>NC_057399.1:44178735-44778735 GCF_019320065.1 Cervus canadensis | reverse complement strand
TTTTTTGGTGATGTCTTTGTCTGACTTTGGTATTAGAGCAATATTAGTTTTATGGAATTAGTTGAAAAGTGGAAGACTTTGTGGAAAACTTTTTGAAGAATCAGTATTATTTTTCCATCGAATGTTTTATACAATTTACTAGTGAAGATATCTGGTCTAGACTTTTCTTTGAGAGAATATTTTCAATTACTAATCCAATTCTTTATTTGTTATGGGTCTATTCAGATTTTAGTTTCTCCTTAAGTCAGTTTCATTCATTTGTGTCTTTGTATGAACCTTCTTAATTTAATCAAAATTGTCTTATTTGTTAGCATAAAGTTTTTTCATAGTATGCCTTTGTAGTCCTCTTAATTTCTATAAGGTTGGTAGTGATGTCTCCTTTTTCATTTCTGACTTTGATAATTTGTTTCTTCTCTGATTTTTATTTGCTTTGGTCAGACTAAATCAGGTTTCTCAATCTCAGTGCTATTGATATTTGGGCCCAATAATTTTTATTATGGAGGGGGCTGTCATGTATCATAGGATGTTTAGCAGAATCTCTGGCCTCTACCTCTAGATGGCAATAGAGCCCACACCCCCTCCCCAGCCCACCCCCCTCCCCCAACCCCAGCCCCAAGGTATGACAATTAAAGCTATCTCTAGACATTGAAAAGTGTACCCTGATGCGCAAAATTATCCCTGGTTTAGAACCACTGGTCTAGATAAAGTTTTAATTTTATTGATCTTGTCAAATAATCAACTTTTTTTTTTTCATTAATTTTGTCTTTTTTTTTTTTTGGTTTGGTTTTCATTTCACTGACGTCTGCTCTAATCTTAAACATCGTATCTTCTACTTGCTTTGGGTTTAATTTACTCTTTTTTTCTAGTTTCTTAAAATAGCAACTAAGCTATTAATTTGGGGATACATGAGGTAATTTTAAGACAGATTATATTTTGGACAACTTGGATTTTAAAAAATGTAGCCTCTTAACTAGAAGAACTGTTGGTATATTAATAAACAGAAACTGTAAATAAGAGCTTTTCCCCAGTCCTAAATCTTGCCTTCTCTAAGCAAAATATTATGGAAAATAAACTTAGATGTGAGGCATTTCCAGTCAGCTTTTTTATCTAATAGTACTGGTTTCTCTAAATGACATGGTTTGTCAGTTTTTCTTAAAACTTCTTTTTCACCTCCCATCTACATCTTGACCCTTTTTAACTCACTCATGTTGATTAGCTAATGTGATTGAACAATTGCTGTTCCTTATATAAGAGAATTTTATCTTTTCTAAGTGCTATAAATAATGAATAGTATATGTAAGTAAGGAATAAACAGTGATTAGTAATGTAACTACTATCATAGAAGATACAGGCAATGAAGGAAGTACCTTTTGGAGTAATTAGACTTTAAAACAAGGACATTTTCAATCATGCAAGGGCAGAGAAGACAGAATGAGGCACACTAGAAAGGAAAACTCAGTTTAGTGGCCAGACTGATGGTCAACTTCCATTCCAAGAGCAAGTGCTAAAACTAGGATGGAGTTACTGCCAGGAGCTAAAGGGAGAGAGGGCATTTGAGCCAAACCATGGCAACTAAACTTAGTCAATGAGCACCAAGGTCAAAGCAGAGCTGACAACAGGAAAATGGATAAAGATGAGAAGCAGGAAAGAATGTGACAAAATAAAGAAAGCCTTGAGTGGAGAAGATTTCCAGTTAGTTTGCAGGTTGCCATTCCAGGTTCTCCAGGCATGGAGGGTGTGTCAGTGGACCGGTAGGCTCATAGGTAAAAGGAAAGCTGCGTCAACTGGCAGCCCGCTCCGTCTGTGTGCTACGCACAGGCGGCCGGTGCTGCGCTCTGTCTATTTGTGAGGCACGGGCTTGGTCTAAAGGCCAGGTGGGAGGAAGGCAGCGCGGCTCCACATTGATCCCACTACCTCTCCCTCTCCCAATCTCTATCCTTGACACAGTCCTTTTACCAGTCCCAATTCATCTTCTTTCATCTTCACCCTTTTAGTCCTTCTCCCTTGGTCCAGACCCAGCTTCTCTCTTACCCATGCTAACTTCAGGGCCTCAGGAAACATTCTTTCTCTACCTCAAACTCTGCTGATTTTACACGAAATATAAATTCTTCTTGTGGTGCCCTGCTGTTTACAGTCCAAAAACATATTGTAGCATTACCGAGTCACATAACTTGGAAAATGTTGAAACAGGAAAACCTGGGCTGCAGCTGAGATCGTGTGGGTACCTTTGCTCTGGGCTATGAGACATGTCTATGAGCGTGAAAATAGAGGAATGTCAGCAGAAAGAGATTTAAAGGAAAGAGAGAAGGGAACCTAGAAGGTCCAACCTTGTGATAGGAGCTAACATGGATTATCTGATCTAAATTTTGCAATTCTGTAAATGAGATCTCATATTCCTTATTCCACAGAGGGAGAAAGTGAGGCTCACAGACCCTAAAGAACCTGCTTACTACGGGTATGTGGCAAAACTGGGATTCCAACCCCAGGCTGAATTACCCCAAAGTTTTCCTCTGACACCACACTGCTTCACATACCACTCAACAGGGAACATTATGGTTACCTTAGTAACCTCTGTGGTCAGTTTTCCTTTGTCTCACAGTGGTCCTTAGAGTAGAAAATTCCTGAAGAATGGCAGCTTGAATATGCTCTGACTCCCTTCGCTCCAGTCCAGCTCCTTCTCCTGGATTAAACACTGCCATGGCTGCAGTTGACCATGATCAAAGCGGAGATCACTTTGTGTGCAGGACTTTTTCCACCGAAGCAAGGTGAGAACCTGGACATAGCAATAGAGACCTTAAGTTCAAAGATTAGAATATTGTGGATCCATGAAGAGAACTTAGTCCCCTGAGATCTGTGGAACCCCCACCTCTCACCCAACAATACTACCAAGGGAATAACAACTAGGCCTGGATCTGGATGTCTGGGCTCCTTGCCTCTGAAATGCTTAACAGGAGCTAAAAGGGGGATTTTCTTCTTTTTTGCTCCTAGTGTGGGAGAATTCAGGGAGACTAAGAAACAGAATGACTTCTTCCTGACACTGACACTTTGGAAGAGGATGATAAAGTGCCTGTTGTCCTACCACTGTCCTATCACTGAGCAGAGACCATCAAGCTTTCCATCACTCATGGGACAGTCCTACTTCAGGTCCATCAGCAGCTGAACCTGAGCCTAAGTGAGCAAACCATCAAATCAATGAACAATTATGTGTAATAATGTCTGGCAGTTAGAGAGAGGAGAACAAGCAGAACCATTCTGAATAGGCCCTAGTGAAACAAAGCTGCTGAAGGAGACTAACAAAAAACTGAACAGGAAAAACAGTACTAAAGGTATTCAAGGCTAATACAGAGACGTTTGTCAGTACTAAAAAAAAGTGAGTAAGAATTAACAAACTCAATAAATGAACTGACAAAAGAATCATTATGAGATTCAAATCATAAGCCAGACAAATGGAAGAAATATTTCAGTGAGCTGAGCAACAGTACAAAAGATAAAAGCCATGAGGTAAATGATAAAAGGTTTGGAGAAAATACTGAGGCAACTGGAAAAACAAATCTGTCTCACAAAAGGAAAAAAAGATGAGAGAGAGGTGAGGCCATCATTAAACATAATTAAATAATAGAAGCACATATTTCTGAGCTAAAAGATGATTTGTGTCTGCAAAGTAAAAGGGTTCACATAATTATATGTTTAAAATATAAATTAAAGCAATGAATTGTGTGGTTATATACACATTAAAGTAGAATTTCATGCAACAGCACAAAGGAAAGAAAACGTACAGGGGAGTATGCTGTCAAGGGTCTTAAGTTGTATATGAAGTAGTATACTGGTTTTTTTTTCATTTATTTTTATTAGTTGGAGGCTAATTACTTTATAATATTGTAGTGGTTTTTGCCATACATTGACATGAATCAGCCATGGATTTACATGTGTTCCCCATTCTGATCCCCCCTCCCACCTCCCTCTCCATCCCAGCCCTCTGGGTCTTCCCAGTGCACCAGCCCTGAGCACTTGTCTCATGCATCCAACCTGGACTGGCAATCTGTTTCACCCTTGATAGTATACTTGTTTCAATGCTATTCTCTCAGATCATCCCACCCTCGCCTTCTCTCACAGAGTCCAAAAGTCTGTTCTGTACATCTGTGTCTCTTTTTCTGTTTTGCATATAGGGTTATCGTTACCATCTTTCTAAATTCCATATATATGCGTTAGTATACTGTGTCAGTGTTTATCTTTCTGGCTTACTTCACTTTGTATAATGGGCTCCAGTTTCATCCATCTCATTAGAACCGATTCAGATGAATTCTTTTTAATGGCTGAGTAATATTCCATTGTGTACCACAGCTTTCTTATCCATTCATCTGCTGATGGGCATCAAGGTTGCTTCCATGTCCTGGCTATTATAAACAGTGCTGCGATGAACATTGGGGTACACGTGTCTCTTTCAGATCTGGTTTCCTTGGTGTGTATGCCCAGGAGTGGGATTGCTGGGTCATATGGCAGTTCTATTTCCAGTTTTTTAAGGAACCTCCACACTGTTCTCCATAGTGGCTGTACTAGTTTGCATTCCCACCAACAGTGTAAGAGGGTTCCCTTTTCTCCACACCCTCTCCAGCATTTATTGCTTGTAGACTTTTGGATAGCAGCTATCCTGACTGGTGTGTAGTGGTACCTCATGTGGTTTTGATTTGCATTTCTCTGATAATGAGTGATGTTGAGCATCTTTTCATGTGTTTGTTAGCCATCTGTATTTCTTCTTTGGAGAAATGTCTGTTTAGATCTTTGGCCCATTTTTTGATTGGGTTGAAGTGGTATACTTATTAACTCATGGTAGAGTGCAATTAGTTAAGAATGAACACTTTAATCCTGGAAGCAACCACTAAAAAATAGAGCAAAGAAGTATGACTAAAACCAGTTGAGTATACAGAAATAAACATTAAGCTATATATTCAGTTAAAGAAAATTAAACCAAAAACAGATAGGACAAATAAATAGCAAAACAGTAGGCTCCAACCAAACTGAGTCAATAATTACATTAAATGTAACTGAACTAAATAATTTTTAAAAGTGATTGTCATACTGATGTTCAAAAAAAAAAAAAAAAAAAAAAGGAAAAACAACTATACGCTGTTCACAAGAAATGCACACTAAATATAAATCCACAGATAGGTTAAAAGCTAGAGGATGAAAAAAGATATACTATGCAATCATTATTTATATATTGTTTAAAGGTTAGAGTCATTATATGAATATCAAATTAGACTTCAAGACAAAGTGCATTGTCAGAGATAAAGGGACACATAAAAGGGTCAAATAATTAAGAAACATAAACATCCTAAATATGCATGCATGAGATAACAGTTCTAAATTGTATGATGCAAAATCTGACAGAACTAAAGAAAAAAAAATCTGCAATTAGACTTAGAGATCTTCATACTCCTGATAGAAGAGGTAGACAAAAAATCAGTATGGATAGAGTGTACGATATTCATGTGTAGGCTGACTATCACTGGGGGTCCCTCAAACCCTTTCAGAAAGTCTATAAACTCAAAACTGATTTTATAGAAATACTAAGAGGTTACGTGCCTTGTACTCTGACTCTACACTAGAATAAAGCACAGGTGAGCATCTTCACAATCAGACCAAATTTCTTGGATGGGATATAGAAAGTACTAATGCCACAAGAACAGAATGCACAAAGCTAATTACCAAAATGTAAAGCCTTCGCCAAAATTAAAAACTACTACTGGCACAAACAAAAGTTGATCAATTATTTTAGTGGAAAAATAATTTAAATAGATCCTTCACAAAAGCAGATATACAACTGAATAAGAAGCATATTAAATGGTAAACACCATTAGTCATCAGGGAAATGCAAATATAAATGCTAATGAAATACCATCTCACTACAATGACTGAAATGAAAACATCTGACAACATCAAATGTTGGCAAGGATGTGGAGCAACCGGAATCCTCACAGACCACTGGTTGGAGTACAAAATCATACAAACACCTTAAAAAACAAATTGGCAGCTTCTTAGAAAGTCAAACATGTACCAGTTCACATCATCATGAATGCATCCCAAAGCATTGTGATAAGCAAAAAGCCAAACACAGAAGAGTATATTCTGTTATTTCTATTACTTTTAGAAGTTCTATAAAAGGTAAAAATTATGGTATCTCTGGTATATTTTAGTTTTATAAATTATATTTCAATAACAAATTAAAAGGAAAATCATTTCACTATCTTCACCATACAAAAACCCCCAGATAGTACAATCTATAAATTGACTAATCCAGGCATTCATGGATTACACTAGATCAACTCTTCCTCAATTTGGAATTCCATCTCCTTCTTCAGACTCTTAAACCTACGGGAGATTTGATTGCCTTTATGAGGTATGAGGACTGATTGAATCCACCAGGGTCAATTTTTACATTAGAAAGTGAGTGAAGTCGCTCAGTCGTGTCTGACTCTTTGTGATCCTGTGGACTGTAGCCCACCAGGTTTCTCTGTCCATGGGATTCTCCAGGCAAGAATACTGGAGTGGGTTGCCAGTTCCTTCTCCAGGGGATCTTCCCGACCCAGGGTTCGAACCCAGGTCTTCCGCATTGCAGGCAGACGCTTTAACCTACACATTAGTAAATTTAGTTGTCTCACTTTTTAAGAAGTTCTCATATTTTTCCTTGTAGTCTAATGGGTCATCTTGCACACACTCTAGATATGTGTCTGTCACTTACAACATCACTGGTTTAAGTCCTTTGCATCATGATTTTCTGCCACTTGAAGCTGAAAGAATCTTAACTGATAAATCTTGACATTGAAGAAGCAGCCAGATTGTGAAGGTGCTTCTATCATGCTAAGGAAATAAGACTTCATCCTGCTGACAGTGAGCAGGTTCCAAAGTCTTTCAGAAAGGAGAGGGAAGTACCTAATAGTGTTGTGCAGAGACTAAAGGCAAGGCAATCATTTTTAAGTCCTAGAAGAGGAATATGGCCTGAATCAAGGCAGTGACAATGGAATGGAGATGAGGAGATGGAATTAACAGGCTTAGCAAGAAGAATCCAAAGATGTTCAGGTGCAAACATTGACAGGTCTTGGTAGTGAATCCGATATGGGAAGTGAGAGCATAAGAGCCATCATGAATGATACGCAGATTCCCAGCTCAGGCAGTTCATTATGGGACAGAACCTTCACTAAGGAGGAACCCCAGGAGGTAGAAATGATGACAATGATTCCAGCTTTGGGCATCTCAAATCTGAGGTGCCCCAGAGATATCCACTGAGCCATTGGGACTACAGTTCTGATGCTCAGCAAGGAAATCCTGGTTATTGAGTTGCCCCTTAGGTATCCTCTCGAGGCCGAGGCCCTTGTCTTAATGGCCACAGTATTGCAGCCCTTCCTTAGCACACACTGGTGTCTGCAAAAAAGCCCCATATTTACCCCCAGTGTCATTGCTGGTCTCTCCCTGCTCCTCACTATACTTGAGGAGAGCTGACGTAGATGGCATCTCCCTCTCCTGCTCCCATTTATTCTGTCTCTGGGTTTGATGTCACCCCTACTTCCAGTGGGAGGGCCCTAATGAAGCCTTCAAGTCTGCAGGCCTGGTGACTGACTTTCCGTTTTCTTCATCAAGAGCACAGACCTGCATCCATTCAACATTTACTGACCTTTGCAGCATGCCATGCTTTGTGCTAGAGATGAGATACACAGAAATGTAAAAGCATGATTTCTGCCCTCAAGGAGCTTGCTATGAGGAGACAGACATATACAACTATAACGTGATACAGTGATTAGATTGACCTGTGTATGGTTAAAATTCAGGAGGGCTTGAAAGAAGGGAGAGTGAGTCAGGCTGTAGAAATCGAGAAGGTATCCAAGGGGTGACAGCCTTTGGCCTGACACTGAAGAGTGTATAAGAATCAGCTAGATGCAGCAAGATGCAGCAGATACTCTAAACAAAAGGTCTGTGTGAAAACCCGAGGTGTGAGAGAGCCTGGTGTTGAAGAGCAAGTGGTTGCAGACAGCTCAACATGACTGGACAGGAATGGGCAGGGATAGGAATGTTAGAGGTGGGTCTGGAGGGAGAGAAAGTGATCTGCAGAGCAAGTGCTAAACTAATCCTAGCGTGGTGTTTAAAGCTTCACAGGGCAGTAGGCACAGGCTTTCTCTCATTTGGATTCTCTCCTATAGGAGAAGCTCATTAAGAGTCTGGAGTGGGAGAAACACAGCTTTGTCAGCGTCATCATGAGGTGATGGAGGAGGACACTTTGCTGGCCAGTTGGGGTATTTGCAGCTAGAGCAAAACAGGTTGTGCATTCAAGGTGGGGCATTCCTGGGAGAGTCTAGAAAAGTGGTAACCAGAATTGGGCCCAGATACCAGTACCAGCTTGGGCTCGAGATGGCCAGACTGCCTCAGTGCAGTACCAGGGTTCAGGTTGAGGTGAGGCCATCAGACCCAGATCCCAAGCCTTGGCCCAACTGTGGTTTCTGCCTGGAATAGGCCTAATTAACTCTAGTGGATATGGCAAGGTGACTAGGGTCCCATGGGAAGCAGTAGTCACAGCAAGAGCCAGGGGACCAGCAGGAATCAGACAGGCAGAGAAACTTTGGCTTCCAGCATTGAAGCAGCAGTTACAATGGCCATAAGATGGGGGGTGAATATAGGACAGAGAGAGGGTCAAGAGTGATGGCCCAGGACCCAGCTCCTCCCATTTACATGCAAAAGGCACAGCCTTGACCCAGCAGCACCCATAAACACATCCTGTCGCTTTCTGGAATAGTTTATTGGCTAGGAGTGTTTTTATGACCTTAGACTTTGATTTTTACCTGATGTGTTGGTGGGGCTCGGTAGAAATTTATTAATAGTCTCATGCATGTTTTTGAGTGCTAAGTTGCTTCAGCCTTGTCCAACTCTGTCCAGAGTAGCCTGCCAGGCTCCTCTGTCCATGGGATTCTCCAGGTGTCCATGGGATTCTCCAGGCAAGAATACTGGAGTGAATTGCCACGCCCTCCTCTAGGGGATCTTCCCGATCCAGGGATCAAAACCGTGTCTCTTATGTTCCTGCATTGGCAGGTGGGTTCTTTATCACTAGCTGGCTACCCACTTCAGTATTCTTGGCTGGAGAATTCCAGTGACAGAGGAGCCTGACAGGCTACAATCCATGGGGTCACACAGAGTTGGACACATTTGAGCAACTAACCCTTCACTTCAACAAATCCATCAAAATAACATTTCACAGAATTTAAGAGACCACACATTGTAAGAAGCACCATTATTTAACCTATTACTAATAATGTGAAATATTGCTGATTAATTATAAGATAACAACCAATTTTAAGGCATGTTGTTGGCATTAATCTTGTTGTCAAGTATTTTCTGTTCTCCCCCATTCCGAATAAATGAGAGGACAACACTTTCTGGTAGCTTTGTTATTGGTGAAGTCACATGAGTAATTCTGGGCTAATGAGTTGTGAGTGGAAGTGACTGACTAATTACTTGCAAGTTTGAGACCTTCTAGGCAACTTTTTCTAACCTGTGCAAAGTTATCACGTGGGTTAGAGGCAGCAGTGGACATGGTACACAAATGCTCGACACTAAGATCACATTGAAATCAAGCCCTGAGTTGGAAGTTAGCTCTGACAAGTCTTCTTTGTGCTTCTGCTTCCCTGACATTTGAAAAGGTTATGGTTTCTGAGATTAATGAAAACTACTATCACCCTGGGAAGACATTTCAGGATATACTACTGGCATCAACTAACACACATGTCTAAACAAAGACATGTGTTTTCAAATGAAATGATAACAAATCACAACTTTAAGACACAACAAAAATGCCAGATTTGACCAGGGAAAACTTTCAGGACTGAGATAATGAAATGTATACATTACATTTTTTACTTTTCCTATTCACCATCATTTGCTGTATTTGGTCTTCTTTTGGAGGGTTGATATTTAGAGCATTTGGGAATTCATATGGAGAGTAAATGCTTTGACTGGGTCCTAACTCAGTTTTGAGACACCCAAGATGAGAAAGAGAAAAGGATTTATGGACTTTAGTCCCAAGAAGTAAAGAGGCATAAAAGGCAAAGACAGTACCTGAACCTTCTCAGATAAATGTTGGGAAATACAGACCAGGGAACAGGCTACAGATTCACAAACCATGTTCAGAAAGGTTGAACTCTACCCACACTTGCCAATCTTGTTTCTTCACATCTGTGTCCCTATTTGAAGAAGATTAGGAAGGTCTTTGCACTTGTTGATGGACAGAACTTACAGAACTTTCCTGATTTCAAAGGCCTTGATCCATTCTATCCATAAGAATATTTAAGTTTGGGAGCTTATGTATTGAAATTTCCTAGTTTGGGGTTCATGGTTGCTATAGAAATTGACTGGACAGATAGAAATTCTGAGGGGCTTGCATCCTAATTTATAGCCACTAGAAGAGATGTTACTAAGGAAATGACAACAGGCAGGTAGAATCTGCTTCCTGGAAAGCAGAAGGCAGCACAAGAACTAACCTGGAAGTGGAAAAGTGAACCATGAGTCTTCCAGTAGAAAGGCCTAGCAAGTTTCATAGAAGTGAAAAGATGAAAATAGTGCTTATAAAAGTGTCATTTGGGATATCATGGTAGAAATAAGCAAACTAAGCACCAGATCTGAAATTCCAAATACCATTCTCCACTAAAAGGGATCAGGGTTCTTTGAAAAATAGTTGATTTTAGGGGTAGGGCTCAGAAAGTACAAGAGAAACATGGAGCATCTTGCTGTACCTGAAAGTGGAGATGTGCTACAAGAATACGGGGACAAGTCAAAAGGATAAGGAGTCAGCTTAAAGGGACTCAATCTGGGACAATTTGAGCCTCAAAATACATACTGATAGTACAGATTATAACCCATGGAATGAAATAAGAATCCATGTAACCTGTACTTATGCAAATACATAAATAAACAATGACAAAGAATAATAATCTCTTCCTTAGATTAGAATGGCACCTAATAGATATGGAAAAAATGATGGAAATAAATATGGAAAGAGAAGTGAAACTAGAAAATAATTAGCATTGGGCACAACCAAGAATCACCATGATACTAAAACCAGTGAGTGAAAGTTTGATAAGAAACACAATTGTTATGTAGTCTAGAAGTATCTCTCACAAGACCCTTACTAACAAATGGAAAAAAAATTTACTTTACAGTATAAAAATATCACAGACACCACTTTCTCCAACTGCTCAGTTGTAACCTATAATGGGCAATAGGTATCATTTGCCTTTTGAGATAATGTATTAAGAAAAACATATTATTTCTGTAGCATGCTTTCTGAAAATGTATAAACTGAATCTAATCACAGGAAACATGAGATAAACCAGAAATTAAAGACATTCTACAAATCAACCGTCCAGTAATCTTCCAAAATGTCTAGGTCGTAAAAAGGCTGAGGAAATTGAAGGATATTATAGAGATGTGCTACCTAAATGCATCATGTGATCCTAAACTGGATCTTATACCAGACAAATACATTTTTCTTTTGCTATAAAGCACATTAGTGTGACAATTGATGGATTGTGAATGTAGATTAGATAACAGCTATATGAATGTTAATTTCCTGGTTTTGATGAGTGTACTATAGTTATGTAAAAGAATATCCTTCTTTCAAAAATACACCTTGAAGAATTAGGCATAAAGAGGCCTTTGTACTTTCAAATGATTCTGAAAGAAAATGATAAATCAAACTGATAAAACATTAACATGCTGAGAATCTGGGTGAAGGGTATATAGGGATTCTTTGCAATTTTTTTTTTTTTTTTTTGCAATATAGGAATCCTTTACAAAATTTATGCAATCTTTCTACATGTCTGAAATTATTTCCCCCAATTTTTTTTTCAAAGAATGAATGAATAGAATAGAATATTACAGAATAGAATGTTTAAGGGAGTTTCTACAGAAAAAGAAAAAGTGTTGCATGGAGTATCATAGAGGAGACGCAAGGAGGGCTGGGGGCAGGGAGACCTTTCTACACACGCACCTAGTTTAGGTCCAGAGCCACCTTTCCTATTTCCTAATATCGGATTCCACGATGTTCAGGTTCTCCAGCTCACACAGGAGCCTACGTGCTTAACATCAAGGTAGCTCTTCAGATAGGACACCTGGAATCATCTCTGAGCATCCCGAGATTAGATCACCTGAAGGACAACACCTACCTCTAACTAGAGACACGTTATACTGCTGATTGTGTCCATACTGTCTTCCATCTACAGTCTTTGCCCCACCTCTGAGCACCTAACCAAAGTTTTACAAGGTTTCAATACGGCCAACACACAATCTCCTCTGAGTTTTAATCATATACTATTTGAGTTCATATTTAATCATAAATCAATGAAGGAAAGAATCCCAAATTCAGAGAAACTGCATGCTATATTGAGAAAAGTGTAGAACGTGGAGTCTTGCCTTTATTACTAACCAGCTATAGGTGAGCCTGGGTGAATTACTTCTATAGTCCTCACCCATAAAACTGGAAATATGAATTAAACCTTCTTAACAGTGGTCTTCTCCACTTCTAAAAAAGATTATAGCTATTTAAGAAAAGGTCCTTCTAAATCTGATAGTTTTCATACCCATAAGAATGAACTTTTCCTCCTGAATTAAGAAGTTAAGATCTTACACTTGATTCTCAAGGTTGACCTAGGTTTGAGTTGATAGCATTGACTTTGCTTTACCCAAGAAGATTACAGCTAAGAGGTAGCACTGCTACACCCAAGTTCTATTTTATATCAACCTTTGCCAACTATGCTATGTTTAGCTTAAACTATTTCTGGATGCACAACAGTTAATCACCTTTTCAAGTGAAAAATTGCAAGAGGAAACAAAAAAAAAACCACCCCAAAAAAATCCTATAATCTCTCCTAAATACCCTAACTCTTCTCCTGGATGCCTGGACCCCCGCCCTTCATCTCCAAGGTTTCTCTGTAATCACTGTAACAGAAGGCACATAAGCTGTCCCCATGTCTGTTGTATTCAGGGATCTATTTCCTTCGGGCCTGGCTCAGATTCAGCAGCTCTGAGTCAACAAGGAGCTGGTAAAGAGAGAGTCTCACTGTGCCAGGCCTTGCATAAGAGCAGGACTCAGGCAAACCCACCGGACACTCGTTCTCCAGGCTCTGTCCTCCCGCTCGGGCTGCCCATCTGTGCCAAAAGTGAAGTCGCTCAGTCGTGTCCGACTCTTTGCGACCCCGTGGACTGTAGCCTGCCAGGCTCCTCTGTCCGTGGGGTTTTCCAGGCAAGAATACTGGAGTGGGTTGCCATTTCCTTGTCCACATCTGTGCTAAAGTCTTTGCTAAAGGCAAAGAAGGCTTTTCCCCAAAGTCCCAAATTTCCAGAACACAGTCTCTCCTACGAGTGAACACTAAGCACGACTCCATGTACTTTTTCAGAGTTTGCTCTGATGTGATTGTTCCTTTTCCCAAAGCAAAAATAATCCAAGTAAGAGAGAGAGAGTTATGCTAAATTTCCCTTGTGGGGCCAGACAAGGGAATACAATGGGGGCCTTATATCCTGGAGGAATGCAAGGAATCCCGAAGATGGGCAAAGGCCTCCTGAGCCGAGCACGTTTATAACAGGAGGTATATGAGCACTGAGCTCGGACTGTGTCCAGTTGGAGCAGGAGGATAAACTGGCTCTGAGACCTAAAGGGGTCCCTGAAGTCATGGAATTTCTGTGAAAAAAAAGCAGGCAAAAGATATTTTAATTCTCCTTAGATGCCAACTTTGTAAAATTATAAAAATAAAGTAGGAAAAATGTCAAACATACAAAAAGTGAAAAGATTAGTACAATAAACATCCATAATATCTTAACTGTATTTGTTTTCTTATACTTGGATATGTTTCCACTATACATATATGTGTGCATGTATATATACATGCACATATGCAAAAGGCTGAAGTATTTTAGAGGAATCACACACTTCAAGATATTTTACTTCTAAATATGTAAGTTTTTATAGTCCCCAAATAAGAACATTTTACAGTTTACAGGAATAACATTGCTATTCTTAAAAGTAACAATAACTCTATAATCTCATGTAATACCCTGTCTCCAGTAAATGGTCCCAGTGGTACCAGAAATGTATTTCATGGTTGATTTCTTCAAAATAGTATATAACCAGACCAGGCCAACTATCTGGTTGGCTGTAACATTTTGTATTTATATAATGGTTTCCTCATGGTGTCATTTAAATTATTTCTCTAGCCCTTGTGGTTTTTTTCTTTTTCTTTTCTTTCTTTTAACAGTGGAAGTTAAATCTAAAGACTTGATTAGCTTCAGGCTTAAGATTTTGGGTAAGAAATTTTCACAGGTGATGCTGTATAGTTCATATTGCAACATTTCAGGAGGAACATAATGTCTAGTTGTACTATTAGGGAGAGTAAATTTCAGCATTCAGCACAAAAAAATAACAGTTTTGCTATAATGCTACTTATACATATATCCTTAAAAATCACCATGTTAAGCAAAATTACACAGTAAAAACCACAAGGCTTGTGGAGGAAATGGAAATATGGGTACAACATTCAAAAACTTTGTTGGTGACACATAACAGAAAAAAAGATAGGACTCTATTAAAAAATGGTAGCAGTTTTATACATGTGAAATGGTTAAGAAATACATAAATACTACAACAAATATGACACTTAATAAACTATCTGAAGCTTGCTTGTGGAAGTGGGCATCAGAAAAGTTACAGCTCAAGAGTTATAAAGTGATGGAGGTAGAGGTACCTAAAATTGAACAGGAAGATCCAATACCAGATGTAGACAGCTGCGGTTCATCACACATGTGGTGAAATAAGGTAGCTGGTATACGTCTGAGATGTGCACAGGTGTGCATTTTGTGTATTTCTAGGTGACTGGTTCAACTGAGTTCAACATTCACCTGTTTCTTGTGCAGAGAATCATGCACAAGTAAGTGCGAAGGTGTGCCACACTCAGGGTTCCATAGTTCACCAACTGCATTGGAAAGAATTCACGTTTCAAAGCAAATGTTATCAAAATTGAATGTATTAGCAATTTACATCTTCTCTGTTTCCCTGATCAGTCTTGCTAAAGTTTCATCAATTTTGTTGACATTTTCATAGAAAGAGCTGCTGATTTCAATAATTTTTTATTCATCTGTTCTCTAATTCATCTAGTGTGCTCTTTGTCAACTCCCTCATTCTAGCTGAATACATCTTTAGGTGCTCTGTTGCGTCGGACTCTGCGACCCCATGGACTGTAGCCCACCAGGCTCCTCTATCCATGGGGCTTTTAACAGGATACTGGAATGGGTTGTCATTTCCTCTAGTTACTCTGAGTTTAATTTGGCCTTCTTTTTCTAGCTTCTAAGGTGGAGGTTTAGATCACCAATTATAGACCACTTTTATTTTCCAATACAACTTTTCAGCTTTATATATTTCTTGCTAAATACTACTTTATCTGCATCACACAAATTCTGATAAATCACATTTCATCATTACGCTAGAAATATTTTCCAAGATTTCCACATCTGCAAATATAAAGTAGACATACTTTGCTCTATCTTTTCTATTAAGTACAGCTGAAAGTCTGGGACACTTTGTTATAAAAGAAACGCAAGAAGACTCTGAAAGGTGAAGGGCAAAAGGCCAACAGGCTAGGGACCTTGAGACTTGTCTAACGACAGGGTAGAAGGGGCACTGTCAGTGGGAGTCACCCCACATCTAGAGTCATTAGAGGCCAACTGTAAACCTAGAGTTCCAACCCCACCGGTCAGCAACAAGTCATCAAGTCATGCCTCCCTTCTCTAAGCAGGGATAAGTGATAAAAGAGGGGATCTTGGAATGTCAGGAAGAGAGAAAGAACAATGAGAAGAGCAGAAATAGGAGTAAAGAAGGCTTACTTTTCCTCTCGAGTTTTTAAAATTGTATTTGACATTTGAAGCAAAAATTACCCTATTTGGTTCTCAATATACGTAAAGGAACTTTTAAAATAGTTAAGATAGTTATATTAATATAAATGAAAGAGAGCAAAAGGATATAAAGTGAGAGAAGATTTCTATACTTCATTCTAAATGGTAAATTGTTAACACTAGCAGACTATGCATCATACATATGAGATAGATATATATATAATCTATATATATAGAGTATATATAATACCTTAAACAATTGACTTGAAAGTTATATAAAATACTATGATTAATAAGTAAAAATGATAAATAAAAATGGAAGTCTAAAAATTGTTAAAATAACCCACAGAGAAGCAGAAAGAAAAAAATAGAGAAGCTGAAATTAGGAAGAACAGACAAAAAACAAAAAATAAATGGAAGACTTAAGGCCTAACATTAGCTAAATAAGTTATCTAAACACTCAATTAAAAAACTGACTAGTAGAGTGGATTTTTTAAAATGGATAAATTTTAAGGATTCTTTATATGCCATCTGGATAAACAAAACCAAAGCACTTGGCCTAATTGGTCCTCTAATAGCTAACTCTTTTCACGATCTGTCACCTAAGCCACAGCCAGGTGCTCTTTGAATTAATTCAAATATCACAGCTCCTATGAGACACATGCTGCCATTTTACAATGTTCAAAAGTAAACCAATGGTGTAGGCCTATTTACAACAGCTCTAAATAATATATATGAAGAGAAAAATCACGCTGGACCCAAATACAAAATATGCTTATAAAAATAAAAAATTTTCAGCTAGGGCTTCCCTGGTGGCTCAGTGTTAAATAATGTTCCTGCAATGCAGGAGATGCAGGAAATGCTGGTTCAATCCTGGGTCAGGAAGATCCCCTGGAGGAGGAAATGGCACCCCACTCCCAGTATTCTTGCTGGGAAAATGCCATGGACAGAGAAGCTTGGCAGGCTACAGGCCATGGGGTCACAAAGATTCGGACATGACTGAAGCAACAGAGCATGTTGTTTTATTATGTATCATGAATGTATTAAGTAACTGCTCTTTTTCTCTAATCATGGTTGGAGAACATAGCAAGTAATATTTCAATCTTGAAACGTATGTCCTAGCAAATAGTCTATTTTGGTGGAAGTCCTACATGCACTGGGAATGAACATGCCTTCTGCAGATGTTGCATGTAGTATTCTGACAGTGTTAGGTCAAGGTGTTGTTCCCATCTTAATCTGTCCCAAATTTGACAAATATTCTATCAATTACTGAGAAAAGAAAATCTCTAATGATAACTGCTGATATTTCCATTTCTCTTTTTATTTCATGTATTTTGAAATTATTGAATATGTACACATTTATGATTGTTTTATATTCTTAATGAATTAATCTTTTTATCAAGTGTTCCTCTTTATCTCTGTTAATCTGTTTGCTTGATGTCTACTTTATTCAATATTAAAAATCTGTACCACCTTTCTTACACTTCTGTTTGTAGGAAATGACTTTTCCTTTGATTTTAGTTTTATCTATTGGTTTCCTTACATTAAACTGTATCTCCTGTAATCAACATATAGTTGAAATGATTTTTATCCATTCTGACAATCTCTGAATTTTAATTACAGTGTTTAGCTCATGTACATTTAATATAATCACTGGTACAGTTGACCATAAGTTTATTAACTTGCTGCTATCTAAAAAGATGTTTTCATTTTTCTATTTTTAATTTTCTACCTTCTTTTGAGTTAAATAGTTTTAAGTAATCTTTTTGAACTCCTCTATAAATCTTTTAGTATACCTTTCTATAAGTTTTTATTTATGTATTTTTAAGTGTTCACTCTAGACATGATAAACATTTTTAACTTATAAGAGTTTACTTTGAAATAATATAAGCAGTCCCCACTTTCTATGGCAGTGTACAACTGTAAAAATGATCCTGTAAGCTGAAACTGCAAAGCAATTTTAATAATCAATGGGGAAAATTACAGTTGTTCTGTGACCTTTAAAAATTTTATCAAAATATAAAAAACTCTCCCACTGTTGATTATAAATGGATAGGGAAATGGAAAGAAATGGTAAAACTAATGTTTATTTAGTACACTGTAATTTAGAATATTAGGAACATTGAACATAAACATGTTTTATTTGTTCATTAAAAAACCCTGCCAAGAACAATTTAAACAGTGTTTGCCTTCTCCTTTTCATCACATACTTTATGATATAGAGCAAGCAGTGTTTACGTGTTGACAAACTGTGACACTCCTTTCTGTGTTAGGATCCACTGCCAATATTATATCCTTTGTACTTGCAAATGTCATTAACAATCTCTGAGAGTTTCTCTATTAAGAAATTATTTGCCAGGTACCCCTACTTCCTCTGGGGTACCTTCATCCCTTTTGTCACTTTCTTTAATTTAGATACATAATTTCACCTTCCCTAAGTTTCTTCAGCTGCATATTTAGAATCTTTCAAACAGCAGCCCTATCAACATTTCCATAGTCAGCAATACTTCCGTAACTCCACTTAAGTTTGACCCAAATTTCACTTCCAGGGTTATCACTTTCATTTCCTCTTTGCACATTTATTCTTTGTTGGCCAATTCCTTTTTTGATTATTCATTTTTATAAAATGTCATGTCGGTTTATCACTAGTAGACAAGAAGCCCCTTTGCTGACTGTATGAACTAAAAAATGATGTGTATAGACCAATCCCTGGCAGACTTTGAAATAAGTGGCATGCATGATCATGTATGTGTTATTTACATAGTTATTTGTTGGCTGAAGAGTTAGGAGCAAATTTATATTATGCAACACAGTTAGTATAACATGGTAATGGAATTTGAATCATATTTTTTGTGGCACTGGTGTTATTTAACTAATAAGTTCACGCATCGTGGAGCCATGCACAGGGAAGGCTGCCACTACTTCACATAAGAACCTTGATATGGACCTTCTTCTCATTCAACCCTGAATTCACTGAGCTATTCCAGAGATTGGCTTGCCTTGACATCTACATAAAGAAATCTGTCTACAATCTCTTTCAGTGTTATCACTTAGGCGTGGAAGTTTTTATTTTAACAGAATCCCAATATGGACAATTAAACCGCCAATTTCACTGTAATTTCATGTTCTCTTTAGCAATAGATAACTTTCTAAGTAGGCTCAAAATTGTGGTATGTAGTGTTAGTCAATTTAGAATTGTTTTTTTAAAAAAATAGCAAATGTACTTTGAGCACCTGTTTGTGTAGCCATTAACCTCTTGGAGATCTTAAAGAGCTATATATTTTATGGTCCCCGGGTCTGAGGAACCAGATTAACAGACCTCAAAAGATGACTAAGTACATAAAGGGAGAAACAGATTCTGTAAGTATTCAGATATTGGAGAGGACTTTGCTTAATCATATATTCAGTGGTCTCATGAAAGATAAGAAATATGAGAAGAGTTGCAATTTAAAAAAAGAACATAGAGAAAATCACCTAAATTATGAGCATAAACAAAACACCTATCTGAAGAGGGGGCATGGCATGGCACAGTGCAATTCTCAATCTTGGCTGACCGTCAGAAAGACCTGGTAACTCTGAACAACGTAGATTGTTAAGGGCCCACCAGAAAGCTCCCCAGATGTTTCCAATGATGAGCCAGGTGTGGGTAGCTGCAGTAAAAACAAGTTTAACACGTGTTCACTGCTTCAATAACTGTGAAGCAACATTTGGCTGTTTCCATATAATCATTTGATTCCTATAAAGCAGATTTAGTCCAAAGACTACAAAGTCCATCATGAATATAACACTAACTTTGTTTATAATTGATTAGAAGATTCACTTCTCCATGTATAGAAAAGTGAGCCCAGGGACAACACCATGTTTATGAAAAAGCCTGATAGGAAGATATACACAAAAAAATATTTTCGGTTTGTTTCCAGATGGCAGCTTTTGCTTCCTTTTTTGTTGCCATTAGCTCTTTCCACCCTGGAAAGCCCTCTGGAATTCCTAGGGTGTGGGCTGATTCAACAGGCTTCTTCAGGCGAATGGGGAACTCTTGCTTAGAAAACTTCCCTCGGCATTCAGCAACTTCTCTTCCTTGAAATACTTTTCCTTGAGCTTGCTCTTCCTCCCCCGTAAGGGTGAGTCTCAGAGACCCTAGATTTCAGTGTGGGGAGAAAAGGAGCCTAGGAAGCCTCCCCTTCTGCTGTGGAACAGGACCTTAGGCCAACACACTTCCAGTGAGAGAGACACTCAGGCCACCAGCTGCCCAAGCTCAACACCAGGTCAGGACCCAACCAGCCCTTTGCTTGTCCTCACAGTCTTCCCCCTCAGGTTCCAAGGGGCCTGGAGGTTGGGACAAGATAGGTTCAGAACTTCCTAGGTTGCCTAATGACCTATAAATCTCCTTCTACAAGATGCATGAGAAGAAAACTGAATCTACAGAATTCCCTGTATTCATGATGTTCTTACAATCCAACTGTATAGCAACCCTTGAAACTTTTCAGAGTGAAGGGGAAAATTTTCGCTTGCTCTCTATTTTTCTACTAAAATATTTTAAATTGCACAAGGGAGAAGGGGAAGGGGAGACAATAACTGAGTTATTTATTTAGCACACATGTGACTCGAACCTCACAACACATTGGATAACTTGATTACATTTCATCTTATTATCCAAAACGTGTTAAATCTAACAATGATTGCCAGAAAGCTGGAAATGCTCTTAATAAGACAGAAAGGTAAGTGGGTTTTCCCTCTGTGGTTTATAGACCATGGTTTATAAAGTGAGGCATTCCTCAAACCTCATCCCAGTGAAAAGGGGCATATTTTAGTCTTGTCAGAATTCTTATGGGAACTCTTACAAAATCTTACAGGAATTCTTACAATCACCAGGTGGTGCTTGAGAACAAACAAGGTCAAAACCAAAATCTTTGGGTCTTTAACCAATGGGAAATTTATAAGCATCTGCTGTGCCTCTGGTATATTACTAAACCCTGAAAGGTTACAGAATGTAAACACATCTTGATTCTCAAGGTGTCTTGCTTGAGACATATATTCACGATTTTGTTGAGACAAAGGATCTTAAGGAGTCCCTGGCACATAGCAAGCCCCTAACCAAGAGGAGCTTGGTGATTAACCTCTGCGCTGGAACAGAGGCACGGGAGGCTATAAAAGCTGCTCCCGCAGCGCTGGAAGAGCCTGTCACAGGGACGCTGTGTAAGATCTCACAGATGCGGTGTTCTGAGGCGAAATTTAGAGGGTCAGCCAAAGTCTCCAGGGGGAAAGAACATTCCAAGCAGAAGGAATAGCAAGGACAAAAGCAAAGGCTTACATGTGCATTCTTACTAAAGGAACCTGAGTGTGGCCAATGCCAATAGAACATAGGGTTGAAAAGATGGGGTAGGGGAAGATGCGGATGAGAAGATCAATTGGGCCAAATTATGAAGGGCTGGAAGTTCAGGATTTATTCTGTAGATAATGGGGGGCAAAGTGTGGATGGGGAGAGAGATTAGACCAAACTTGTGATTTAGAATAATCATTTTGGGGATAAAGCAGGAAATGCAATTAGGAGGCTGGTGATATGGGAATCCCAGGCGGCTCAGCAGTGAAGAATAAAGCTGCCAACACACAAGACAGGAGACACACGTTTGATCTGTGGGTCAGGAAGATCCCCTGGAGGAGGAAATGGCACACTCCAGCATTCTTGCCTCGAGAATCCCAAGGACAGAGGAGCCTGGCAGGCTATGGTCCATGGGGTCGCGAAGAGTTGGACATAACTGAGTGACTGAGGAAGGATGGATGAATATGGGAAAGGGGGAAGACATGATGAGGGGACCTAACATAAGCAGTGAGCTCCAGAGAAGGTGGCAGGGAGATGTAGAGAACGGACATGTGAACATGGGCGGTGGGGGATGCAGAGCGTAGGACAAACTGGGAGATTAGGATTGACACATATAGCCTACTATGTGTTAACATGTCCTGAGAGTGGTTTTCCTGGTGGCTCAGATGGTAAAGTATCTGCCTGCAATGTGGGAGACCTGGGTTGGATCCCTGAGCCGGGAAGATCCCCTGGAGAAGGAAATGGCAACCCACTCCAGCACTCTTGCCTGGATAATCTCATGGACAGAGAAGCCTGATAGGTTACAGTCCATGGGGTCGCAAAGGGTTGGACATGACTGAGTGACTTCACTTTTATGAGTAACATAGCTAGTGGGAATCTGCTGTATAAACTGAGAGCTCACCTTGATGCTCCAGATGACTTAGTGGGTTGGATGGGGGGCGAGGTTTGGAGGAAAATCTAAGAGGAAGGGGATATATATATTTACATACAGCTGATTCATTTTGTTGTTCAGCAGAAACCAATAAAACATTGTAAAGAAACTATACTCCAATAAAAAAACAGGCTTTTTCATTATGAATTACTGCACTATTATTTTTTCCAAGTTATAGGGTATAGTTTTAAATGAGGTTCATTTCTACAAACTGAGCGCTCTTTGAAAAAAAAGACGACTGGGTTTTCCTCTCCATTCCTACCAGCTCTGTATGTACCCAGAGAGACCTAACCCACTAGACTCTCGCAAGCACCACCTGGTGGCTGCTCTCTGAATTACAGGCACAGAGCCAGAAGTATTAAAATCAGCCCTGAACAGGATTTCCCAAACTGACTTGTGCGTGCATGTGTGCTAAGTCACTTCAGTCATGTCCAACTCTTTGCAACTCCATATACTGTAGCCGGCCAGGCTCCTCTTTTCATGGGATTCTTCAGGCAAGAATACTGGAGTGGGTTGCCATTTCCTTCTCTAGGGAACCGTCCCCACCCAGTAATGGAACCTGCACCTCCTGCATTGGCAGGTGGATTCCTTACCACTAGCGCTACCTGGGAAGCCCAAAATAATGACAAATACCACACTGAGGTTTCATTGCACTTTTTCAGAGATGACATAAAAATGTTATTTCTTGGGTTATGAGTAGGAACATTTAAAGGTGGCTTGCTTCAGCTAACAAAAATGAAAGGCTTCATTCTAGATAAAAGAGCAGAAAGAAGATTGGGGGAAAACAGAGGCCACAAAGGGAAAAACCCTCAATACTCATGATACATCTTGCAGATCATCCAAACCTGACTGACAGACTGCCATCAATCATACATAGAACAATGAAGGAAGCTACTACGCTGAGGTCCTGTTACTTGAAATCAGAAATCCTCACTGTTTACAGCAGCATAAACAATAGCTGTCCAGTGCTAGGTTGGCATTAGGAATACAAGAGTTTAAGATGGTTGATGACTATCTGGCTTATATTTAAATCCATCCTCAGAAAAAACTAAAGGGGGGGTGGGGGAAGGGAAACGAGACCCTGGATTTGGCCACTCTCTCTTTTACACATGCTTCATATAATTGATCCATTGCAAACCTCAGGAACTCTGTCTTTAAAGTCTTTCAAATATAGCCTAATTTGACCATTACATACCACCTCTGTTGTCACCACCGAGGTCTTGCCACCAGCATCTCTTGCCTGGACCCTACATTAACCCTCAGGCTGGTCTCCTCACTTCCACTACTGAACATCCTTCTCATGGTTTCTCTAACTCCTTACCAGGCCCCCCAGTTCTCCCTGCCTGACCCCTGCTACCTCCCCAATCTCATCTCCCACCACCACCCTCTCAGAGCCCTGTTCCTGCTCCTCTGGCTTCTTTCACCCATTTCAGCACACCAGGCACTCTCCTGCTTTGGGGTCTCTGCCCTTGCTGAACTCTCTGCCTGGAATGTTCTTTCCTCTACTGCACATACCTAAAGCAAAACCCTCTATTTTTTTGTCTTGGGATATTTCCTTACATTTTATTATATATATTTAAATTTAATGCTATATCCCTCCCTGGAATCTAACCTCCATGATGTCAAGGATTTAATCTGTTTCATTTATTGCTATTGTCCAGTGATGAGAATAGTGTTGGTACATGGTAGGCTCTCAAATTACTTATTAAATGCGTGAAAGACTTACCGAATGAATGAATGATATGTTGCCGTCACTTCCTAACCCAGGCTCATCCCCCCTCCATTCCTGAAATAATATTCACTTGTAGTCTCACAGCTCATCAAAACACCCAGCCAACCTGGCTAAGTGATTTCCCTCAGAGTGAGGGGCAGAGCTGGATTTGGGGCTGTGAAAGGTTAGTACATTTTCAAGACACCAGATTATGCTCTTCAGACCACTTCAGCTACTGTCAAGAACTCAGCAGCTGCACCCACTCTGCCTACCGAGGGGAATTTAGAGGGTGCATGGATTTCACAATAAACCTCAGACGATTAAGTGAAGGTGTGCCATCACTTTAAATGAACTCGATATATTCATACAAACAAGATCTAGCTTTAAATAACTAATGCATGATTTCAGTCTTTTGATTAAGGAGACTTAAAATTAGTATCTCTATGGGGGAAAATGAAAAAAAAAAAGCAAGCTTAAGCCTGGAAGAATCAAATTACCGCCAAGGGGCACTCTAGTCAAAGGCCAGAGCGCCCTCTGCTGGCTCTGGCAGCTAACAAAACTATGGGGAAAAAGTCTCCAAAAGGAAGCAGCTTAATATTCAAATCCATAAATGGGATTATTACAAAATATTTCAGTCTCTTCAAAGAAAACAGACTGTGGCTATAATAGGGGGAAATATGTAGTCCCAACTTTCAAGACAGTTTAAGATTTCCATGAGGAACAGAAATTTGGAATTAGAGTAGGATAAGTAACGTAATTTAGAACACACAGTGGACGTATAACCCAGCAGGCAGGGGGGTGGAGTGGTGCCTGAGCGGAGGATTGTAAAAGGAGGAAGAGGCAACCGGGTGAAGGGAGCGATGTGTACACGTGTACACGAGGAGTCAGATCCAGGTGATGGATCCCTAAGTGTAGAGGCATGGAGGTGAGAGAACATGCCCAAGGGCTCGAGGAGTTGAAAGTTGTGACAACTGCTCTGTCTTTTAATTGAAGTGCAGTTGATTTACAATCATGTGTTAGTTTCAAGTACACAGCATAGTGGCTCAGGATTTTGCAGATTATACTCTATTATAGGTTTTTACAAGATAGTGGATATAATTCTCTGGGCTATACAGTATATCCTTGCTGCATGGTGGTCTGTATCTATTAATCCATGTATTTCTATACACTAATAATGAAATTTCAGGAAGAGACAGTTAAAAAAAATTTTTTAATTCCTAGGAGTTGAAAGACCTATACTCTAGAAAATATAAAACCCTGATGAAGGAAATTTAATATGATTTTTAAAAATGGAAAGATAACCCATGCTCTTGGATTGGAAGGGTTACTAAATTGTTAACATAGCCATACTACCCAAAGCAACCTGCAAATTTAATGCAATCCCTATCAAAATACCCATGACATTTTTCACAGAATTAGAACAAATAATCCTAAAATTTATATAGAAGCTCAAAAGACCTCACATTAAAAATGGCTCTTGGTTGACTATGCATCAGCCATTGACAGATCTGTTTTCCTTTGCAGGTCTGTTTTCATTTTGGTGGCAGGAAGTACCAGTTACCAACTTTCCTAACTGCTCTTCTGGCTGGAGATGGCCACTCGACCCAGTCCTGGCTGATGAGATGTAAAGGACATGTGCGGGCAGATGGCTAGGAGGTAACTGCCTTCATGATAAGGGAGGAGACACCCAGATAGCCCCCCACTCTCAATGTGCTTGTGGAAGCTGTCAGGTAAGGATGTGGTCCTTGCAGCTTCTGCAGCTATCTGGTGGCCACAGGTGGAGACGATGACCCCACAGTGAGGGTGACCATCCCTGACGACAGGACAGAGCTGCTGAATCACCCCTGAGAACACACGTTGCTGATTCCTCACTATGAAGGAGAGAAGAACCCTTAGGGCTTAAGCCACTG
Organism: Cervus canadensis; assembly: GCF_019320065.1. Taxonomy (NCBI): domain Eukaryota; kingdom Metazoa; phylum Chordata; class Mammalia; order Artiodactyla; family Cervidae; genus Cervus; species Cervus canadensis. The sequence continues at coordinate 44,752,945 of NC_057399.1, read as the reverse complement.
CTGGTTACATATTCTGCTGTTTCTAACCAAAGAATGCTCATCGAAAACACTTATATTATTATAATATTGAAAATACTTAATTATTGAAAACACATATTATTATATAGTTGAAAACACATTATATTACATGATATGAGAAATAATGGAAGATTTTAATAAGACTGTAACAAAGAATTTCGCACTTCAGAAACATGAGGCTGATAACTATCAGAGAACAACAGAAAGGGCAAGATGAGAAACCAAAGGGCAGTTAGGGTACTTGTAAAAGCTCGAGTGTGGATGAGGGGCAGGGAGAGGCAGAGATGAGGCCCTGACCTCTGAACTAAGAATGGAACAGAAGGGAAGTATTTTAAAAAAATGTATTTAGAAAGCAAAATGGACAGGATTTGGTCAGTTATGGGGGAAGTCGGAAGATGAGCTGAAAGGAGAAGTCAGGAGCGAATTCCAAGTTTGGGGCTTGGATAATAAATAGGTGGGTCACTCCTAGATATGCAGAATTTCAGAGAAGGAGCAGGTCAAGGATGGGGAGGAAATGATGAATTCTTTTTGGCTGGGTTTTGGGAGCCAAGTGAAATCCAGGGAGCAGTTGAATTTTATATCTGGAGTTCAGATGATCTAGATTTAAGATAGAGATTTTCAACATATCTACAAGGACATGGTAACTGAAGCCATGGAAACAGATGTAGTCAAGGAGCATATTTAGAGTGAAGGAGACAGGAGGAGAGGGCCTTGTGATGGCCAATGTTCAGAGACAGATAGGAATGAAAGCTCCATTGACTCTAAGAAATGGCAAGGGGAGAAAGCAAAGAGAATGAAGCCTTTCCAATGGCAAAGAAACAAGGTTTTCAGTGGGAAACATCCTCCTTCAGAGGAGATGAGTGAAATGACACCCTTGCGGACCTTAACCAGAGTGGTCTTGTGGAGCACTGCAGCCAGATTCGGTGATGTTGAAGAGGTGACATGGATATGACCCAAGCAGATGTCCTTTCAGGGAAGAAGCCTGTGAAAAGGAGGAGAGAGGAAGAGAATAATCAGGGAAGGCTTGGGGCATAGGGAAAGGTATCTCTTCAAGATGGCAGTGGGCGGGGGCTGGGGGTTGGGAGGATTTTGAATGTGTTTCCATATTTAGGGGAGGGTCCCAGCAGAGGAGGTGAGCAGAGGTATAAGAGAGGGGGTTGAGGGGATAATTGAAGAGGTGAGGACCTTAGGTTTCTGGGGAGACTGGGAAGCATAAACTTGCAAACCAAGTCAGATCACAGTTCAAATTAACACTTTGATGGAAACTTCAATCCCAGTTAGTAACAGAACCCTTCTCCCTCCCCAAATCATGCAAGGGCCCTAGTATTAGGACATCTAGGAGCTACTCTGGCTGCTGACCACACTGGTTGGCACAGAGCACAGAGATGCTTACCCTTCAAGCCTGCAGGGCCCAACCTGTTTTGAGGGAGACTGTGAGCCCACAGGCCTGGGGGTCAGCATCCTTAGATTTATCATACAGACAACCCAGCAGTCCCCAGGGCTCTGCCACTGACTCCTCATTACTGGTGGGAATCCTCCTTTTCTTTCTGCCTTTAGGCTCCTCCTGATCTGTGGGAAATTATTCCCCTCTCTTCTTGCCTTTATGGGCCATCCCTTCTCTACCTGCCCTCTCTTCCATAAACTTGGGTGTTTATAGAAAACAGGGATTCCAGCTACCTTTCTAATTCCATTTGCCACAAAGCATTCCTGAAACAGGAGGCTGTGGGTTGAGGATGAGTCAGGAACACAGGACAAGCACAAATTAATATCACAATAAATTATTTTGTCATAGAGATAGAATCCAAAATTAGTGTTGAAAAATGCATCAATCCTTCACAAGAGGAGAAAATCTCTTCCACTGGCTATTGCTAACGCCATCAGTTATGAGAGGGCAGGAATTTAATGATTTTTCCTGCTGAACAGAAAGGATTCTATTAAAAATGACAGATATGGCACAGAGGAGGGACAGGTACCCCGAGGACTGGGGTACAAGTCCAAAACCGCTGTTGAGGAAGGGGAGCGGCAACACAGAAGTATTGCTAGGCAATGGTAAGTCCTTGGCTAGGGTTAGAAAACACACTCTGTCATGGCATATGTCTGCATCGCTGTGGGGCTCCCTCCAGTGTGCGTGGCGGCCCCGGGCAGGGAAGACAGTATACAGCTGCATCACGGGATGGAACGGGGTGCTGCCAGAGACGTGGCAGAAGGACAAACAGACAAAGCAGACAAGGGTACTGGCTTGAGGCCGGTTAGAGTGGGGACCATGGAATGTCGGTCAGGAATAGACTCCGCCAGTTCAAGATCTTTGAGGCAGAGTGCTATTTTGGGTGGTGGTCATGGAGTAGAAGTGAAGATCACTGGAGGTGAAAATACCAAGGAACTAAGAGGATAGGAAGATGAATTGGCTATTCCTGCAGATAGCGGGGGAAAAACAAAACAAAACAGGATGACCAGGAGACAATGAAAAGTCTCTGAGCCACCTGTTAAAATCATCAGTGAATGTGGTGGGTGGTGAGTGATAGAAGGGAACAGTGGACATGGAGAGAGGCAGCAGACACAGGAGCCTCACGTCTCGTGGGAGGGTTGGTTATGAGAGCACAGAAGAGCGTGGCTGGGAAGCCCCAGGAAACGTGGAGGACGCTGACCTTACTTCTCTCAGGAAGCAGTTATCAGCACTGCCTCTCACCCAGGGAGTGTCTTCAGATGATTTCAGGATCACGTCCCAGAGATTCTGATCAGGACTCTGGTCTAGCCCAACACATCTTTCTAGATGAGGAATCAAGGTCCAGGAAGAACAAACTGATGTGCAAGTTCTCATCATCTAGACCCTACCCAGTAGCCTTTCCACTATGCCTCCCTGATGCTCAAATCAAGCTCCCTTGTTTTAGAGTTGCCCAACACTTAGTGAAGGAGAGATGGGGGGAGAAGAGAGAGGAAAGAGAAGAAGGATGGGGGAGGAGGGAAAGGGGTAGACAAAGAAAGAGAAGGAGACATTCCCACTCCTTTCAGAAAGTTACTCAGTTACAAATTGTGATCACCAGTAATTACAGCCTGCCGGCAGGAGGGCTAGCTTTCTGGATGACACAGGTCTAGAAAGGAAATTTGATCTCATGGTAATTGTCAGTGAGGCTGAACTCAGAGCTGGGATTCTCCCGTGGCTCTCCCAGCACCCAGAGGGTGAGCTGCCAGATACAGTGGGGCCATGAGGACTCTGCAGAGGCAGGACAGGTTCCAATTTCTATTGTCCTGAAGCCCACCCTTGTTTTATAGGGCTTTTTAAGGATGATGTCCCCTCCTCTCAAACACAGCTGTTACATGGGAAATAAAATCCTCAGAGGCTGAAACAATCCCAAGGACAAAAGGGTCCTTTAAGAGGTTCGGACTGTCTGCAGCTCAAATTCTAGCTCTGCTACTCGCCCTTGTATGATCTTAGGGAAATTATTAAATCTCTGTACCTCTGTTTCCACATTCATAGCATGAGGATTCCTAATGGTTATCTTATCAGATCATTGTAAGGACTTCCGTGAAATAATCCAAGTAAAATGTACAGCACAGTTTCTGGCACACAATGTGAACTCAGCATAACTCGATTCCTCTGCACCTCAATTTCCTCTGCTGTAAGGTGGGGATTGTTATGGACTGAATATGTTTCCTCCCAAAATCCACAGGTTGAAATCTGAACTTTCAGTGTGCTAGGGTTAGGAGGTGGGGCTTTGGGGTGATTAGATCATGAAGGTGGAGCCCTCTTAAATGGGATTACTGCCTTTATAAAGCAAACTCCAGAGAACTTTCTTGCCCCTTCTGCCCTGAGGACACAGTGAGAAGATATCCATCTAGGAACCAAGAAACAGCCTCTTACCAGACACCACATCTGCTGGTGCTTTGGTCTTGGACTTCTCAGCCTCCAGAACTGTGAGAAAGAAATGTTTTTTGTTTAAGCTGCTCAGTCTGTTGCATTTTTGTTATAGCAGCCTGAATGGACAGACAGGGATCAACAACAGCCCTTACCTAATTGGGTCATTATAAGGAAGTGTGAGAAACCATCCATGTAAAATATTTAGCACTGTTCCTGGCATATAACATGCACTCAATCAATGTTGGGTATAATTCATTTATCTGCCCAGAAATTCTGCTCTCACATATGCTTGTCTAATTGTGTCATTTTTTGGGGGGGCCCAAATAAGCTCCCTCTCCTCCATAAATTGATGTAAGGAAAAGATGAAAGGTCTGTGCTTGCTCAGAAGTAAAGCAGTGTAGCCAAGCTCCTCAGTAAAAATACCATAGGAATATGCTTTCTCCATAGGGCACTAGCTAGGCACTTAAGAGTTGCATTATTAATGTTGGCTGGACTTAGGATGTACACTATCTCAGGGTCTGATCATCAGTTAAATTTATTCACTCCAAATCCTTAGTCTGACATTGGTGATCACCCCAAACATGCAACTGTAATCTAACATTCTCACCCAGAAGCCAAACAGTTCTATGAATTGGATGTTCCTTCTGAAAAGTCCACTGTCCATCCTCGGGTCCGAAGCATGAAGTGAATCATTTTTGAAAAGCAGAGTCAATGGCCTTCTTAAGACGTGTGGATGAGGGCCACTCAAAGTCTTCACGCACCTAAAGCATGAGGCCTAGAATTCCCCCAGCTACAGATTCCAGAACTCTCTAGTTGACTTGCATCAGAAAACACATAAAATGCCATATTTCAAAGATAAAAGGGGAGGTGGTGGTGTGAACTCACTCATAAAGGGGAGTGTGGCTCTTTACACAACTTGAACAGCCTCCAGCCATGTCAGGGGAAGGGAACTTGACCAGTGGAAAGGTGCATTCCAGACCTCCTGCAGGAACAGCCGGCAGCCCCAAGGTGGAAATAACGGCAACAGGCTGTTAGAGCACAGCTAGCTGCACGTTACCACCACCAACTAGCTGAAGTCAGACTAAGCGCCCTGAGATAGCTTTCTGCCCAGCTCAGCCATGCAAACAAGAAAACCACGCAGCTGGGCTGATACAGTCTATTCAGTCTGTGTGATAGCTTTCATGCTAGCTGGCATCCAGTATTGCTTGGGTGAGTGTTTAACCATTGTTAAATAAATAAACCCAAGCTGCCAGTCCTCCTGAGACCTATTACATAGGGCTGCCCATGTGTAAAGCAGCTTGCTCGCACAAATCAATGTCTGCAATTTGAAGCATCTGGCCCAGTGACTTCAATTTTAGGCTTATATCTGAAACCACTGTTTGATTTCTCTGTTCATTTAGCACATCTCACCCAGTTGGCAGTCCCAGGGGCCACTCATCACACCTTGGTTTCAGCCCTTCTAGAGGATAATCTCTAAAAAGCCCCTGAAGGCCTTCTTTAAATGATTAGGGATCATTTCACAAAAGTATTTAAACATACCCTTGTTGTCAAACATATTCTCTGTGATGTTAATTTTGTGTGTCAACTTGACTGTGGCCACCAGGCCAGATGAAATAGTATTTCTGGGTGTGTGTCATCAGCATTTGAATGTGCGGATTCCTTACAATAGCTAGCCCTCCCCGGTGTAGGTCCAGTTTAGTTCAGTCGCTCAGTCATGTCCGACTCTCTGTGACCCCATGAATCTCAGCACGCCAGGCCTCCCTGTCCATCACCAACTCCCGGGGTTTACTCAAACTCATGCCCATCGAGTCGGTGATGCCATCCAGCCATCTCATCCTCTGTTGTCCCCTTCTCCTCCTGCCCCCAATCCCTCCCAGCATCAGGGTCTTTTCCAATGAGTCACTCTTCACATGAGGTGGCCAAAGTATTGGAGTTTCAGCTTCAGCATCAGTCCTTCCAATGAACACCCAGGACTGATCTCCTTTAGGATGGACTGGTTGGATCTCCTTGCAGTCCAAGGGACTCTCAAGAGTCTTCTCCAACACCACAGTTCAAAAGCATCAATTTTTCATGCTCAGCTTTCTTCACAGTCCAACTCTCACATTCATACATGACCACTGGAAAAACCATAGCCTTGACCAGATGGACCTTTGTTGGCAAAGTAATGTCTCTGCTTTTTAATATACGCTGTTCCCTAGGTTTGGCATAACTTTCCTGTCCAAGTGAGTATAGCATCTTTTAATTTCAGCTGACTGCAAATCACCATCTGCAGTGATTTTGGGGAGCCCCCAAGCAAAGTCCAGCCACTGTGTTTTCTTACTATTTCCCGCCATCTATTTCCCAATGAAGTAATGGACCAGAATGCATGATTTGAGTTTCTGAATGTTGAGCTTTACGCCAACTTTTTCAGTCTCCTCTTTTTCACTTTCATCAAGAGGCTCTTTAGTTCTTCACTTTCTGCCATCAGGGTGGTGTTATCTGCATATCTGAGGTTATTGATATTTCTCTCGGCCATCCTGGTTCTAGCCTGTGCTTCCTCCACCCCAGCATTTCTCATGATGTACTCTGCATATAGGATAAATAAGCAGCGGGTGACAATAACAGCACTTGAATGTTACTCCTTTTGCCTATTTGACCACGTCTGTTGATCCTGTCCAGGTTCTTAACTGTTGCTTCGCTGACCTGCATAATAGAATTTTCTCAAGAGAACGGTCAGGTGGTCTGGTATTCCGATCTCTTTTCAACGAATTTTCCACAGTTTACTGTGATCCACACAGTCAAAGGCTTTGGCGTAGTCAATAAAGCAGAAATAGATGTTTTTCTGGAACTCTCTTGCTTTTTCAATGATCCAGCGCATGTTGGCAATTTGATCTCTGGTTCCTCTGTCTTTTCTAAAACCGGCTTGAACATCTGGAAGTTATGGTTCACGTATTGCTGAAGCCTGGCTTGGAGAATTTTGAGCATTGCTTTACTAGCATGTGAGATGAGTGCAATTGTGCGGTAGTTTGAGCTTTCTTTGGGATTGGAATGAAAAGTGACCTTTTCCAGTCCTGTGGCCACTGCTGAGTTTTCCAAATTTGCTGGCATATTGAGTCAGGCACTTTCACAGCATCATCTTTCAGGATTTGAAATAGCTCAACTGGAATTCCATCACATCCACTAGCTTTGTTCATAGTGATGCTTTCTAAGGCCCACTTGACTTCACATTCCAGGATGTCTGTCTCTAGGTGAGTGATCACACCATTGTGATTATCTGGGTCACGAAGATCTTTTTTGTACAGTTCTTCTGTGTATCCTTGCCACCTCTTCTTAATATCTTCTGCTTCTGTTAGGTCCATACCATTTCTGTCCTTTATCGAGCCCATCTTTGAGTGAAATGTTCCCTTGGTATCTCTAATTTTCTTAAGCGATCTCTAGTCTTTCCCATTCTGTTGTTTTCCTCTATTTCTTTGCATTGATCGCTGAGGAAGTCTTTCTTATCTCTCCTGGCTATTCTTTGGAACTCTGCATTCAAAAGGGAATATCTTTCCTTTTCTCAGCTTCTTCCTGCCTATCTGCTTAAACTGGAGCTTCCGGCTTCTCCTTCTCTTGGACTGGGGTTTATACCATCAGCTTCCCTGTTTCTCAGGCCTTCAGACTTGGACTGGAATTACATCACTGGTTTTCCAGCTGGTGGACTGCAGACCGCAGGGCTTCTCAGCCTTCATAATCATATGAATCATTTCCTCATTAAAAAAATCTTCTTTATATGTATGTATGTACATATGTAGCAACCCACTGCAGTATTCGTGTCTAGAGAATCTCATGGACAGAGGAGCTTGGTGGGCTACAGTCCATAGGGTCACAAAGAGTTGGACATGACTGAAGTGATGGATGGATGGATAGATAAATAGATAGATAGGTAGATAAATTATTGGGTCTATTTTTTTATTTTTCTGGAGAACCTTAATATACTGTCCAAAATTTCTGAAAATCTATAGGGCTTTTTCGTAGAACTAGTAAATTTCTGAGTCTTTATATTACTTAACTAGATCATAATTAAATAACCTTGCCTTCCTGTTAATTTAGAAGATAAAATAACTTCCTAGCACTTCAGCTGTGCTCTTGAGATCTACTGCTCAAAGGAACCAGGGCTTCTTGAAGAAATGGTCAATTCCAGTTTGGGGGCTCAACCTACCAGATGAACCCATATATCTCATTACACAAAAAAACAAGGAAGTTAGCAGAGCCGTTTCTATTAAAAGGACTTAGACACCAACTTAAAGGGATTCACATTGCCAAAATAGGGGCAATTTGAGTATCAATAAGGTTAACTTCCATAGACTGAAACATGTTAAATATATTTAACATGAGTTCATAATGATCCATGAGTTCATAATGATACTTACAAAAAACTATTGGTCACTATTAGAAAGATGTTAATGAATCAACTACTTTGAAAACAGGTAGAGTGAAAAAATCAAGAATTTTTCCTGCCTTTTATGCATAAAGTGTATCACTATGAAAAAAAAATTAGTAGGTAAAAAGAAGTTTCTCTTTATAAAAGTACTCTAGACAATAAGTGAAGAAGGAATGACAGAATTAGAATATCATTACTTTGGAACTTCTATTACTGTATCCACAGAACAATTATCAATGACTGCCAAAATCACAGACGGATAAATGATCAAAGACTAAATGCCTCCTGATGAAACAACACACTACCTAAGAAATAGTCTTGCTAAAACCTCAAGCTTGGATTTGATCAAGTCACTTGTCTAGATCCAAATACCAAATTACTGGAAACATAGAGGACACTCTACAAAATGAATAATCCAGTGTCTTCAACAAATTGCAAAAAAGAAATAGAGAGGAAACCTTCAGTTTAAGTGAATCTTAAGGGACATATCAGCCCCTCTTCTCAATAAAGGAAAGCTATACTGATGTTCCCATGTTTCTTATTGCCTCTGGAATAAACGTGTTCCCTTTTAATCTCAAAGTCTCACATTTTTCCCAGGACCTATAGAAAGGGTCAAGAGCTACAGAAATGCTTGTATTTTGAGCTACTGTTAATCCTTAGGTGCCTCCTATTTCAAAATGCCTGAGATACCACTCTTCAGTGGATCATATAAACTGAAGGCTTGATGTTTACTATCAGACACATGAACTCTACATACACCCTCATATCACACAAAATCTCTGATTCTGGGAAGCTCAACAGGATTGAGAAGATGAAACTGGTGCTAGAATCTGGGCTCCACAGGATTTGCCAAGAAAGGAAATCTTACTTAAGGCAGTTGTCCAAAGTATGAAGAATGGAAGAAGACATCTGTGCCACAATTCTGCAGGGGCAGACAGGAGTCCGGGGATCAGATTTAAACATTAAATCTAAGGGTGAGATGATGAGAGGTATTAAGCCAAGAGCCAGACACCACTTGGGAACTAGACTGGAGGGAAGAGGAGAAAAGCACAGCTGAGAGTGCCTGAGATTCTATATAAAGGGCAAGGAACATTGACTGACTTCTTTTTGTCTAGTATTCCTCCTTTAATTAGAAGTTGTTTCTTCTCCAGCCCAAAGTCCTGACTCTCCTACTCCATAACGCAAGGCAATAACCAAGGCTAGGATTCTCATGGGATATTATCCAACTAACAATAGAGACTGGACCATTGTGACTGGTCCAAGGATGGACACAGAGCGAGGCAGGGCCACGTGGAGTTCTCCCATGAGATTTTTGTATTTAAATATGAGAGATAAAGTGCTCTGTTTTCTGTAAGGACGAAGACAAGGATGTGTCAGCAATCATTTCCCCCATGACATACAGCAAAGAGTTGTCTGTGGTAGAAGAGAATGAAGCCAATAAATTATTTGGAAACAAGAAGAGATGAGGGGGGAAGAATGATGTGATCAGTCCCAATGATGTTGCTTGGGCCCCTAGATCTAGTCTTGCCTGTAGTGAGTGCCATCCTTGAGCCTACTGATTATATGTGCTAATTCATTCCTTTGTTTTTCTTTTGGTGCATATTAGGTTACTGTCACTTGCAATGAAGACTTTCACCTCTACAACACATAGAACAAATATGGATTGTCCAACCTGCTCAGCCTCCATTTACCCAGTTTGCTACTTTCATTAAAGACACATTGACTCCAACCTTACAAGCTCCTGCTCACTCCCTGGCATGAACGATAAAATGGTCTCCTAGTGAATGGATTTGAATTATTCTATGCTGAATATAATGTCTAAATAACCAAAGACATAAACTATTATTTTTAATGTTACAAATGTTCATTGAAAAGAGGCATGTAAACAATTTGGAGAGTACAACTCATTTTCCCACTGACTTTAGTTACCATTTCAAAACTGTATTTCACAGAAGATGACTTCAGTGCAAGAGTCAGAACTGATTTTAGCCCAGGAACCTTGGTTTGGTTTTGTTAAACCACACATCACGCCCACTTTGTGTCACTCTGTTTTAAACACTTCATGTCTGTTAACTCATTTAATCCTCAACAACCTACCACAACAATGAAGGAGGTATTATTTTATTGTCATTTTACAAAGAAATGGAGGCACAGAGGGTCTGAGTAGGCTAATCAACCTAACAAAATGAGCAAATGGAGAGGGCCGTGCGTTTTCAATTTGGGGACATATGTCCCTCATCCACAAAACACAAGCTATGTGAAATGCTGTGTCCTAAGGTACCAGGAGAGGGTGGGCTTTGGACTCAGAAAAAACTGAGTTAGAATTCTTGAGTCTCAGTTTCATCATATGTAGACCTGGCTGGCAATGCTTTTCTCTTGGGTTTGTTGTGTGGATTAAATGAGATAGTATATGTCAGGAGCTGTGAGAAACCCTTGAAAAAACCCCTTCCTCTTGTGAATTAGAAGAGATTGACAGACTATTTGGACTTTTGAACAAGATACTTGAAGCATGTGAGTCTGTTCCTAGGAAACAGGCCACTCATGTGCAGCAATGAAAGAAAAAAAAAAATGTTTAAAAGTCCCTCTTTGACTAGAAATCATGCTCGCTTGATTTTTATATTTCTATAAAAGCACAGGGAGATATTTGCCACAAATGAGGTAAGAGAGTTGCAATCAGATATCACCGCGGGCCTGTATTTTCTACTCTGAGGAAAAATAATAAAAATATGTCAGAACATGTATCCCCCGCCCCCAGGGAACACTCACCCGGTGGTCACCACAGAGGCTTGGCTGGGCACACAGACAAAGGCCCACCGAGCATCTCCAGGGGAGCCAAGCCAGCTCTGGGGGCAGAACTGTGGAGACAACTGAGATTTTCTGCCTTCCACAGGGGCTGCGGTCAACAAGGTTAGAATCTAAATAGCGTTTGGCCCTGCATGGATAGTTACATAGGAGAACGTGGAACCTTCTCATTTCAGCTCAGGGACTTGATATTTCCATCTTTGTGTGAATAAAACAATCAAGAGTAGGAATTCCGGGATCAACACGGCGGCATGAGATAGAAATTTCCACTTCTCCTCCAGGCTGTCATACAAGATTAATGGAAACAGGAGCAGTGTGAGTAATGACATTTTGAGCAGAATTAGGAGGGGTATAGTCCTCAGCCTCAAAAAACATCCAAGGGTCATCCAAAATAACCAGATCGGGTGAGGAGCTATTAAGGAAGAAGCTGTGCAGTGTGATACGCTCAATAAGCTGGTTCAGGGACTCAAAAGAAGCCAGTGAGAATATACTTCCCCCAGGTAAGAGGCTTATCCCAATGCGATAGATACACACCCCATGAATATAGCAAAAGCTGTAAAACCTGGAGAGAGAAGGGCAGAAACTGGCTGAGTAGAAGCTGCGTGGGGTGGAGGGTGGGTATAGTGTGCTCTTCAGAACCCTCTAGGCTCTACTTCCTCCTGCAGCCGAAGCTGCAGCATCCACTCCCGTGCAAACCTTGACTGGTTTTGCACAGATGCAGAGACAGAGCGCCTTGCCTCGGGTTAAGGAGGCTTACTTCTCTCCCTGGGAATCCACTCTCGAATTTAGCCATGAGAAACCCAGGAGTGTAGGGAATAGGAGCCAACAGATCAATGCCTACCCCTTTCATCCCCCAAGAGAATATTTCTCCTGGATCAAACACTAATTGCAAAGCAGTAGAGTACCTCCAAAAATGTATCTTTTGTTTGGCCTTTTTCCTAGTTTCCTGCTTCCTGGAATCACAGCCCCCTCCAAGTCCACCCGCAGGGAAGGCTTTGTTTCAGTCTCTGGATATCTGGGTACCAGGCTGAGAAAGTCAGTATCAGAAGAGGCCCTGGAAAAGCAAACTCTCTGAGTAGGATTTGGCAGTTGATTGCTTACCCGTGCGTCAGATGGCAAGGACCTCATCTATGGTGACCATTTGAGTGACAAAGCGTCACAACTCTTACCTTGGGGTGACAGGATTAAGTACTGGTGGAAGATGAAGAGAGCTTGAACAGCACAGGAAAACGGTAATTAAATGACAATTGTGATGTTCACTGCTTTGGTAACTGTGAGAATATCTTAGGGAAGAAGAAAGCTAGCTACAGGTCAACCAAGCATAAACTGTGAAAAACAGAGGGCCTTGAGGGAAGCCCGTATGAGACCTTTATCTCATAAGGCAACTGCACGGCAGACTGTACCAGAAATCAACTCAAAATCTGCCAAGGAGGCAAAGCTACGAAGAAAACTTATTATGCAGTCCTGACAGTTCCCTTCTGTCACAGCCAGGAAGAGTGGGACCCTGAGGATGGAGTCGTGGAGGTGGACCAGGGTCAGAATTCTGAACTCCCAGGTTCCCTAAATCACCCCATCTAAGAGAGGGCCACCCTCCCTTCACTTTGGCAGAGGAGGGCCACCTCCCCTCCCAGGAGCCCCCGCCAAGACTCCACCTGAGGCTGCTGATCCTCACTGCTTCCAGGCTAGTGAAAAGCATCGGAGCTCAGCACACCCAGAACTCAGAAATGCAGCCCCCACTCCCGGGGAGAAAGTGTCCACAGTGAAGGAAGAGGAGGCTGGTGTGAACTGGCGGAAACTACAGGAAGTCTCGAAGGGACTGGATCTCCTGTGTCCTGAACTGGGATGGGTGTGCAGGATGTAAGGTCAGCGGGGGGAGGGGGCAGGCATTGGGAGGACTCTCTTGTGACCCTGCACTCAGCACCTTGAGCCATCCTAGCTGGTCGCTGAGGAAGTGCTAGAAGCTTGGTAGGTGATGGTCGAAGGTAAGTGAGGTGAGAAGCCAGAGCTGTCAGGCAGAGTATTACGGAAGAGATGACAAGATTCACAGAGGTGAGCAAGTTAGACAGGATATTTTCCAGATGGATAGCTGACTATGCCAGTATCATTTATCAATTAAACCATTATCTATTCCACTTAACTAAAAAGTCTCCATTTTTATACTTTAAAACAACTCTACTCACAAATTAAAGGTTGCCTAGATGTGGGTGTAGAAGCAGAATTGACTGCAAATGAGAACAAACAATCTTTCTGGGGTGATGGAAATGTTCTAAAACTAGATTGCAGTGACGGCACACAATTCTATAAGTTTACTCAAAATCCTCAAACTGCGTATCTCAAATAGGTAAATTTTATGGTATATAAATTACATCTCAGTAAATCTGCTTTCAAAATTACTCCAAGTATATTGATTAGACTTGGTAACTTTTGTTATTGTCTCTGGACATGGCATTTCTTGAAGACTGTTGTTCAAGGTGAAATACTATGACCTACAACTTATTTTCAGCTTAGCTTCAGAAACCTGGGTTTGGGGAAAGGGTGGGCGGGTGGAGACCACAATTTCATTCCTATACTGCAAACACACATCATTGTAAATTGCCCATCATTGTGTTTTAACTGGACAATTACACCGTGTGATCCACAACCAAGCTTTCTATGACAAGAGCAGGATCTCAGTTCTCTACTTGAACACTGCCCATTATTTCATTGGGTATCAATTTGATACTGAGATATGCTAAAAATGACTAATTGATTCAAAGGGCAATAGCTTAAGCATCATGCCACTGGGATGAGACAGATCTTAACATTTGTTTATACATCATGATTATGAAACAAAAATTTTGTCAGATTTTTATCTGATTAAAAACATTTTTTTTTGGCCAGCAGAGGGCAATCTAGTTCTCATGAAATGGGGGAAAATGAGAAGAACAAAAGTGGGGGGCGGCGGGGGGAAGAACATAAACAAATATATAATAATCAGATTACATTAGCATCTAAGTGATTGGGTTGCTTAAAACATTCAGTCTAGGTTTCCTCAGACTCATGAACCACTTTCGTCCTTCCCATTCTCTGCCGTCCTCCTTCCATCTGCATTTCCTACATAATAAATTCAGATGCATTTATTTTCTAAACAGGAAAATTAAGGCAAGAGAAAGGCTGTGTCACCATTCCTGCCAGGGGTTAGCCTGTGCATTTTGCAATACTTTTAACCATCTCTTTTCACGGGAAACACTGGCACTACATGGGAGAGGAAGCCGCTTCGTCCTTTCCCCTTCTTAGTTGCCAACACGCGTCTATTAAGGAATCCTCTTCCACGGTATTCACAAGCCTGAGGATCCCCAAGCCTGAACCGGGGTCCCTCCATGTGCCCTGAAGACTGCCCGCAGAAGCCATGGGGGGTGGGACAGGGTGCCCGTCATAGCTGCAGGTACTGGGCCCCACTCTCGAAAACACAGAGTCTCAGGCATCGGGACCTGCCTTTGGCACCTCTGCCTGTTCCTGATAGGAATGCAAGTGTGATTGTTGATCTAAGGAAGAAAAGCAAGGGATCTGACATCAGCCCCATCCGAGGCATTCAAGTCTCACTTCAGACGTGCCTCTCTCCAAGCCCCTCACAAGATGTGCAGTGAGCAGTAAAGCAGGAGGAATGTCCAAAAAAGAAGGTGGGGATCTTACATGAGCACAGACACAGGCCTAGGATGTCTGTCCTGCCATCAACACATGTAGGGGAAACGGGGAGACACTGGGTTTGCAGGATCTCTCTGAGTGAGGAGGAAACACGGGTATCAAAGGTTACGTCTTCTGGCAGCGTAACTGTCTTTCAAAAAGCAAAGCGAACACAGAAAATAAGAAAAAGTCAGCAAACAGCTGGCCATGTATTTCAAACATTTTTATAGAGACTACTGCTTCCCCAATCTGAGAATCACTGGAAATTATTTGCTAAAAATACTAACAAGGAACCTCCATACTGTTGAAAAACTAAAAATAGAACTACCACATGCCCCAGCAATCCCATTTCTGGGCATAACCCCAGAGAAAACCATAATTCAAAATACCATATGCACCCCAATGTTTACAGCTGCCAAGACCTGGTAGCACTCGAAATGCCTATTGATAGAGGAATGGATAAAGAAAATGTGGTTCATATATACAGTGGAATATTATTCAGTTGTAAAAAGGATTGAAACTGGGTTATTTGTAGAAATGTGGATAGACCTAGAGAGTCACATAAGGTGAAGTAAATCTCAGAAAGAGAAAAACAAATATTGTATATTAATGTGTATATGTGGAATCTAGAAACACTGTATAGATGATATTATCTGCAAATCAGAGACACAAATATAGAGAACAAATATAGGGATACCAAGTGGGAAAGGGGATGTGAAAGGAATAAGAGATTAGGATTAACATATATACTACTGATACTTTGTATAAAACAGGTAACTAATGAGAACCTACTGTATAGCCCAGGGAACTCTAGTCAATGTTCTGTGGTGAGCTAAATGGGAAGGAAATCCAAAAAAGAGGAGCTATGTGTATACATGTAGCTGATACACTTTACACCAGAAACTAACGCAACATTGTAAAGCAACTATACTCCAATAAAAATTAATTAAAAGGAATAATTGACAAAACTGTCAATTAAACAAACATCCATATAAACAAAGATGGTTAAGGTATATAGTATCAATGGAAGTAACAATCTACAATAGGAAAAAAAATTAAAATAAAAATACTGACAGAGTTCCCAGGGCCTGTTTAATCAACCACCTATCCCACAAATGATTTGGGATTTCTCAGGTCTACAACCAAACGCCTGGACATCCCCCAAGCTATCCTTCTCCACAGAAAGTTCTACTCAGTGTGTGAGCACAGAGAACAATTTAGCTGGGGACAATAACTGATTGCTGCATCTATGTCTTGCCATCTTTCATGACACCAAGGCCTGGGCCTAAATATTAGGAAGCAGCCGACTCTGCCTAAGAAGTGTATCTCATAGAGCAATACTACTCCGAGTGTGGTCCAGGACCGGGACACACAGCATTTTGGAATCTATTGGAAATGCACACTCTCCACCACCCCAGACCTACTGGGTCAGACTCTCTGGGGGTGGGGCCCAGGCATCTGTCTGAACAAGCTCCAGGGGATCTTCATGTATGTTCCAGTTTTAGAGGCACTGTAGTTCAGATTGCTTCCTAAACTTTCCTGATGTTATATATACTTTTCCAGGTCCCTCAACAGGCAATTCTGGTTAAGAGCAGCTGAAAAGAGAACCTGGGAATTTATGCAAGTACCCCCACATGACTCTTAGCATCAGGTGAGTTTAGGAGGCTCCCACCGGGACCTCCCTGATTTCTTCAATTTTATGAGCCCTGATGGGGGAAGATGCTTTGCTGAGAGATGCTGGTAAGAATCACTGGTGGAGCTTTTTAAAAATACAGTTTCTATGGACTTTCCCCCAAGTCTAGTCAATCACTGTCTTCTGGGACGGGTCGTAGAGCAGTAAATGATGTGTCTTGTTCTACTGGAGTAAGTGACTTACATGAAGAAACAGTGGCTTTTCAGTGGGGATGGCCCTGTGCCCAGGGATGCTGGGTCCCAGGGCTCCAGCTTGGGATTCTCAGCAATGACTCAGAGCCGAGCTCAGGCAGAGAGGGCTGGAGCTGTGCTTTCCAGCAGACTACAAAGGCTTGGGCGAAAGAAGCTGGCAGCAGCCGCAGCACCTAGGCTGAGAACCAGAGGCTCTTCCCACAGACAGAACCGAGAGTGCACTGCCTGCCAATTCTGATGGGAGCAGAATGAGAGCCATACTTAATTGGGTTTAGAAAAATCAAGCAATGTGGTGTGTTCTTTTTTTTTTTTTTTTACCAGTCACACACAGAAAGATTTTAAGGAAACTGAAACACTAGCATGGAAATAAAGTGTGAAAACAGTGCTTTTAAAACTTCTCTCTTTACTTTCTTCACTTCCTATGTCTGACATCCCATAAGATCTGCCCTTTATAAGACCTGATAGTTGCTTTATTTCACCATCAAGAAGCTCACTATTTCTTTGTCTTGCTACTAAGATATTTCATAGTGTTGGTAAATTCTTTTTTTTTTTTTTTCAAATTCTTTTTCTTTGTTAAGCTTTAAATACCAGTGAACCTGAGACACTACGCTAGGTAAACAGTCAACCCATTTAAAAAGCTATCTTTCTTCCAATGTCTAACCCCAAAGAGCCAAGTGTTTTAGGTTTAACACCTTAGTCTTCAAT
This sequence comes from Cervus canadensis, assembly GCF_019320065.1. Classification (NCBI taxonomy): domain Eukaryota; kingdom Metazoa; phylum Chordata; class Mammalia; order Artiodactyla; family Cervidae; genus Cervus; species Cervus canadensis. The sequence goes on along the minus strand of NC_057399.1, from coordinate 44,735,618 downwards.
TGAAATCACATCTATTGACCTTAACCAAGTGCTCAATACAGGGCAATAAATAATGGTGTTTCCCATCTCTTTCCCTTTCAATTACAAGCATCATCTGATAAAAGTGCTGAGTGTGTTTGATTCCCTGGTGAGGAAAGGATGATACAGGAAACAAACACAGCTGTAAATACACCTCTCTTTTTATTGCTTAAAAGGCTCCTAAAAGACTATAATCACGGTAGCCTCTGCCAGGTGAAGAAATCTACATTTTGCCTGCCTGGAATATAAAGAAAGGACAATTCTTAAAAGATTCTTTCAGATTTCATGAACGCTGAGAACATTTTCAGATGACATCCAAAAGCAGATATGAGATCACACTTGACAGGGAGACCAAGATCAAGAACCGAGATTCCAGAAAGAGCTCCAAATACCTTCGAATTTTCCTGATATTCACTTGATTCTCCACCCCTCTATAGTGAACCATTTTGCTATTTCTCATCTGAAGGGACTTACCCAAATCCTGGCCTAGGGACATATGGATGCATAATCACAGAGGGTAGTACAACAAAAGTCCAGGGCTCCTTCTGAGAAAGTGAGATGTTGCTCTCCATTCTTTTGCATCAAAAGTTAACAACATGCCTCACTCCCATCAAGAATCACAGCTCTAGTTTTTTAAGGAATTTACATACTGTGCTCCCTAATGGCTATATCAATTTACATTCCCACCAAATAAAACTACCATATGCCCTAACAATCCCACTACTTGGCACATACCCTGAGGAAGCCATAATTGAAGAAGACACATGTACCCCAATATTCACTGCAACACTATTTACAATACCTAGGACATGGAAGCAACCTAGATGTCCATAGACAGATGAACAGATAGAGAAGCTGTGGTACATATACACAATGGGATATTCAGTTCAGCTCAGTTCAGTTCAGTCCAGTTCAGTTCAGTCACTCAGTCGTGTCCGACTCTCTGTGACCCCATGAATCTCAGCACGCCAGGCCTCCTTGTTCATCACCAACTACCAGAGTTTACTCAAACTCATGTCCATCGAGTCGGTGATGTCATCCAGCCATCTCATCCTCTGTCGTCCCTTTCTCCTCCTGCCCCCAATTCCTCTCAGCATCAGGGTCTTTTCCATTGAGTCAACTCTTCACATGAGGTGGCCAAAGTACTGGAGTTTCCGCTTCAGCATCAGTCCTTCCAATGAACATCCAGGACTTATCTCCTTTAGGATGGACTGGTTGGATCTCCTTGCAGTCCAAGGGACTCTCAAGAGTCGTCTCCAACACCACAGTTCAAAAGCAGCAATTTTTCGGTGCTCAGCTTTCTTCACAGTCCAACTCTCACATCCATACATGACCACTGGAAAAACCATAGCCTTGACCAGACGGACCTTTGTTGGCAAAGTAATGTCTCTGCTTTTTAATACGCTATCTAGGTTGGTCATAACTTTCCTTCCAAGGAGCAAGCGTCTTTTAATTTCATGGCTGCAGTTACCATCTGCAGTGATTTTGGAGCCCCCCAAAATAAAGTCTGACACTGTTTCCACTGTCTCCCCATCTATTTCCCATGAGGTGATGGGTTCAGATGCCATGATGTTAGTTTTCTGAATGTTGAGCTTTAAGCGAACTTTTTCACTCTCCTCTTTCACTTTCATCAAGAGGCTTTTTGGTTCCTCTTCACTTTCTGCCATATTGGTGGTGTCATCTGCATATCTGAGGTGATTGATATTTCTCCCAGCAATCTTGATTCCAGTTTGTGCTTCCTCCAGCCCAGCATTTCTCATGATGTACTCTGCATATAAGTTAAATAAGCAGGGTGACAATATACAGCCTTGATGTACTCCTTTTCCTATTTGGAACCAGTCAGGTTCCATGTTGTTGGACATGTTGTTCCATGTTCAGTTCTAACTGTTGCTTCCTGACCTGCATACAGGTTTCTCAAGAGACAGGTCAGGTGGTCTGGTATTCCCATCTCTTTCAGAATTTTCCAGAGTTCGTTGTGGTCCACACAGTCAAAGGCTTTGGCATAGTCAATAAAGCGAAATAGATGTTTTTCTGGAACTCTCTTGCTTTTTTGATGATCCAGTGGGTGTTAGCAATTTGATCTCTAGTTCCTCTGTCTTTTCTAAAACCAGCTTGAACATCTGGAAGTTCACGGTTCACGTATTGCTTAAGCCTGGCTTGGAGAATTTTGAGCATTACTTTACTAGCGTGTGAAATGAGTGCAGTTGTGCGGTAGTTTGAGCATTCTTTGGGATTGCCTTTCTTAGGGATTGGAATGAAAACTGATCTTTTCCAGTCCTGTGGCCACTGCTGAGTTTTCCAAATTTGCTGGCATATTGAGTGCAGCATTTTCACAGCATCATCTTTCAGGATTTGAAATAGCTCAACTGGAATTCCATCACATCCACTAGCTTTGTTCATAGTGATGCTTTCTAAGGCTCACTTGACTTCACATTCCAGATGTCTGGCTCTAGGTGAGTGATCACACCATTGTGATTATCTGGGTTGCGAAGATCTTTTTTGTACAATTCTTCTGTGTATTCTTGCCACCTCTTCTTAATATCTTCTGCTTCTGTTAGGTCCATACCATTTCTGTCCTTTATCGAACCCACCTTTGCCTGAAATGTTCCCTTGGTATCTCTAATTTTCTTGAAGAGATGTCTAGTCTTTCCCATTCTGTTGTTTTCCCCCATTTCTTTGCATTGATCGCTGAGGAAGGCTTTCTTATTCTCCTGGCTATTCTTTGGAACTCTGCATTCAAATGGGAATATCTTTCCTTTTCTCCTTTGCTTTTTGCTTCTCTTCTTTTCACAGCTATTTGTAAGGCCTCCTCAGACAATCATTTTGCCTTTTTGCATTTCCTTTCCATGGGGATGGTCTTGATCCCTGTCTCCTGTACAATGTCACGAACCTCCGTCCATAGTTCATCAGGCTGTCTGTCTATCAGATCTAGTCCCTTAAATCTATTTCTCACTTCCACTATATAGTCATAACAGATTTGATTTAGGTCATACCTCAATCAGTCTAGTGGTTTTCCCTACTTTCTTCAGTTTAAGTCTGAATTTGGCAATAAGGAGCTCATGATCTGAGCCACAGTCAGCTCCTGGTCTTGTTTTTGCTGACTGTATAGAGCTTTTCCATCTTTGGCTGCAAAGAATATAATCAATCTGATTTCGGTGTGGACCATCTGGTGATGTCCATGTGTAGAGTCTTCTCTTGTGTTGTTGGAAGAGGGTGTTTGCTATGACCAGTGCGTTCCCTTGGCAAAACTCTATTAGCCTTTGCCCTGCTTCATTCCGTACTCCAAGGCCAAATTTGCCTGTTACTCCAGGTGTTTCTTGACTTCCTACTTTTGCATTCCAGTCCCCTATAATGAAAAGGACATCTTTTTTGGGTATTAGTTCTAAAAGGTCTTGTATGTCTTCATAGAACTGTTCAACTTCAGCTTCTTCAGCGTTACTGGTTTGGGCATAGGCTTGGATTACTGTGATATTGAATGGTTTGCCTTGGAAATGAAGAGAGATCATTCTGTCATTTTTGAGATTGCATCCAAGTACTGCATTTCAGACTCTTTTGTTGACCATGATGGCTACTCCATTTCTTCTAAGGGATTTCTGCCCACAGTAGTAGATATAATGGTCATCTGAGTTAAATTCACCCATTCTAGTCCATTTTAGTTCGCTGATTCCTAGAATGTCAACATTCACTCTTGCCATCTCCTGTTTGGCCACTTCCAATTTGCCTTGATTCATGGACCTAACATTCCAGGTTCCTATGCAATATTGCTCTTTACAGCATCAGACCTTGCTTCTATCACCAGTCCCATCCACAACTGGGTATTGTTTTTGCTTTGGCTCCATCTCTTCATTCTTTCTGGAGTTATTTCTCCAATGATCCAATGGGATATTACTCAGCCATAAAAAGGAACACATTTGAGTCAGTTCTAATGAGGGGGATGAACCTAGAACCTATTATACAGAGTGAAGTCGGAGAGAGAAAAACTAATATCATATATTAATGCATATATATGGAATCTAGAAAGATGGTATTGATGAACCTATTTGTACCACAGCAATGGAAATGCAGACATAGAGAAGAGACTTGTGGACACAGTGGGGGAAGAGGAGGGTGGGATGAATTTAGAGAGCAGCATTGAAACATATATTGAAGTGAAGTGAAGTGAAGTCGCTCAGCCGTGTCTGACTCTTTGCGACCCCGTGGACTGTAGCCTACCAAGCTCCTCCGTCCATGGGATTCTCCAGGCAAGAATACTGGAGTGGGTTGCCATTTATATGTAAAATAGGTAGCCAGTGGGAATTTGCTCTATGACACAGGGAGCTCAAACCTGGTGCTCTGTGACAATCCAGAGGGTGGGATGGGGTGAGAGATGGGAGGGAGTTTCACAAGGGAGGGGACATACATATACCAATGGCTGATTCATGCTGAGGTATGGCAGAAACCAACACAATATTGTGAAGCAATTATTCTCCAATTAAAAATAAATTTAAAATTTTTAAAGAAAAAAAAAGAATCATAGATCTTCCTGACACAAGTGGGAGGTCACCATCTCTTAGGCACACATAAGAGGTGAGAGACATTCAACAGCCTGACCCTTAAGTGGTTAGCTTTCATTGGATCCTTTCAAAAATGGCTTTGTTCTTTTCCTTGGCATTGACTTTAATATGGGGACTTGTAACAGGTCCCAACAGGTGGATCTAGAAATTGCTGGTAGCCACCTCTCCATGGAGCCCAGTAAGTCTTCACCAATTTCCACACAGTGTTCCTAATGGAAGCTTCAGGATGTCTCTTTCTTTAGCATTAAGTCCTTCCTGTCACCATCACCACCCCCCATGGAATGAAAGGCAGTCTGCAAAGTTTTTAACTTTATAATCATAAACCTACTTTTATTACTGAGGGATGACTTTCTTAAGTGGAGTTGATTTATAATGTGTTAGTTTTCTTTACCCATTCATCTCTTGATGGACACTTAGATTGCTTCCATCTCTTGGGCTATTGTAAATAGTGCTACTATGAACATCGGCAAACTTTCAATATCACAGTAATCCAAGTCTATGCCCCAACCACTAACACCAAAGAAACCAAAGTTGAATGGTTCTAGGAAGACCGACAAGACCTTCTAGAACTAACACCAAAAAAAAAAGATGTCTTTTTCATCATAGGGGACTACAATGCAAAAGTAGGAAGTCAAGAGATACCTAGAATAACAGGCAAGTTTGGCCTTGGAATACAAAATGAAGCAGGGCAAAGGCTAATAGAGTTTTGCCAAGGGAACGCAATGGTCATAGCAAACACCCTCTTTCAACAATACAAGAGAAGACTCTACATATGGACATCACCAGACGGTCAATACCAAAATCAGATTGATTATATTCTTTGCAGCCAAAGATGGAGAAGCTCTACACAGTCGGCAAAAACAAGACCAGGAGCTGAGTGTAGCTCAGATCATGAACTCCTTATTGCAAAATTCAGACTTAAATTGAAGAAAGTAAGGAAAACCACTAGACCATTCAGGTATGACCTAAATCAAATCCCTTATAATTATACAGTGGAAGTGACAAATAGATTCAAGGGATTAGATCTGATAGACAGAGTGCCTGAAGAACTATGGACAGAGGTTCGTGGCATTGTACAGAAGGCGGTGATCAAAACAATCTGAATGCAACATTCCAAAGAATAGCAAGGAGAGATAAGAAAGCCTTCCTAAGTCATAAATGCAAAGATATAGAGGAAAACAACAGAATGGGAATGCTAGAGATCTCTTCAAGAAAATTAGAGATACCAAGGGAACATTTCATGCAACGATGGGCACAATAAAGGACAGATTGGTATGGACCTAACAGAAGCAGAAGATATTAAGAAGAGGTGGCAAGAATACACAGAAGAACTATTCAAAAAAGGTCTTAATGACCCAGATAACCACAATGGTGTGATCACTCACCTAGAGCCAGACATCCTAGAGTGTGAAGTCAAGTGGGCCTTAGGAAGTATCACAATGAACAAAGCTAGTGGAGGTGATGGAATTCCAGGTGAGCTATTTAAAATCCTAAAAGATGATGCTGTGAAAGTGCTGCACTCAATATGCCAGCAAATTTGGAAAACTCAGCAGTGGCCAGTTTTCCAAGGTGGTAAAGGTCAGTTTTCATTCCAGTCCCAAAGAAAGCCATTGCCAAAGAATCTTCAAACTACTGCACAATTGCACTCATCTCACACACTAGCAAAGAAATGCTCAAAATTCTCCAAGTTAGCTTCAACAGTACCTGAACCAAGAACTTCCAGATGTTCAAGCTAGATTTAGAAAAGGCAGAGGAACCAGAGATCAAATTGCCAACATCCATTGGATCATAGAAAAAGCAAGAGAATTTCAGAAAAACATATACTTCTGCTTCAATGACTACAGCAAAGCCTTTGACTGTGTGGATCACAACAAACTGGAAAATTCTTAAAGGGATGGGACTACTAGACCACTTTACCTGCCTCCTGAGAAACCTGTATGCAGGTCAAGGAGCACCAGTTAGAACCAGACATGGAACAACAGACGGGTTCCAAATTGGGAAAGGAATACATCAAAGCTGTATATTTTCACCTTGCTTATTTAACTTATATGCAGAGTACATCATGCGAAATGCCAGACTGGATAAAGCACAAGCTTGAAGATTGCTGGGAAAATATCAATAACCTCAGATATGCAGATGACACCATCTTTATGGCAGAAAGCAAAGAGGAATTAAAGAGCTGCTTGATAAAATTGAAAGATGAGAGTGAAAAAGCTGGCTTAAAACTCAGCATTCAAAAAACTAAGATCATAGCATCTGATCCCGTCACTTCATGGCAAATAGAAAGGGAAACAATGCAAACAGTGACATATTTATTTTTGAGGGGCTCCAAGATCACTGCAGGTGGTGATTGTAGCCACGAAATGAAAAGATGCTTGCTCCTTGGAAGAAAAGCTATGACCAACCTAGATAGCATATTAAAAAGCACAGACATTACTGACAAAGATCTGTATAGTCAAAGTTATGATTTTTCCACTAGTCATGTATGGATGTGAGAGTTGGAGCATAAAGAAAGCTGAGTGCCAAAGAACTGAAGCTTTGACGGTGTTGGAGAAGACTCTTGAGAGTCCCTTGGATTGTAAGGAGATCAAACCAGTCAATCCTAAAGGAAAACAGTCCTGAATATTCATTGAAAGGACTGATGTTGAAACTGAAGCTCCAATACTTTGGCCACCTTGTACAAAGAACTGCCTCATTAGAAAAGACCCTGAAGCTGGGAAAGACTGAAGGTAGGAGAAGAAGAGGATGACAGAGAATGAGAAGGTTGTATGGCATCACTGACTCGATGGACATGAGTTTGAGCAAGCTCCAGGAGTTGGTGATGGACAGGGAAGCCTGGTGTGAGGCGGTACATGGGGTCACAAACAGTCACACATGACTGAGCAACTGAAATGACTGACTGACTGATGAACATTGGGGTGTATGTGTCTTTTCAAATTAGTCTTCATCTTCTCTGCATATATGCCTAGGATTGGGACTTCTGGATCATATGCTAACTCTTTAGCTTTTTTAGCTTTTGAGGAATCTCCATGTTGTTCTCCATGTCTCAACTAATTTATATTCCCATCAGCAACTTAGAAGTGTTTCCTTTTCTCCACACCCTCTCCAGCATTTAGTGTCTGGAGACATTTTGATGATGGCCATTCTGATTGGTGTGAGGTGATGCCTCACTGGAGCATTGATTTTCATTTCTCTGATAATCAGCAATTCGGTTCTTAATCTGGTTAATAAGATGGTCTTCAAATGAGTCTTAAAAAGTGCCCACATGGTTTGATTTAGAACTCTAGAAGCTGTCTTGAAAAGAGCCTTGGGATAATCTTAATATCCTAAACCATTGCTAAATGGATACAGAATAAGAGTTGACAAATTCCAGGGTGTATGTTATATACTATAAACAGTGTAAGGGAAACTTCAATTCTCAGTCATGCCATTCTTATTGTTCACTTTTTTTTAGCAAAGAAAAACTAAAGGAAAATACTTTCCCAGGAAGTTTTCTCTTTAGAACTTATGAGACATATTACAAAAAAACCAAAATGACACAACTGCCTCATAATTTGTCATATTGGTTCAGTTTAGTTTCGTCCTGCTTCTCTTTCCACCTCAGACAGTTCATTCTATGATTAGACTTAGGAAAACACATATATGGGGGTAGATTCAACTTCTCAATGGTGGTCCACAAAGTTGCCTGCTGTTTTCTGTATGTAAAGTTTTATTAAAAGGAATTTATTATTCTTCAATAAAAATAAGGAATTCAGATAGTTCCAAATCTGGTAAGTGTATTGTTAATGATCTCCAAAAGACTCCCTTAAACATTGAGTTCTTCCTGGAAGCTGTGGTTTTTAGTTTAATTTGACATTAAAGCATTATGAGATTACTCTATGTGGTGCTGGGTCTTGCTGTTAGTTTCCCTTTGATGTTACAGAACTACTACGACACAGGCACAGTCATATTGGTACGTGTAGCATTAAAGACAACAGAAAGCTTTGCTGGTTCAAATATTGCTTGAATATAATAGGCTTCTTTCTGAACTTGCTCTTCTGTAGGGATCATCTATTGTCCTGTCACTGTATCAACATCACACTTTCTTAATTACTGTAACTTCATGTTTTATATCGAGAAAAAGTCCTCCATCTTTATTGCTCTTCTTTAGGAAGAAATATACACTTGCATTTTCACATAACTTTTATGATATGCTTGTCAATTTTCAAATACACACAAAAAACTTCCTGAGATTTTGGTTGAAATTGTGCTAAGCCTATAGGTCAATCTGAGTAGAAATAACATATTTACAGCATTGAGTTTTCCAATCCATAAATATCTCTTCACTCACTTAGGGTCTTCTTTATTTTTTCTCAAACATGTTTCATAAATTTCTACCTAGAGTTCTTACATAATTCTTATAAGATTTATATCTATGGACTTAAATTTTTAAGCCTTTGTAAATAACATATATTTTAATTAATTTTTTCTAATTGACCATTACTGGTATATTAAATTTTTGGATATTGATTATACTTCCAGTAATCCTATTAAATTTACTTATTGAGTCTAATAGTTCACCTGTGATTCCTCTGGATTTTCTCCATTCACAATAAAGTCATTGGTAAATTTCTTTAAATTGGTTTGAAGAATTGATCTGTAATACTCTAACTCACAGGGTGAAAAAAATATTTCAGTTAGAGAAATTGATATATAATATATATGTAGTAGTGTATCTTCTGTAAATCTTTAGGAGTTAGATTAAAACTATTTGCTTTATATTAGAACATTTGCATTATTGCCCTCAGCATGGAAGAATACAAGGACACCCAGTACACAAAGAACATGTTTATTTTCTCAGGAGCTCAGGTAATGCATATTCTGTATGCACTGCTCCCCTCCTCCCACACCACACCCCCAATATACACCCCAAGGGAAAAGAATGCTGGCTTTTGGCCAATCTGTATTTCCATGTCCATTCCTTTCTCTTCAAGCATGAAAGAAAACAAAAGACTGATTGAAATGATATATTTTATTTGCTCCTCTGAACATTATATTCTTCTCATGATATCAACATGATGCTATCTTATTTAACTTTTATAGAAGTCCTTTTCTTCCTACTTTCTTATCCTTTTTTTTTCAAATCTCCTCCTTCCTGGGGTTACCAAGAAGTTACCAGTGTCCAAGCTAACTCCTTCTTGATAATGGAACTTGCCCTGCTTACAGAGAAGTAGGTCTGAGGTTGGAACCAGGTCTGCTTTGGCTGTGGCAGAAGGCAATGAAGACTAGTCCACCCACTGCTGGACCCAGACAACTAACACAAAATAAAGCACCAGAGCCTTTGGTTCTGTCTTCAGCAATATTTATTGGAAACAGCAACGCTTCCTGTGGGAAGACTTTATACATTAAGCAGTAAGATTTGCCTTTCACTCCACATGATCCACAACCGCAGGTGGCACATCCGAAGCAGCACATTAAACCTCTGAAAGAATCTGTACAGCTAGATAAATAGAACTCTGGATACCTAACAAGACTTTAGTGACTGATACAAAAAAAAAAACAACAACAACTCATAAGCATACGCATAGCACTGTACACACAAAATGAAGAGGAGATAGAAGAGACAGAAACAAATGTCGTTACTGAACTATGAAAGAGTCTTGCATATGCAGCCACACATCTTAAACTGCTAAGCACAAAAATCATCTTTATTTGGTCCTCATTGAGGGCAGAATATGCACAAACGATGTTCAAAGAACACAAGGTGAAAGTGGAATGGGAAGATAGTTACTGTTTCTTGGTCTGTGAACTAGTCGGGAAATGGTTTCGAGTGCTCTTCTTCTTGTGTTTCTGTACCAAATGGATTCATGAAACATGTAATTCATAAACAGAACTGAAGTGAAGACATCTGTTCCCCCTTCCGTGTACCTTCAGAAATGCCCTGTATACATATCTGGTTTCTGTACAGCAAGAAAGGAAAGCTTGGAGACCAGGTCCTTTCCAACTCCTCATAGCAGAGAACCTCTTCAGCTCCTCCCACAACATGATGACCATCTTACTTAGAGATAAAATGGGAATCACCCTCTGGCTTTAACAGCAGGGAGGGAAGAAAACCAGCTGAGCCTCAGAAATAGGCATAAGCAGGGGAACAAAGGAGACTTTTCAGAGAAGGCTTTGAACCCACACTCAACACTTTCTATGAGAGCGTCCAGGGATTCACTCATTCAGACAAGAAGATAATTTGCTGGTGAGGGAGACTTTCTTGGACAGTTCTGTGACTCACACGTTTGGGAGGGGTTGATGTGAAAACAAGAACTTTCTCTTCTACTTAAACGGAGAACCTGAGACCTTGAGATGGCCCACCAGTGATAGATAATATCTTCAGTAGGATGGTGGATCTGTGATGTGGCGCATGGTCAAATTCTCAGAGGCCACAGCCTCCTGAGAACTGTGTAAACAGCAGTTCTGTGACTACTGGCTGGTCTCAAATGGTACTGGAAAAGCACACGCCATGCCCACCAGGCTAAGAAGATACCATCCATCACCATGACTCCTGTGGGGTCACACAAGCCAACCAAACGTACTCAGCGGGGCTTGACGACTTGGACCACTGCAGCCTGCACTTGGGATGTATTGTAAGCGGCATTACCAAAGCAGTGGTTAAACCTAACTATCTGGGACAAGAAGAGGTGAGGCAGCCAGCGTTAACATCCTAGTGGGGCAGAGCAACCAGAATCTCCACATAGTTGATGGGGAAGAAGCCTGACTGGCCGTGGAGCATGCCCTCATACCAGTTCTCATCAATCTGGTTAGTGAGTGTGATGACATCACCCTCTTTAAAACCCAGCTCCCCTTCATTCTCAGGTTCAAAGTCGTATAGAGCTCGGCAGCAGGGCTGATCCATTGGGGCACCTGGGGGGAAGAGCAGGAGAGAAGAACACAGAGAGACAAGGGGAATTTAACACACGCGACTACTGCCTGCCGCACCTGCCTGCCTGGCTGCCCCCCGGGTTCCTCCCTCACTCCTCTTCCTGCTGAAGCGTCCTCCTGGCACTGGTCCCCAGTGTCTGCTGCATGGCACCTTGCTCTCTGCCAGTCTTCAGAAGTTTTCTCACGTTTCTGGGAGTTGCTGAATTCCTGTTTCTTTTTCCAGTATTAAAATTTGGTCACATCTATTCTTTTGATACATACAACACAGTTCATCGAGGCTGGCCTTCCTAACAATGTGCAGAGATGGAAGACCCAATGACTTAAGGAGTCTTAGTGAGATTTGGACTTCCCAAGTGGCACTAGTGGTAAAGAACCCACCTGCCAATGCAGGAGACCTAAGAGACAAGGGTTCGATCTTTGGGTCGGAAAGGTCCCCAGGAGGGGGGCATGGCAACCCTCTCCAGTATTTTTGCCTGGGAAATCCCGTGAACAGAGGAGCCTAGTGAGCTACGGTCCATAGGGTTGCAAAGAGTCAGACACAACTCAAGTGACTTAGCATAGCACAGTGAGATTTCGGTTCATCATGGAGCATGGCCGAAATTCTTTCCACACTAGCACTTTACGATCTCTGCCTATATGAAATAGTACAGTTCATTACATGGACAATGTTTTGCAGCATCAGAATAACAGTGCAGTTCACACTTCTTAAAGACCTCAGTCTCTGGAAGTTGCTATAATATAGCGAAAAACAAGACAGTATAAAACATTGTGTTCAAGTTCTTACTCTCTGTGACCTTGCATAAGGCACTTCAGTCTCAGTTTCTTTGTCTAAAATTGGAATGAACAGTTAGAACTTATTTCATGGTACTACTGTGACTATTAAATGAGATTATATAAAAGTCATATAATTATACCTGTGCATTAATATACAGCATATATGACTATGATGTGTGTCCATCAGAGCTATGGCATAGAAAAAAACATATTTTATTTTGATTTAAATAATGATGGATGGGCCCATATCTTAAAAGAGATCTATATTAAATCAGTAAGCATACTGACAGAGTAGGCATACACATATACTAATAAACTCAGAGAAGTGCATGCAGATCTGTGCCACCTAGATGGCTTTGAAGGGGAACAATAACATTTATTTATTTTTACTTAGAGAAAGCAAGTGAATGAGTCTCCGAGAGAAAAGTGGAATATGTGATTGGTTTCTGAGCACCAGAGAACAGGTTACCTATAACTTACATGACTAGTTCTTGTAACCGGCTAACTTCTAAAAACCACGCTGCCATCCACACCTGGAGTGCTCTGGGCAGCAGAGCTCAGCCCAAGGGGCAGAGAGCTCCCGCCAGCATCACACTCCTCATTTCTTCCCTCTGTCATCTCCTGAGGACACCTGTGTTTCCTCCCATCGAACACTCAGCATTGGGGATGCAGGAAACACAGAAGAAAGCTGCATATCCTTACAGTCCACATCTAGTATCAGACAGTTCCTCTTCTTCAACCAAGCAGATCACTAAGGCTGAACATATCGCAAGCACAGGCTCTTATCCGATCTGCGTGTAGCGGGTGGACAGCAGTGGTGTCAGCTAAAAGGATGCATTACTGGGTATACACCAATATCCTTGATAAAAAATAAGTTTTCACTTTTATCGTTCCAACCTGTTACCACAGCACAGTGAACTGGCTGGAGGTTAGGGAGAGGAGGAAAGTCGAGCAGCTACTGAGACTCAGAATATGTTCATCTGCAAATATATTCACCCACATGTTTCTTTGATCCCAGAAATCCAACAGTTTCCTAGAGCTGCTGTCTGTGGGTTATAAGTGAGTGTATGTGGGCACTCACTGTCCAGGGGCATTCACTTTTATGCAGGCAAGATTCACAGAAGCAGAAAAACAGGTGGAAAAAACCCCATGACATCCCTACAATGAAACTGACATATTAAGGTGACTTTAAGACCACAAAGTCAGGTCCAAATCAAATGTGTTTGCTGCAGCAGGTAAGTGTGGGCTGATGGTGGACAGTGAGAGAAAAAGGGACTTACAGAGAAAGTTTAATAGAGGAGAGAGAGTACAAGAGAGGAAGCGAGAGTCAATGAGACAAGAAGGAACTCCGTTAAGTTTCTGTCTGACAACACCATTCTGTAAGAAATATATTACTGTGTATTCCTCACGTAGCCAGACTGAACCACTCCTAGAATTTCTGAAGTGTGTCAACTGGGGGTGCCCAAGGCCTACAGAATGGGTTCTGCAGCTATCAGCTCCTTACCTGCAGGTTTGGGGGTGCCTGTGTGGGAGAGGCCCCCATTGGGCTGAGTGCTGTCCCCAGTAGAAAACTCCAGGCTCATTCGAGGTTTAGGCTGATACTCCCTTCTTGGCTGGGATGAAGCTTGTCTTATTCTGCATTAAAAAGAAAAGGGGATGCAGCCAATTAAGACGCAAAAAGAAAAGCCATAAAATCCAGAAAATACTTAGGTTACCCACCAATCTACCATTGTGGAATATGAGAAAGGATCCTTAGTTTTCTTTTCTGTGTCTTTCTCCATGTTTTATGCCAAAGTCACACTCTCTATGGTTGTACCCTCACTGTCTTCATTCTTCCTCTCACTTTCTCCCTCATTTACTCAGAGCTCACTTTGTAAGGATGCACTGTGTTAGGTGCCAGGAACACAAAGACCAATAAGTCACAGGTCTTACCCTCAAGCTTATGGTCTGGTGGGAAGACAGAACATAAACAACTGATTACTGTAAACTGTAGTAAACACTATTATGGAGATCTGCATAAAATGTTATAGGAACACAGAGGTGGAGCTGGGGGTGAGGAGTCTACCTGTCCATGGAGAAGTCAGAGAGGGTTTGAGGAGAAAAGTAAAAGATGGTTAGCAGTCATTTCTAGATGAATAGCTGTTCCCAGAAGACAGTTATTCCCTGCTGAACTTGAGAATGTGTGGAGGGAGGAGAGGAGGAAATACGGTATAGTCTGGGTACAGCACAGAGGAAGGAGAAAGAATCCAAGGGAGACAGGAGGAAGTGGGAAAGGTACAGGCAGCAAACCTGCACACCCCGAAGTGTTTTCCACAGCGCCAGATGTTCACTAAGCAAAGTGCATGGCCAGTCTGCAAGTGTGGGGGGAGTTTAGGGTATGGCAATTGTAGACTGACAGTGGCTCTGAACATAGTTCAGAGGGAAAAAAGAAAAGTGGCCTTCATGCTCAGCAGATGTCACAAAGATACATCATGTTTCTTTAGTGTGATGAAATGCATGGTTTTCAACCCTCCTAGAGGCTTCAGAGCATTACACATGTTTCCACGAGGGTTCACTGTCCAAACACTAGTCAAGGAAGACACTGAGGAGAGGAAGAGGCTGGCCACATGGGAACAGGCTGAGGCAGTTTCTCATAACACAGCCCCTATACCTGCAGGAGGCCCTGTGCATGTATAGCCATATCAGCTCTGAGAGCCTAATCTGGCCATAAGCTGAGAATAAAATCTCGAGGCAATCCTTTGCTGTGCATACATTCAGCTCAAATAAAATAACACATAAGACACAGCGCAGGGCCACCACACACAGCTGGGCAGGCTGTGCCCCACAGCCCCAATAACTAAAGCACCCAGCCAGGCTAGGGGCCCATCTGAGCAGGCGGGCCAGGCATGAGTAATCAGCCCCTCCGAGGGACCGCGTCACCACTTAGAGAAACACCAAGTGTGAAATGACGCAGGCTCTTCAAGAGGTTGTGCTTACACGGGAGCCCCGGTGGTACCGCGGCATGACCCTGAGCCCAGGTCTGTGGTCTGTTAGGTGAGGTTAACAACGCTTGGTTTACGGGGCTGTTACGTGATTGATGATGATCTGCCTTCAGTACCCACGGCACAGCTGGCCAGCAAATCACATCCATTATCATTAGTAGCCTCCTGGGGGTCCCATCACAGTATTACCTAAGTATTGATTGCTCATACAACACATGACAATTGTCGTTTAGTCACTAAGTTGTGTCCAACTCTTCAGTGACCCCGTGGACTGCAGCTCACCAGGCTCCTCTGTCCACAGGATTTCCCAGGCAACAATACTGGAGTGGGTTGCCATTTCTTTTTCCAGGGGATCTTCCTGACCCAGAGATCAAACCTACGTCTCCTGCATTGGCAGGTAGATTCCTCACCACTGAGCCACCAGGGAAGCCCAAACACAACATTAGGAAGGAATGAAGCAAAGTGAAGGAAATGAAGGAAATCAGAGCCTAAGATAGTATAAAATCAAAACAAATGATTCACAAGTTGCTTATGTAGGATCAGTAGGAATGCTGAGGGAAGATTTTCTCCTAATGTATTCTAATATTTCCACTTCTTTATACACCATTTCATAGCAAGAAAATGGAAATGGAAAATGCAGGGAGCTGTACAATACCTTTCCTCCAGTCTGACAGTGACCTGCTGCAGGATCTGGACTGCCTGCTTATGGTATTCCAGCTGGGCTTGGACGAGCGCAGACAGCTGGCTCACCTGCTCGATCTGCAGATCAATGGGGGAATCACATCTTAGTTATCAGGTTACAGTCCTTAATCATCTGCTACTGCTCAGTCCAAATGACACAGCTACCCCTGACACACAGCCCAGTGCTCAGCGGTGCCCATGAATGTGCAGTGAGCCAGGCTAACTGATAGTTTTGCAGGTAACAAATTGATTAAAGATAAGAAAGCATCCCTGTGCTTGGAAACTCTAGTTCTAGGAGAAGAAACATTAGTTAGAATCCTCCCAGAGATCACAAAGCTCTCATTAAACAGTCTCATGCTTAGCCACAACCTTCTGATTAGGATTTAGCTTCCTTGATTGATTTTCTATAGGACAAAAGATGCATTGACAAGAACATTCTTTGCTCTCTATACTTCTTATGCTAAGTCAGTATCAGTGCTGTTAATAAAAATGTAAATATTGATTTCTCATATGAGGCACTATGGGAGACAGTGTAGTTTGACAGAAAATCTTTTGTTCTCTCTGACCCTCATTTGTAATGTAAAAGGGTTGGGTTAAGTGACACCTTGGGCTCTCTCCACCTCTAATATTCTGAGCATCCTTGGCTACTCTTCATGTTGTGTCTTATGATGTGATCCAGTTGAACAGCGGCCTCTGAGTGAATAGAGGCAATGCTACCCCATGAGTATTGGAGTGGGGCTGGGTCCTTGGTGAAGAGAAGGAACGCTGTGACTCAGGTCACCCTCTTCCTCATGGTGTTCCTCCTCAGTAGGTAGATGGACACATTGTTTTACATAATCACAAACTAGCAATGTTTCTGGAGAGTTTGGAAGTCTGGATATGTTCAACATGCCTTCCCTGTCACCAGTCAAGGGGGGTGGCAAGTACCTAAAGGTTCTGTAAACATCTTGGCAGAAGCTGGTGAGCAACTGATGGGGCTAGAGGTGAAGATGAGCAAGGACAGAAAATCTGGTTAACAGGTCTTATGACATGAGTGGTTAGAAAGCAACTTTTAAAGCCATGAAAAATAATTCAGCACTCTGGAAATGTGAAGGCAACTTTTAAACTATCTCACCTATGTCCCAAATGTAGTATCTATGTGACAATCTTCAACCTTAATTGTAATTACCTTTGGAAAGAAAAGGTTGACTTTACCTCAAAATATATACCATCTTAACCATACAGAAAGCTGAGCAATGAAGAATCAATGCCTTTGAACTGTGGTGTTGGAGAAGACTCTTGAGAGTCCCTTGGACTGCAAGGAGATCCAACCAGTCCATCTTAAAGGAAATCAATCCTGAATATTCATTGGAAGGACTGATGCTGAAGCTGAAGCTCCAATACTTTGGCCACCTGATGTGAAGAACTGACTCACTGAAATAAGACCCTGATGCTGGGAAAGACTGAAGGCAGAAGGGGAAGGGGATGACAGAGGATGAGATGGTTGGATGGCATCACTGACTCGATGGACATGAGTTTGAGCAAGCTCCAGGAGATGGTGATGGGATGGGGAAGCCTGGTATGTTGTGGTCCATGGGGTCGCAAAGGGTTGGACATGACTGAGTGACTGAACTGAACTTAACATATATTGGACACATACTTACTGACTACATTGACTGATTTTCTTATTTAATCTGAAATCAATTTGCCTTACATTTCACATTTCAACAGAATATTTGTTTAAACTATTGGACTTATATAGGTCATCAGAAAGTGAAAGTCACTCAGTTGTGTCTGACTCTTTGTGATGTCATAGACTGTAGCTGGCCACACTCCTCTGTCATGGGATTCACCAGGCAAGAATACTGGAGTGGGTAGCCATTCCCTTCTCCAGGGGCTCTTCCCAACCCAGGGATTGAACCCAGGTCTCCAGCATTGCAGGCAGATTCTTTACCATCTGAGCCACCAGGGAAGCCCAGGTCATCAGAAACATTCTTTATCTCCCTACTATTTATAATAGTTTAAGATTATTAGCAGACAAAAATCTAGTTACACCAAATGTTTTATTGTGCTGTCAACTGTGTGTGTGTGTGTGTGTGTGTGTGTGTGTGTGTGTGTGCGCTCATTTGTATCTGACTCTTTGCTACCACATGGACTGGAGCCTGCCAGCTCCTCTGTCCATAGAATTTTTCTATGCAAGAATACTGGAATGTGTTGCCATATCCTACTGCACGGTCTCTTCCTGACCCAGGGATTGAACCCGAGTCTTGTGTCTCCCTCACTGGGAGGTGGATTCTTTATCACTAGTACCATCTGGGAAGCTCACAGCAAACTACAGGAATATAGAAACAGCTTTACAGTTTCTCAGTCTACTTTGTAATTTTAAATTATTCTTAAAAATAACCACCTACTGAAGCTTTCATCACATAGTACTATCAGTCATTCACATTTTAAATTATATAACCCTTTAACACATTAATCCTGTTCCTCAAAGGTGAAGTTAAATTAAAAACCACAGGAGAGTCACTTACATCCATCTCTAAGAGATTGAACATGCTTGACTCAGCAATTTCCTTAGACTCATCAAATTTCTCCAGAGCTTGACGTAACTCTTCATCAGGAATCTTGCCTTGTCGTTTCTTCTTGTAATCAAAGTCCAGGCGTCGACCCTCCAACTTCTTTAGATGATGCTGAAAAAAATCAAGGGCAGAAATGTGCTTTGAAGGGACCTATGGAAAAGGACTATTTACAGCTCACTTCCCCACCATGCCTATTTGCTTCCAAAATAAGGCAGGCTAAGTTCTAAAACATCACATCACCAGAGAAATAAAGAAACACACATCAATGGGGGCAAATGCTTCTAAAGGCTAAGACATTTATGTTTGGGAAACACCTTTAAAAATAATTAATAGCAAGAAAGAAATTGTGGAAAATACTGATGCCCTTTACTGTCTGCCCCTGCTGGGTCAAAGCTAAGGTGGAATGTATGCCTCTCCGCCCTATGACTAGGTGTGGAAGCTAGGAAGGTGTGTACACACCCTACAGGTTTAAAAAGCACAGGCATAGGGGGCTCACAAGTCTCCATCTTCAAGGAAATGGTATCTCGTGGGAAGGCAGAGGAAAAATGGTTTCCTTGAAGTGAGAAGGAAAAGTATTCTTCCTTTTCATATCATAGAACATTAGTGCTGGAAGGGATTTATTTTTGAGGTAATCCAGTCTATAAGAATCACCTTAAGATGCTTACTAAAACTACCGATTCTTGATCACCTGAATTAGAATATCCAGGGCTGGGGCCTAGGCAATTCAGTCTCAGCACTTACCCTAGCAGACTGATGCAGCTTTAGGAGAATCATGGATTAATTTCAGTCTCCCATCTGACAGATGATGACACTGAGTCCGAAGACCTAACTTCAAAGGGACCTTCGTTAGGACCTAACCCCCAACACTGCACAGCAATTCCTCTTTGCATCACCCCTGGATGCACACATGCCAGGTGTGGGACTGCCCAGCCTTACCCCAAAGCCTCCAGTAACCAATTAGCAAAGTAGTTTCACAAAGCCACAAAGTATTTTTTTTCCTATGAGCTGCAGTGTCCCACTACTAATGGGTGGGAAAAAATGTGCTGGATTTCTCTTGACCCTGGGTGTTCAGGGAGTGAGAGGGAAGGAAGTAAAAATGAAATTGGGAGTGGGGAAGAAATGACAAGGAGGGAGGAAGAATATCCTTGACTGTCCTGCCACCGCACACCCTGCCTCCAG
The DNA here is from genome assembly GCF_019320065.1 of Cervus canadensis. NCBI lineage: Eukaryota > Metazoa > Chordata > Mammalia > Artiodactyla > Cervidae > Cervus > Cervus canadensis. The sequence continues at coordinate 44,715,965 of NC_057399.1, read as the reverse complement.
CCCATGCCCTGTCCAAACTAAGTGCTTGTTCCTTTGGAGGGAATATCCTTTTAAAATGTCTGGACCTGCAGTCAGCTGCAAGACAGAGCCCTGGAATCGGAGAGACATGTTAGGTTTGGAGTGAATCTGCCACCTAGCAATAGCGTGACAGGGTTGAAGATTTAAGCTAGAGATTGCAGAGACTTCATTTATCTGAAAATCAAATTTCAGACAAGTTAAACAGATATCTGTTGAAAGAATGAATGAGCAAACATTACACACCTAGTTAGAGGTTAAAGCCAGTTAAACATTATTTATTTGGAAAAACTAAACTGTTCTACATGTTTTAGAAAGGATAGTTGGGTATTCTTCCTCAAGTCTAACAACCATTATGAAAACACAAGTTCATAGAGTAAAAGAACTATGTATACAAGCTAACAACTGGTACGGCTGGTATTTTAGAGGGTGAAATCATCTCAGAAAACAGAGAATAATTAATAAAATTGTGTAGTCAGGGAAAGAATATCCTTCTGGAGAAAAATGCTTGAAAAACTTGAAAACTGAACATGGAGAAATTAAATGTAATACTCATGAGTGGCACAGTCATAATAGTGGGGCAAAAAGTACTACATTAATCATTTATCTTGATTTTTCATGCTGGATTTTTTGCAGTTCACATGCTCAGTGTTGACAACATGCATGGTAAGTTTTAAAAAATGTTTCCTAAAGGAAAAGGGGACTTGCATCTGTACAATTCCAATATCCAGTTCCCAAATAACTAGTAGCAGGTACCTGAATTTCCCTCAGATCTTTGTCATGAAGATTCTGAAGGGGGTCAATGAAGTTCTGCTTCACTTCCATGTCCAAGGAGTCCTTTACCTCCGAGAGTTCCCTCATGGCCTCTCCCACCTCACCAAGCGCTGGGCCTGCAAGGTAATAAGGAAGCCCTTGAACATTAAAGAACAAAGATGAAATGCAATTGCAATAACAGGGCTCATCACAGACCAAACCCAGGAACAGCTGCCTGTCTTCTGAAGACAACCAAGACAAGAGACAGAACATAATGCCCTCTGGAGATCAGTGTATCTTCCATCTGAGACAGCTCATCAAAGTTCACTGAGTACAGCAGACTCAGTGCCCCTGGGGGTGGGGGCTGGCATTCCTCACTATAGATCACATAAAATTTTGCCTTTCCTTTGAAAAGGAATTGGAAGCTCCCTACCCTCCTTTGGAGGAGCCTCTTGACGAAAGTGAAAGAGGAGAGTGAAAAAGTTGGCTTAAAGCTCAACATTCAGAAAACTAAGATCATGGCATCTGGTCCCATCACTTCATGGCAAATAGACGAGGAAACAGTGGAAACAGTGGCTGATTTTATTTTTTGGGCTCCAAAATCACTGCAGATGGTGATTGCAGCCATGAAATTAAAAGATGCTTACTCCTTGGAAGGAAAATTATGACCAACCTCGACAGCATATTAAAAAGCAGAGACATTACTTTGCCAACAAAGGTCCATCTAGTCAAGGCTATGGTTTTTCCAGTGGTCATGTATGGATGTGAGAGTTGGACTATAAAGAAAGCTGAGCGCCAAAGAATTGATGCTTTTGAACTGTGGTGTTGGAGAAGACTCTTGAGAGTCCCTTTGACTGCAAGGAGATCCAACCAGTCCATCCTAAAGGAGATCAGTCCTGGGTGTTCATTGGAAGGACTGATGTTGAAGCTGAAACTCCAGTACTTTGGCCACCTGATGCGAAGAGCTGACTCATTGGAAAAGACCCTGATGCTGGGAAAGACTGAGGGCAGGAGGAGAAGGGGACAACAGATGACGAGATGGTTAGATGGCATCACTGACTCAATGGACATGGGTTTGGGTAAACTCCAGGAGTTGGTGATGACAGGGAGGCCTGGTGTGCTGCAGTCCATGGGGTCGCAAAGAGTCAGACACAACTGAGTGGCTGAACTGAACCCTCCTTTATAAGTACTTGTGCATGTGTGCTAAGTCACTTCAGTCGTGTCTGACTTTGTGACCCTATGGACTGCAGCCTGCCAGACTCCTTTGTCCATGGGATTTTCCAGGCAAGAATACCAGAGTAGGTTGCCATGCCCTCCTTCAGGGGATCTTCCTGACCCAGGGATCGAGCTCAGGTCTTATGTCTCCTGCATTGACAGGTGGCTTCTTTACCACTAGTGCCACCTGGGAAGCCCTCAATAAGTACTTGTGTGTGTGCATGCTAAGTCGATTCAGTTGTGTCCAACTCTTTGTAACCCCATGGACTGTAGCCTGCCAGGCTCCTATGTCTTTGGGATTCTCCTGGCAAGAATACTGTAGTGGGTTGTCATGCCCTCCTCAAGGGATCTTCCTGACCCAGGGATCAAACCCATGTCTCTTACATCTCCTGCATTTGCAGGTGGGTTCTTTACCACTAGCGCCTTCTTTATTTTTATCTATTTATTTATTTTTGGCCACACTGCGTGGAGCGTGGGACCTTAGTTCCCTGATCAGGGATCAAACCCATGACCCCTACAGTGGAAGCGCTGAATTCTTAACCACTGGACGGCCAGGGAAGTCCCAAGTACTCGCTATCCCCTAGAGGAGATCTGTTTAAGGTCAATGTATTCAGCAAAAACTTGGAAGGGAGAGCAGGGCTCAATCAGGAAGGACAGTCATTTGCTGTGACCTCACATTGTGAAGGAGTAAAAACAGAAGGTGGTTAGTATGGCAGCTGAGGGTCCAAGGAGAGTGAGATAAAGGAATTCAGTAGGGGGTGTCACATTAGGTACCCTATACAGGTGAGCAGAAGCTAAGAAAAAGCTTGTGGAGTGGGGTGTTGACCCATGCTGAGTGTGACAGTTCCCTCTGCCCCAACGCTCAGTCACCACCAGACACACACAGTGGTAGATATCCAGGCATCTGGCTGTGTCTACCAGCTACGGTAATGATGGGATCTCGTGAGGGAGAAAGAAAATGAATAAAATTTCTAAGACAAATGACACTAAAAATGACAAAACAACTCTGAAAACAAATATGGGGCCCATGTGTATAAGACCCAAAACTGAGAATCAAAATATAAAATGGTCTTAATTATTTCTTGCAGGGTTTTTTTTTTTTTTTCCCAGTGGCACTAAGATCCCCAGGACAAACGAAAACAGAAAATGTGAGGAAGCACATGTTACCAAAGTTGCAGTCATCTCCAAGCTCTCTTCCAAACTTGAGCATGGCCTCTGCCAGCAGTGCCTCTGCCTGGGGGTAACCTGGCCCTTTCTCCTGGCCGCGGATTTTTGACATGGTGTTGATCATGCTGAGTTTGGCTCTGGAAGCTGCAGGCAAAGAAATAAGAGACTTTCAAAGTAGGCAGTGTGATATAGGAAAAACAGGGCTAGGTAGAGAATCAGGCCTTGAGCAGACTCTAAACCAGTTCAGCTACTGAAAATTGTACCTTCACCAATGTCTTCATCTGTAATATGTGCAGGTTGGTCCACAGATAAAACACAAGCATGCCCTTTTCATCACTAAACTCTCCCTTTCTTTCAGAATCTCATGAGGAACTGAACAGGAAAGGCGAAGCTCCCCAGGCGAAGGTCCCACCTTTGTGTCCTCCTGCCCATCTTCCCATGTCCTGTCCTCACTGCTGTGGCCATGCACTTCTTCTGTGGACCTGGGAAAGCACTTAGAAACCATGGGATTATGTGACCTCTAAGTTCTAGGACTCTACTTTTATATTTCAATTCTAGGAGCCTATGGACTGAAGGAAGAAATTCATTGCTAATTCTTGCAACATGGGCCTTCTGCCATGTTTCACTTCAGTTCAGTTCAGTTCAGTCACTCAGTTGTGTCCAACTCTTTGCGACCCCGTGAATCGCAGCCCTCCAGGCCTCCCTGTCCATCACCAACTCCTGGAATTTACTCAAACGCATGTCCATCAAGTCAGTGATGCCATCCAGCCATCTCATCCTCTGTCGTCCCCTTCTCCGCCTGCCCCCAATGTTTCACTTAGACCATGTATAAAATAGAACTATTTGCAAAATCACTTCTTTACTAAGATTCTGACAGTAAACAGACCCATGAAGAACAGAAATATTGTGTTCATTAAAAATACTTAAGTACTTCACTTGAACATAACTGCTTCGGAAAATGAGTTTTGTGCCACAAAGACAGCATTTCAATTTCTTTTTTGCTTTTATTTTTATAGGAGAAGATGCCTAGAAGGTAAATCCAGTTTTCATGGAAGAAACAGCTTTATTAGGACACTGTTAGACCCACTGATTAACTTGATGCTATGGTTTCTCAGGTTCATTATCAGAGTTGGGACTGTATATTAATGTAGGATTCCATCTGCAGGGCAACTCCTTACAGAATCCCAGCTAATGCATACACTTCAGTATTTAGTGGCTGACGTTTCATCTTGAACATTAGGTTCAAATAGGGTTTTATTTAAACTTTGTGTTTCAAAGGTTGAATCTGGAGACAAGGACAATTTTTACGAGAGGATCCCCTTCTAAGCCTGAGCCAGGGATATTGTAATGAACAAGACACCTATGGTCTCTACCTTAACAAAGCTTACAAGGTAGCACCTATTTTAAAAGCAATTAGAGTGAAGTGTGTATACCAAGTGTCATGCAGGGAGATTACAGCAAGTCACAAAAATATAGCAACACCCTAGTTTGTATGGGTGGGCCCTGCAAAGGCGGCTTTGGGAGAGAAGCATCTTTAAACTTTCAGTCACATAATGATTAGCTATTAGTCCTGCTAATAGCAATATGCAAAGCCTGGTGGTACCTGGCTGGAAAAATATAAGAATATAAAATTCACATTTTCTTTACTCCTCATAGAAAAGTGTATCATACATAGTTTTAAAAATTGAAAATGGCATATGAAGACACATTTTTGGGGGGAATAATATCATTAGAGTTTATATTCAAAGATTTTTCTACAATAAGCTGTATTTGAAATCCAGGAAAGACAGAGTCCCTGACAACGTACTCATAGTATAGTGAGACATCAGATACATAACAGTGGCAGCAAATATGATAAAAGCACTACACACAAGGTATCAGGGGAACACAGAGAAGTAATAACAGCAGCACAAATAAAACTGAACTAAGCAGACGTCAGACAGTAAGAGGGAGCAAATGAATAGAAGGAAAGAAGATAAATGGAGATCAAGCAAACAGAGTAATGAAACCACACATGGTGGTTAATCCTTTCAAATCCTGTTTTGACCATTTTACACTCTAAAGATTTATTCCTTTTAGGAAAGCTGGTTACTGATTTGTGCTTATATCTTGGTTCTGCTGAGAGCTGTCTTCTGGTAAGTAATTACCTGAAGTAATTGTAATAGTTAAATATACTGTGGCTGATTTCCAGATTCATCATTTTGAATGTTGTTCAACTGTGAAGAACTTTATTCTTCCACTAAGTACTTAAGAACATCTTAAATATGTTCTATATTTTCATGCGAAGGGGGAAGAAAACCATATTCTATTAGTTTATCTGTTTCTTCAAATTAAAATATTTACCTAGTGATTCATATATTTGGAGAAATGGGCTTTTAAATTTATTCACAACTATTAAGTATTTTTAAGGCTCTTGGATTAGTAAGCTTATGTGTTCTTTAAAAACATCATCAGATCTCTAAACTAACTTTTTTTTTTTTTGCTTCACAAATTTGTGTGTCATCCTTGCATAGGGGCTGTGATAATCTTCTCTGTGTTGTTCCATTTTTAGTACCTATGCTACCAAAGTGAGCACTAAATTAACCATTTTTAAGTGTTAACATAAGTGTTTTTAAGTGATTTTTAAAAGCAGTACTTTAAGAAACAGGGAGGAAGCCTGGAAATTACAAATTGAAGAAACTAAAATTCCTATAATCTCAGTCTAGATAGCATCACCAAATTCGATCTGCTCCTAGGCACCTTTCTCTTGTTTTCTAGAGGGACCTAAATCCTTTTCTTCATATTATCTTTATGTTTGCCATACCTTTAGTTTTTCTTTCAAATCGTTACAATCTCTGTAACTAGGCCCCCATCTTTACTCTCCCACCTTCACTATTCTAGTTCAAGTTGCCCCCACTAAGTTTATTACAGAAACAGCTTCCAAAAAGCAACTTCTCCCCTGGCCCATGAGAGCAGGATACTGGTATGTTGCTCTGCATATCTCCTAGACAGGATTAGCGTAAAGCTGTACATGCAGTAGATGTGTAACCCTGACTGCTGAAAAAGAATAAATGTATAAACAGACTATCTTGGAAATTCATAGATGATCACGACAGTGCTTTTCATAAGCAGATGCTGCTCACCGCAAACAGAGAAAGCCTGTGCACAGAAATGAAGACCCAGCACAGTCAAAAAGAACTAAATAAAGTTATTTTTAAAAGCTTTAAAAAACTATTTTATATTTTAATAATATGAGCATATATTACTTCCATTATGAAGAACTAAATTTAACATAGTTCCCACTTCCTTTTCCAGCAGGAGACCTAATTTAGTCGTGGAACTGGATAAACAATACTCACAGTATCTTCATAGTCCGGGCACTGCTCTAACCTCGTGGGTCTTTCCACTAAAAAGTTCTACTGAAAACTATATTCAGTGGTGCAAACAGAATTGGCTAGGAAGAGAGAAGCTCATGAGGATTAACAGGTGAAATGCCATCAAGAAAAAAACCATCAGAGACAAGGTCTCAGTGAGTCCACATGGAGGTGATTTCTGGAAGGAAAGACATCGGGTCAACTCAAACAGCAGGAAGTGACATCAGGGTGATCAAAAAAGGCTGATGCATCCCCAGACGGCTTCCACTGCTTGGTCTTCTGCTAAGAAAGGGGGAGGGGAAGGCAGTTTCTCTTTTGTCCTCAAAAATCCAGATTATCTTTTCAGGAAGAGAAACAGGGGCAGCCAAAGCTCGATCAAATCAGCTCCTGACTCTAAAGCATCATCTGCAGCATCCCTTGACGTGCTTTTTAATTCTGGGCACAGCCGACGGGAAGCCAAAGCTCTGCTGAGAGTGAAACAGAAGCTCTCGTCACGCTACCAGATGGACTTATTCTCCTCTGACCTAAAAGTGGTGTCCCTGTGAGTCACTGCTTGGTCTCTCCTAAGTAACTAGCATGGTAACTAGCATGGAATGTGGAAAAACCAGAACTTCTGCTAAATCTAAATTTTAAAAATTCATCTATTAATTCAAATGAACAGAAAAACCAACCATTAGAGCTTGTCTCTCATGAAAAGCAGCATAGGACATTAAAATACACATTAGTTTTGGCTCATTCAAACAAAGGAAAAAAATCCAGGCTTCAAATCTTGCTAGATATGTATCCCTGAGCATCAATTCTTTCTGAAGGCAGTTATCAGGGTTCAGTGATAAACAGCCAAAAAAGTAACCAGCCACACACACACACACACCATAGGCGAAGGCACCCCTTTCTACCTTCCATGTTCTCTTTCTGGGTGTGTGTGTGTGTGTGTGTGTGGAGTGTCCCACCACCAACCTGGGTGTAGGGGAAATTATATTTCCCAGAGCCCCTTCCCTGCATGTTTCCAAGCTAGAGCTGCTCCAGAGTGAGGCCATACGAGATCTGGGAAGCAAAAGTGAAGCGGCAGCCATGCACTCGAGCCTAGGATGAACCCAGGTTCCAGTGTGTCCTCGAGGTCATACTCTGTGCCTAGCTCTTCTTCTCGAATGTTGATTCTGGTAACCAAGAGTGCCCCCAGGCCCACCACAAGATTGTGCTGCCAACTCACAGAGGGGGTGACCTTAAAGAGCCAACCAGCTTCCACAGCTTTCCTTCCATGCCAGCTGCCCTTTGCAGTGCCGCTTCCAGAGCTGGGCCTGCCCACCCTCCAGATCCCCACAAGTTTGTTTACTAGTCAGGGGTGCTCAGTGAACTTTCTCTGATCCTTAACCCCACTTTTTTGATCTTTACTTACCCAGCTCTTTCTACAACTATATAAGCTCTAGTTCCTTTAATAAATCTCTTAGTCCATAGTATCCATTATGGCTTTGCTTCCCTTACTGAATTCTGACCAATGCAGTGGCTGATGGTCTAATATCTAAACTAACAAAAATTTATGATCATTCCTTGATAGAGCCCTGAAAATAAGTCAATAAAAATGACCATAAATATTTCAATTCTGCAACTCTGTTTTCAGGACAGACATAAAAGAAAACAGCTCTAAGTGGGAGTTAGCTGCTAAAACTGGGAAGAACTTTTCCAGTAGTCATGTATGGATGTGAGAGTTGGACTATAAAGAAAGCTGAGTGCCAAAGAATTGATGCTTTTGAACTGTGGTGTTGGAGAAGACTCTTAAGAGTCCCTTGGACCGCAAGGAGATCCAACCAGTCCATCCTAAAGGAGATCAGTCCTGGGTGTTCATTGGAAGGACTGATGTTGAAGCTGAAACTCCAATCCTTTGGCCACCTCATGCGAAGAGCTGACTCATTTGAAAAGACTGTGATGCTGGGAAAGATTGAGAGCAGGAGGAGAAGGGGATGACAGAGGATGAGATGGTTGGATGGCATCACTGACCCAATGGACATGAGTTTGGGTGAACTCCGGGAGTTGGTGATGGACAGGGAGGCCTGGCGTGCTGCGGTTCACGGGGTTGCAAAGAGTTGGACACGACTGAGTGACTGAACTGAACTGAAGTGGGAAGAACACCAGAAAGGACAGCTGGTTTAATAAGGTGGGATTAAGCCATAGACTTTGATGTCAGATTGTCTGAGTCCAAATCCTGGCTATATTTCTTGCCGGATGATTTGGGCCTCATTTTACTCATCGGTAAAACAGTACTTCCCCCTTATTGGGTTAGGATGATGTAAGGATTAGATGATATATTGTATGTCACAATATTGGTACATGATAAATATTCAATAAATGTTGCCTATTTTTATGAATATCAGACATGCCAGTAAGTTCCCTGTGGTATTTTGTGTGAGTTACTTTACCTCTCAGTTCTTCACTGATAAAAAGGTGAAAAAAAGGAGACAGAACTATACAGAAACTCTGAGATCTGAAAAGATGATTTGGGAGAGCAGGTCATGCTGATGGCAATCTGGCTGATGTTTCCCTTGTATACAACCAGACTTTAAGATTTCCAAGGCTGCTGGGTCTTTTCATGTCTCCTGACTCCATTCTTTAAAGTGCAGAAGGGTGGGACCTCATTTCCTATTCCCTCTTATTATTAAAACCGGGTCTCAGGAAGCAAATCATCTCTCAACTACACCATGAAATGCTGCTTTATGGGAAAATGGTAAGAAGCTGATCATACAATCTCCTGAAATCAAGACAGAGGCTCTCCTTTTTTCCAACAAAAGAGGGTTCCTATGCTAAAGTATAAGCCCTAAGGGGATAAAAAAAGATCAATAAAAATCAATACATAGGGGAACTGGAAACAATTATGTATCCCCCATTACAGAAAAATTATGAATTTGTACCCTCTGAGTGAAGTGAAAATGAAACTCGCTCAGTCATGTCCGACTCTTTGCGACCCCATGGAATTCTCCAGGCCAGAATACTGGAGTGGGTAGCCTTTCTGTTCTCTAGGGGATCTTCCTGACCCAGGAATCAAACCAGGGTCTCCTGCAATGCAGACGGATTCTTTACCAACTGAGCTATCAGGGAAGCCCTGATTGAAGAGGTATTTCCTAAAAATCAGCTTTCTAAAGATTTTTTTTCACTAATTAAATGAACAAAACATTGTCTGAATGTTTCACTAATTAAATGAACAAAACATTGTCTGAATGTTTCACTAATTAAATGAACAAAACATTGTCTGAATGTTTCACTAATTAAATGAACAAAACAATGTCTGAACAGGACTATGACAGAGAGACTCTAAGAGAAATAAGGTCCAGTCTCTGTCCTCAATGAGCTTATTGTCTAGTTGGAGAGTGAGAGCACGCTCTGCTCACTGTGATCCGAGGCAGATTCAGGGCATACTGTGAGTGAAGTTATAACGTATTCACATCACGGAATAGAGCAATGAACTCTGCTAGAAGGCTAAGGCCGGGAAGACTTGGGAAACAGGTGACACTCCACCTGGGTTTCTGGAGGACTGAGCTGTAAAGGCAGTGGGGTGGGAATAGGTGCTCTAGGCATCTGGAGAGTGTGAGCAAAGGCATATGGAAATACCTGGCACATCTGGAAACTCCAAAGTGTCTGTGGCTGAGGTGCAAGGTCAAAGAGAACAAGGTCAGTAGGAACCAGGTAGTGAAGGGCCCTGAATTGCAAGCTAAGGAGCTGAGATTCTCCTATTGAAGGTTGCTCACAGAGAGTTATTTAACATCTAGACATTCAAAAGGGCTTTAATTCAAATTAAATTAAGTTTAGATTTGGGGGAAAAGATTCCCATCATCATTGTAGGAAAAGAGGGATGTGGGAAGGGGTCTTCCCCAAATGGGAAGCCACTGGAAGCTGGGAGACCGATGAGAACACTGTAATTTAACAGATGAGTCCTAAGGAAACAGAGGGGAGAAGAGAAATGAACTTTAGAGTCCTGTGGTGAGTAGCACTAACAGGACCAGGTGACCGATTAAGTGTGAAGAGGAAGAAGAGGGGCATTTAGGCTGGTGTTAGGGCAAAGGATGGCTGCCCATTAGAATTGCCTGAGGAGGTTTTTAAACTATTGATTCCATCAAAGGAGGTACTGGGTCAACTAGATTCCATAAGAAAAAAACGTGACTCTTAACTCCACCTCACACTATACGTAAAATTAATTCTAAGTGGATTGCAGATCTAATTATGGACACCAACACAGTACTACCTTTAGAAAATGATATAGAAGAACACATCCCTGACCTGTAGAGTACATAAAGATGTCTTAAAACAGGACACAAAAACACTCTGTCATAAAGAAAAGTATTTCTAAATTGGACTATGTTAAAATTGAGTACTACTATCCAAAAGAAATCATCATAAAGAATTAAAAGGCAACCAAAAAAAATGAGTTAAGATACTCACAATACACATATTCAAAATAGGAGTTGTATCCAAAACATTAAAAGGAAAAAACCTCCTATAAATCATTAAGAAAAAGATAATCCAGTTTTTTAAATGGGCAAGAAGTTCGAACAGACAGTTCACAAAAGAAGATATTCAAATATCTAATAAGCATCTGAAAGGGGCTCAACTTCATTATTCTGACAATGCAAATAAAACCACATTGAAACATACCCACAGTAATGGTGAAAGCAGAAAAAAAGAAAAAACTAAAAAAATATCAAGTGTTCAGAAGATGTAGAACAACCGGAACTCTTTAAGTTTTGCTGATGGGAGTAAGAATTGGGAGAACATTTTGGAAAACAACTTAGCAATATCTAACTGCGAAAGCTGAAAAGACACCCTATGCCCCGGCAATTCTACTTATAGGCATATATCCGTCAGAAATGTGTATAAGGGACATGTACAAAAATGGGCTATTCAAAATAGCCAAAAATAGGAACACCCAAATGCGTATCAGTGAGAAAACAGATAAATAAACTGTGCTCTATTTTCACAATGGAACAGCAACAAGAATGAAAGAACTACACCTATATACAGCAAAGACAAATATAAAGTTGAGCAAAAGGAGCCAGATCTGCAGAGTACATGCTCCATGATTCCATTTAAGCAACACTCTAAAACTGAAAGAACTGTCTGGCATTAGAAGTCAGGGCAGCTCGCATCCGGACAGGCACTCGTGGGAGGCCAGCAGTGTGCAGTTTCTTAGACTAGGTACCTTTACATGATGGTATCAGTTTGCAATAATTCACTGGGCCATATACTCAGGATCTGAGCACTATACTTTCTTATATTGTAGACCAATAAAAAGCTCAGGGGGAAAAAAAAAAAACCTTGATGTCTGTGTCCTACTCCCAGATTTCTGAGTAACTGGTCTAACCATCTATAGTTTTTAAAATCCCTTAGGTGATTCTAACATACACCAGGTTTGAGAATACACTGCATTCCAATCTCTAGACTGAATACCTGGCTAGGGGATGATAAAAATTTGACATGATTTTTGGGGAGATTTGGGGGGAGATGTATAGAGGTGCTTCAATTTCAGCAAATACAAAGTCTAACAGAATATCCACAAGATTGGACTAAACATACAACTAAATACATGGGTCTTAAGCCCAAAAGGATCAAGGATCTACCTCAGAGAGGGCAACGTACAGTTTGACTTCCCTGGTGGCTCAGATGGTAAAGTGTCTGCCTACAATGCGGGAGACCCAGGTTCAATCCCTGTGTTGGGAAGATCTCCTGGAGAAGGAAATGGCAACCCACTCCAGTATTCTTGCCTGGAAAATCCCATGGACGGAGGAACCTGGTAGGCTACAGTCCATGCGGTCCCAAAGAGTTGGACACAACTGAGCGACTTCACTTAAGCCCAAAAGATGTTAGATTATCTGAAATACCTGGAATCTTTTTTTTTTCTTTTCCAGTTTTACTGAGATATAGTTGGCCTATAATGCTGAATAGGTTCAAGGTATACAACATAATAATTTGATATATGCGTATATCATGAAATGATCACTACAGGAATATGAATCCTCACACAGTTACAAATTTTTTCTTCTTACAAGAACTTTAAGGACACTATACTCTCTTAGCAACTTTAAATATGGTATTGAAATACAGAATTCAAATCATGTGGTACTGTTAACTATGGTTATCAAGCTACACATTGCATCCTTAGGACTTACTTATAACCAAAAGTTTGTACCTTGGCCAGGTTAAATCCCTGGGTCAGGAAGATCCCCTGGAGAAGGGAATAGCAACCCACTCCAGAATTCTTGACTAGAGAATCCCATGGATAGAGGAGCCTGGCAGGCTACAGTCGTGGGGTTGCTAAAGTGTTGGACATGACTGAGTGACTAATACTTTTTTCCCACCTCCAACCTCTGGCAACAATCTGATCTCTGTTTTTATGAGTCTGGTTTCTTTAGATTTCACATGTAAGTAAGATCATACAATTTTTTTAGTATGTATACATACATTCATAACATGGAATATTATTCAGTCATAATAAAGAAGGAAACACCTGGAATCTTGAAGGCTAGGCCATTAGATAAAAGAGAGAAGGGGAAGAAAATTCCCCCAAAATCAATATTAAACAAAATTCTACAAGTTTTCTTTTTCATCTGGTTTTATATTTGGTAGGTGAGAGTATCAAATATATTTGGTAGGTAGCTTTAATTAGAGTCACCAGGAGCTTTACCTAAACAATTGAAACTTAATCTTCACAATCATCGCCAGCCTGTGGGTCTCACTGCATCATTCCCATTGTGGAGACAGGACTGAGCTGCATGCACAAGGTGAGGATGTAGAGACTCAGGGAGACAGGAAAATCTGCCCAAGTTCTCCTATAGACAGAATTTAGACTCCTTTGAGGAGCCGGAAATAACCCCCAACTTCTTTCTAAACTGCTGAGAGAACCATCATTGAAGCAAATCGTGACACGGCCCTCCTGGCATGCTGCACTTACTCCTTTAATATCCTCCTAATTGGGCTCCAAAATCACTGCAGATGGTGACTGCAGCCAGGAAATTAAAGGACGCTTGCTCTTTGGGAGAAAATCTATGACCAACCTAGACAGCATATTAAAAAGCAGAGACATTACTTTACCAACAAAGGTCCATCTAGTCAAAGCTATGGTTTTTCCAGTAGTCATGTATGGATGTGAGAGTTGAACTATAAAGAAAGCTGACTGCCGGCTGGAAAAGACTCTTGAGAGTCCCTTGGATGGCAAGGAGATCAAATCAGTCAACCCTAAAGGAAATCAGTCCTGAATATTCATTGCAAGGACTGATACTGCAGCTGAAGCTCCAATACTTTGGCCACCTGATGTGAAGAACCACCTCATTGAAAAAGACCCTGATGCTGGGAAAGATTGAAGGCAGGAGGAGAAGGGGATGACAGAGGATGAGATGGTTGGATGTCATCACCAACGTGATGGACATGAGGTTTGGGTGAACTCCGGGAGTTGGTGATGGACAGGGAAGCCTGGCATGCTGCAGTCCACGGGGTTGCAAAGAGTCGGACACGAGTAAGCGACTGAACTGAATGACCACTATGCCAGGGGACACCTTATCAAGTCACATGTGACAAATTGTGTAGTTGAGCTCAGGAAGACCCCTGCCCAGCGAGTGCTGCAGAGTCTTTGGAGCAATCTGAAAGATGTATCTTATCACTGTTGGTATTATTTTCTGAGGGCTTTTATAACAAAGCTATCATAAACTGGGTGACTTCAAACAGTCTAATTTTCTCACAATTACTGAAGCTTCTTCCCTACACTGACCCTATCCATCTCCCATTTGGCTGTTCCTCAGTTGCATCCTTTATAATAAATGGGTAAACATTAAACAAGTATTTTTCTGAGTTCCAGGAGTCATTCTAGCAAATTAGCAAGCCCCCAGAGGTGGTCAGAAGCACCAGAGGCTCAGGCTTGGGACTGGCATCTGAAATGGGGCCCTTGTGGGAGGACTGAGTCCTTAGCTTATCTGATGCCAACTCCAGATGGACAGTGTCGGAACTGAGTTGAACTGTCGGATCCCGGGTAGTCAGAGAATTGACTGGTGTGGGGAAAAAAACATAGACATACACATCTAGTGTCAGAAGTGTCTGCAGGCAGAGTATAGAGAAAACACAGTAGTTTTCCTTTTACAGCTCTGAAACAGCATGCAGCACACTCATATGAGTGAGCACTGAGGTTCTGACAGGTATTAAACCTTGCAGAGATTGCTTTTCTAGAAAGGTTTCGTGGAATGTCAGGACAAGTGGACCCCAAGCTTGTGAGGACAAGAAAATGTGGTGTGTTCTAAGGGGTTTGGTCCCAAAGAAAGAGATGGCAGAAGATGAAGTGCTCTTTTACCTAGAAGAAAAAAAAGAAAGAGTCCTGATGTCGGGTGCTCTTTTTAGTTTCATTATCTAGGACTGAGCTACTGAACTGAACTAAACTGAACTTAGGATTCAAAATCAAGGTTTACAGCAAGTAGGATTTCTGTAGCTCTGGAAATAAGCAGTCTCTGAAACAGGGAGGGGAATGAAGAGCCCCAGCACAAACGTAAGCAGAGGTAAGGGGCGGAAGGCAAGCAGGGTGGTGAACACGAGTGTTCACTGCAGGGGACAGGGATGAGGGCGGAGTCTGCACCTCATCTTTCTCCTCCCACCAACTGATCATGTCAGGAGCGTTTACAAAGAGACCTTTCATAAATCATAAAAAGTACAACCTGCTTTAAACTGCTGTAGAATGCTCTCAAGAGTAGCTTCTGTCTCTCTTCAACTGGGATATTCCAGATAAGAAAACATATTGACAGGGTGTCTGTCACAACAGGGAAGAAGAAAAGCCACCCCCACCCTGGCTGGTGTTGATGAAGGCAGCTGACACACTCAGGCAGATGTGGCCACAAAATTCCAAGTCACATCCTTGTCTTCTGACTGAGAGGGGAAACCTAATGGATTTAGCATCCATCAGGGAATAAATTTTCTGGAAGACTATCACTTCTTTAAAGGACAGACTTCCTTTCTCATCTCTTACCTACATTACAGAAAACAAATCAAGCTGCCTCAAAGAGCAGAGAGTTTTATCAGACAAATGCTTAATGATTTGTACTAGTCTTCATAAATGCTACCATCTGTTCTGAAAATTTAGAAAAATCCCTGAAATATCTTTGAATAACTGAAGATCATGATGACATTTCATCCCATAGCTATCATTTCAGTAATATCTCCTATGTGTAATTCACATACATAATCTCTTTAATCCTCCCCCAAACACGAGAGACAGCTTTGGCTTCTCTCAGTTTCCAGATAAGGAAAACGAAGCAGAAAGAAATGATGCAGTCGCCCAAGGACACGAAGCAACAAGAAGCTGAGGAAAAACCGAACCCCAGCTGTGTCTCAAAAGCCAAATGTCCTCCCACAATGCCACTCCGACTCTGGCTGCTCTATTACTTCTTCATTAAAATAGGTCAAATTAAGACATGTCAGCAGCAAGATGCAGAGCTCCAGCTATATTTACACTTGTTAGGTGTTTGAAAATGCAGAGGTGAGGGAGTGTGATACCTGCTGTGATTCAGGAAGTAAGATGAGCAGTGCCCCAGAGTGAAGAGACTGGAGATCTCTCCACCTGCATGACCTTGGATGAGCCACCTAAACTTTGGACCTCTGCTTCCTCACCTTGAACCTGAGAAGACTGGATTACCTGATTTTCATAATGCCTTTCAGATCTAACAATCTCTTTTACATGCCCTCGAATCCACTAGGATAAGTGAAACAGGTCACTTGTAAATAAGTACATGGTATCTATCCCAGTGTACACAGAGCCTTAATGTAAAATTTCAAAACCAAAGAAACTCGTCCTTTGCAAAACCATTGCTGAGATCAAAACCAGTAAGTCTTACTTTAAACCTCCAACATAAAGATTTTACCTTTGTTCTATTTTTAACCCCTTCTTTACTCTGTTTTTGTTTCTACAAGAATGAAGAAAATAGCCAGACTCTTTCCTAATGATCTGGTTTATGTGTATGGGTCTTAAGGTTATTTACTCTCCCTTATTGTAGAAAGTTAATAAATTTTATTATGGAAATTAATTACTAAATACAACAGATATTGTGAATGAACACTGGTAAAATTGAGAGAACCAAAGTGATATATTTAGATGTGCAAATACAGCCTCTTTTGGAAGATAAAAAAATTGAACCTGCATTTTCCTGTGATGAAATCTATTACCACTGCCTACTAATTAGTGCAAGGACATGTGTTGTCAAAGGAATACAGGGACAGGGTTCAGACCCCAGCTCTTCTGAGAAGAGCAGGCTGACCTCACCCTCACCGTGGCTGGGTAAAGCAAGAGATACTAATACTTACTGACAGAAGTGCAGTGATGGTGAAAGGAGGTGCTACATGTAATCAGAGCAGGCACGCAGCTCAGTGTTCGTTCCTCTGTTCCCTCTCCCCACTTTGGGTGGGGGAAAAAATGCAGATGATGACCACTGCATGAAATGGTCCACCAAGAGGAAAAATCTATTTACCTCATTATTATTTATCAAAGCTCAATGATATCTTTAGTTGGAACAAAAAGTTAAGTCTGAATTATATCAACGACATTTGTAAAGTCTTTTAGAGAGATTACAATTGGAATATGAACATCAACCCCCAAATCACACTAAGTTAGATTTGGGACTTAATACTTGCAATGAAATGTAAGTAATAAGTAACACTTTAGCATATATTTCACGTTAGCAACCTGTGATGACTGTGTATAATGGCTTAGTTTTTCCAGATGAAATCTCAGAATATCTGCATGTCTGAGATGAACCCTCTGATGCTCCCTGCCCCGTGAGCAATGTGTTCCCCAGTCTTGCACACTAACAATTATTAAAGGGGCGAAAGATTTATATGGTAATTAGGACTTAGGCAAATATCTTCAAACATTTGCAGTTTTTTTTTTTTTGGAGTTAAGTGTTAGAAGGTATTGAGGAAAGGAAAGAGCATGTTTTTTCTACTGATTTATACAAATATGCAGCTGTACCAGGGAAGCATGCTACTCTCAACCCAAATAATAGTATTTATAAAACACTTCTTTCCATGGTAGCAAAGCTCTTGGTTTGCCCCTGCAGAGTGGGAAGCAGCAGGGAGGTGTTTTAAGACAGAGCTGTGCTATGCAGTCAGCATCCCTAAGAACCCATGAGATGGGACAGCAAACATCGCCCACCTCCACACTGGGTGTTAGAAGGCACCAGCAGAGGTCTCACAGCGTGCCCTGGGAAGGCAGGCAATTACATCCCAGGAGCAGAGAATGGTTCCTGCTATTCGAAAAGCACACAACCCTTTGTGGACTAGCATCATGAGCCTCCGCTTCATCAGGTTTTCAGAGCAGACAGAACTAAGAGATTGCTGTGGGGAGGGTCTTGCAGTGGGACTTTCCCCTGGAGGGCTTATCTGTGGAGGAATTGCTGGGTAAGCACCTGAGATACCCTGAGGCAGGGTGGCAGGCCACTGGGAAGAGGAGAGTGACATTTCTTGAGCCCTTACAAAGTTCCAGGCACTGTGCCAAGTGCTCTTCACTGTGACATGTTTCAAAGAGATCTTAGTCTCAGCACCAAGTGGACTTGTCCTACCACTCCCTGAGAGGTTCAGGGGATGCCATGCTAAGCTGAAAAGATTTGACAGGTTTTCCCCATCTACTTCCTGCTTCCAGGTAAAAGAGCCAAAAATGATAAAGTCAAATGGCCTTTTGATTCCAGCAGACAGTGATACGCTTGAAATAGGAGCTCTGGCTGGGGAACAAATAGCCATATTGTATTAATTTTCCACTGTGTAACAAGATTCCACAAAGTTAGTGACTGCAAGCCACAGATTTATGACCTCACAGTTTCTGCAGGTTAGACGTCCAGGCACAACTTAACTGAGGCCTCTGTTCAGGGTCTCACAAGGCGACATTCAATTCAAAGTATTGGCAGGCTGCCTTGTTTATCAGGAAACATCAGTAGGGATGAGTCTGCTCCCTGGCTCCCTCGGGTGGCTGATAAAATTTTACTTCTCTGTGGTAGTTTTGACTGATGGCCCTGGCTTCTTACTAGCTGTTGGCCCTTAGATCCTAGAGGCCACCCCTGACACTCAGCCCCCTCCTAAGACAGTCACAACATGGCAGCTTGCTTCTCATAGACCAACAGGAGGATCCGTCTCACTCTAGTCTGCTAAGAAAGTTTTATATAATGTGATCTTGGGAGTAACAGCCCACAGTTTCGCCATATAATGGAACCTAATCAAGGGAGTTGTGAGTGGTAACCCCATTACATTTGCCATATTCTATTAGTTAGAAGGAAGTCATCAAGATCCCACCTATACTCAAAAAGAAGAGATTACCAAGGATGAAATCATTAGGGGCCACTCTAAAGTGTGGGCTTCAGAAGGTAGCCCAGAAGGTAAAGAAACCACCTGCAATGTGGGAGACCTGGATTTGATCCCTGGTTTGGAAAGAACCCCTAGAGAAGGATACAGGCTGCCTACTCCAGTATTCTGGCCTGGAGAAGTCCATGGACTGTATAGTCCATGGGCTTACAAACAGTCAGACACAACTGAGTGACTTTCACTTTCAGTTTTCTAGAGTGTTTTCTACACACACGGCAAGACTGAATGTGGCTTCATATTTTGTAGCATATGACAAGGAAGACAAAATGGACTAAGGAGACAGTCATATGTGAATATGAATTCTGGTTCCTTTGCTGCAAGACTTTGGACAAATTATTTAATTTCTCTTGAAGCTTCAATTTTCTAATCTGAAAATAGGGACAACTATTATCTATGTAAATATGAATGTGCTGTCAATAGCTTTTTTCAGCTATTGTTTAATAGTTTAAATAATGTTCAATCTCTTAAATTTGAGATTATATGCACTTTTGTACTTTTTCTAAAGCAACTGTGAACTGTGAAATGCATTAACTGTGCATGACACCAAGTAGGTATTATATATACAGAGTAACAGGCTCTGATTCCAGCCTGTTCAGGTCTGCAGACCATGACTCCATCTGAAAGTTTAACTACTCCTATAGATGAAGCTTCAATATAATTGACATGATTTGATTCTCTCATTCAGCAAATTAAGCACCTAATAAGCACTACTATGCTAGGTGCTAGGTATTATCTATCTACCTATCTATACACACACACACACATGCAAAAACAGACATACTTCTGTCTTTGATGAGTTTATGGTACATTGAGAGAGAAACAGCATTCATTCAATAAATAATTAAG
Organism: Cervus canadensis; assembly: GCF_019320065.1. Lineage (NCBI taxonomy): Eukaryota > Metazoa > Chordata > Mammalia > Artiodactyla > Cervidae > Cervus > Cervus canadensis. The sequence continues at coordinate 44,696,253 of NC_057399.1, read as the reverse complement.
GCACTATTTGTATATTAGGGATAATAAACAGGACAAAGTCCTTACTCTTATGGAGATTATATTCTACAGAAATGTGGGTGATCAGTGGATTTTTTTTTAAAGGTAAAAATAGAGGACAATTTAAAATCATGATAGAATATTAGAACGGGATCTGAGAGTAACCAGGAAGGGCTATTTCAAATAGAGTGGCCAGAGAAGGACTGCATAGGGAGGTGGAGTGACAAGAAAGAACAGCTATAATAGGGGCCAGGAGAAGAGTGTTTCAGGCAGAGGAACTTCCTGTGAAAAGGCCCTGAGGCAGGAACGAGCAGAGCACGGCTGAGGAACAGCAACAAATCAGTAAGAGTGGACATCAACCCAGGCTCAGGGGCAGAGCAAGAGCTAAGGCCCCACAGCCAAGAAGTCTCTTCTCAGCTCGATGGGAGGCCACTGCAGGATAACAAGTAGAGGAACCACAGACATGATTGACACCTGGAATGGAATGAACTGGCTGCTATGTGGGAAGTGTAAGACAAGGGAGTAAGAATGAAGGTTGTCAGGATACTGAACAAATGAAAACTTGTAAATATTTTGATAAGAACAATAAACAATAAGAACCAGCTTTCTGACTACAACGTACAAGCAACAATCCTACACTCAGGCCACCTGAATTTTAGTTGCAGAGATAAGTCACACCTTACCAAGTAAATATAGAATAAAAGTTTAAATAGTAACAAGGGCCTTGAAAGAAAATAAAACAGGGAAAAGTGGCTGAGAATGAAAATGTTTTAGACAAGATGGTTGGAAAAGCCACACAAATAAGGTGATATCTGAGCAGAAACCTGAGTGAAGACTTTGGGAAGACCTGGAGACAAGAGATTCAGGCAGGAGGTCTGGCGCAATCCCAGGAATGAGGGTGCTAAGTGTGTGTGAGGAGCAGTGCAAAGGCTGGGGACGGTGATATGGATGGACTAAACAGAAACTGGTAGGATTACAGGAAAGGAAGTCAGATCATCGGATCCTCTAACCTACCATGAGGTTAGAGGATCATGTTATTCTATGTTGTCTATGCTATCTTTCCATGTTATTCTCAACGGGGAACCACTGGAGAGATTTGTGGAGGGGACTCAAGTGAAGGTGTCATGACAACACTGGAGTGGACCTGATTCAGACAGGGGACTCAGGGAATGCCTCTAGAGGAGGGATTTTTAAGCTGAGGGAGGAAGGGTGACTAAGAAGATAGGGGTCACACACGTGGCAGGTGGGGCATTCCAGGAAGAGGAAATAGCCAGTGCCAAGTAATCTTTTGTAATCTGTCCTTATGCATTTTCATTATTTTTCAGTGTCAGGATTTAGAAAAACTAAAACTCTGGCTATGAGACTCAGTATAGACTCTTTATTCTTTAAGTGGAAGATGAATATATTCATTTGTGCACTTATTCAACAGACATGTTGAGGGCAAACAACACAGCAGGCACATGCCAGGAGCCCTGAAAGACAAAATGATGAACATGACTTGGGTCCTGTCCTCCACAAAATACAGCAAATTCAATGTGTACTGCAGCCAAGCATTCGAAGGCATGCCTGCCAAACAATACATGTACTGATTTTCAGCTCTACTGCATAATCACTGTATTTATGCATCTTTGGAAGGAGATGACTAAGAGGGTAGCCCATGGGGAAGAAATACAATAATTTGATGTAATAGCTTTCCAGGGATTAATCAGATATTTTTAAATTAATAGAGGTAACTTTTATTTCTACAGGCAACATTCCACAAATGAGGTTTGAAATTATTATTAAGAAGTTCTGAATAGACATTTAATGACTCTGACTTAATGTCCCAACTTCAGGCATGTGGAGAACCCTAGAACGTATAGGCACTCACAGGAAAAGCACTTCTCTAGAGAACCAAATCTCAATGGGGCATGATATTTTTCATGTTTCAACTGCTTTTAATCTACACATCTTGGAAGTTTGTACAGCATGATGACATCAGGGTCAGAATAACCTTTCAGTGCAAACTAAAAAGGTCTTCTGTCATCACCACTCTGCTAAGGTTGTGAAGGAAACACGAGAAATCCGCATGCCTACTGTTTTATGTCATGGGAAGTTCTCCACTACAGTCCCAGAAAATGGATTCGCAGAAAGCTGAGAAAAAATGAACATCAAATCAAAGATATCCTGATCCAAAGTCAAGAGTCTATTTGTCTTGAAAAAAGCAACCGTCAATATACATTAACCAAGAAACGAAATGTCAAACACATATCAAAGTAGAATAGAGAGTTTGAATGGTGAACTATCTAGTCCTGTGCCGACCACTATTGAACCACTGGACACACTGGGCTGCTGAGCTCTGACCTGTTGTTGCTGTTCAGTCGCTCAGTTGTGTCTGACTCTTTGTGATCCCATGGATGGTAGCACACCAGCCTTCCCTATCCTTCACCATCTCCCGGAGCTTGGTCAGTCTCATGTCCATTGAGTCGGTGATGCCATCCAGCCATCTGGTCCTGTTGTCCCCTTCTCCTTTTGCCTTCAATCTTCCCCAGTATCAGGGTCTTTTAGAATGTCGGATCTTTACATCAGGTGGTCAAAGTATTGGAGCTTCAGCTTCAGCATCAGTCCTTCCAATAAATATTCAGGATCGAATTTCTTTAGAATTGACTGGTTTGATTTCCTTGCTGTCCAAGGGACTCTTCAGAGTCTTCTCCAACACCACAGTTCAAAAGCATCAGTTCTTTGGTGCTCAGCCTTCTTTATGGTCCAACTCTAACACCCATATATGACTACTGGAAAAACCCCCATAGTTTTGAACCTATGGACCTTTGTCAGAAAAGTAATGTCTCTGCTTTTTAATATGCTGTCTAGGTTGGTCATAGCTTTTCTTCCAAGGAGCAAGTATCTTTTCATTTTATGGCTGAAGTCACCATCTGCAGTGATTTTGGAGCCCAAGAAAATAAAGTCTCTCACTGTTTCCATTGTTTCCCCATCTATTTGCCATGAAGTGATGGGACTGGATGCCATGATCTTAGGTTTTTGAATGTTGAGTTTTAAGCCAACTTTTTCACTCTCTTCTTTCACCTTCCTCAAGAGGCTCTTTAATTCCTCTTCACTTTCTTCCATAAGGGTGGTATCATCTGCATATCTGAGGTTATTGATATTTCTCCTGGCAATCTTCATTCCAACTTATGCTTCATCCAGCCTGGCATTTCACATGATGCACACTGCATATAAGTTAAACAAGCAGGGTGATAGTATATAGCCTTGACATACACCTTTCTCAATTTGGAACCAGTCCACTGTTCCATGTCTGGTTCTATCTGTTGCTTCTTAACCTGCCTACAGGTTTCTCAGGAGACAGGTAATGTGGTCTGGCATCCCCATCTCTTTAAGAATTTTCCACAGTTTGTTGTGATCCACACATTCAAAGGCTTTAGTGTAGTCAATGAAGCAGAAGATGTTTTTCTGGAATTCTCTTGCTTTTTCTATGATCCAACAGATGTTGGCAATTTGACATGTGGCTAGTCCAAAAGGAGGGGCTTCCCAGTTGGCTCAGTGGTAGAGAATCTACCTGCCAATGTAGGAGACGCAAAAGACATGGGTTCGATCCCTGGGTTGGGAAGATCCCCTGGAGAAGGAAATGACAACCCATTCCTGTATTCTTGCCTAGAGAATCCCCATGGGCAGAAGAGCCTGGTGGGCTACAGTCCATGGGGTCACAAACAGCTGGACACAACTAAGTGACTGAGCACAGTCCAAAAGGGTATGTTCAGTATGTGTAAAACATATACCAAATTTCAAGACTTAGTATAAGGAAAAAAAGTAAAATTTTCCAATGATTTTTAATATTGGTTAAAATTTTGGATATACAAGATTAAATAAAGTATCATTAAAATCAATTTTACCTTTCTTTTTTACTTTTTTAATATGACTACTTAAAAAAATACGACTACTAGAAAATTCAGATTACACATGTGGCTTGCATCTTATTTCTACTGGACATTGCTGATTTAGCATGCCTGCCACAGGTATCAGAATACTCACCTAAGAAAATGGGTTTATATCTTCTCTGATGATCCATATGCTTAGGTATCATGAGACTAGGGCCTCACAGCCAGTAGACATTCACAGGACTTTTTGAGTTCAAATTACTTCTTATCTAAGCAGGTTGGGAATCTGTACTGGCTTACACTGTTCCTGTCAAGAGTAATTTCACAGTCCAAGCTGGAAGACTTCACAGCTCTCTGTTCTATGTCCTTTAAGCCCTGCAGACCTGTGACCCTACTCGCTTGTCCTTACCTCATCAGTTAGCTAGATTTCCAGAAGCGGTTAGCTGTGAAGGCCTCTGGGAAGCTCTCCTCAGAGTGTATGTACCTTGTGCTATTAAGACTGTGAGTCTCAGCAGGCAGGGGCCCAAATGTGGTTCTGTTCTCTACCCCCACTACATCGAGAATTGCATAGGTTTCTGTAAAAAAAGTAAATGCATTTGATAAACTTGTTGGTTATATGAGTAGAGGTGATGGTCTAGGGAAAGGAGTTTTTCTTTCTCCCCTTTGTATTACAGCAGTTTTATCACATTAACCATTGGCTATCAGCTGTGCTCCATGATTCATCTGTTCAAATATTCCAGTGTCAGGGGCTGCCTGGAACAGAGCTGGGTTCTGGGGATATGGGCAGGGAGGCAGGGGTGCGGGGTGGGGGGAGCGAGAGGTGGGAATAAGGCAGGCAGAGTGTTGTCCTTACTGGGGAGGACAAACCAAAGCACACATACACCACACAATGACAGTAAGTGTGGTATGTGTCACCAGGGAAAAGCAGTGGGGATCATGAGAGGGTCATTGACCTGGGGAGCTAATGTAGTCAGATGTCCAGGAAGACTTCTAAATGACCCTCTTGCCAAACCTGAGGGGCCTGTTTGCTTGGCAAGGTGGAGGAGAAAGGGGAGGCTGATTTAAGGTGGAGGAGAAAGGGGAGGGCCCTTTAAGCTTTGTTTAAAAAAAAATGATAAAGCACACAAAAAAGTCAGACCTGACAGAGTAGGAAAACAAAAACAAACTCCTAAAGGCAGAGAAAAGCCATCAAACGATTTTGTGCAAGACAATGACATGAGCAGATCTGCCTTTTAAAATATCACTCTGGAGGTGGTCAAGAGCAGATGGGGGGCCTACACAGAGCACAGCTACAGATGCACAAGAAGAAACCCACTCTCTTTGGTCATCGTGTCAGCAGGAACTAAGTTTCGAGTCTGTAACAGATGTGTATGCCCATAACCACAAGATCTGGAAGCCAGAATGCATTCTAGAGTATGAATCTAATACAAGATACTCTCAAAATACCCTTAAAGCATTACTTTCCACAGATGGGCCTGTGAAGGTAAACCTGTTACTTTGCATAAGCCTCTATCCTGACCCCAACCTAATCGTTCTTATTTAAGACCAGAAGCCAGTGATCCACATGGGATCCAGTGACCCAATTTCTGGGCTCACAGAGAGGCTGAGTGATCAAAGCATTCATTCAACAGCACAATTTTGGGAATGTTCTGCTCTTCTGTGCCCAAGGACTAGGGACCTCTGGTGCTAGCTGCATTCTTGTGTCCTCTTTGCAAGGACACTGGGTCTGAACAAGTGTACTAGATCAGCCCTCTTGTCCAGGAGCTCCAGCTAAGGTCTGCTCTCAGGGCAAGAAATTCATGGAGGCGCTAAGTCATATCTCTTATAAGCCAATTAAACACATCAAATTCTAATTTTTTTAATCTTTTTTTTTAAATCAAATTCTATAGAATGGGCATATGGAATTTTGTTTTGTTCTGGACCCTTTTATTTATTTATTTAATTATTATTTTTTCTTCATTTATTTTTATTAGTTGGAGGCTAATTACTTTACAATATTGTAGTGGGTTTTGTCATACATTGACATGAATCAGCCATGGTTTTACATGTATTCCCCATCCCGATCCTCCCTCCCACCTCCCTCTCTTCCCGCTCCCTCTGGGTCTTCCCAGTGCACCAGGCCCGAGCACTTGTCTCATGCATCCAACCTGGGCTGGTGATCTGTTTTACTATAGATATATACGTGTTTCGATGTTGTTCTCTCGAAACATCCCACCCTCGCCTTCTCCCACAGAGTCCAAAAGTCTGTTCTGTACATCTGTGTCTCTTTTTCTGTTTTGCATATTGGGTTATCATTACCATCTTTCTAAATCCCATATATATGTGTTAGTATGCTGTAATGGTCTTTATCTTTCTGGCTTACTTCACTCTGTATAATGGGCTCCAGTTTCATCCATCTCATTAGAACTGATTCAAATGAATTCTTTTTAATGGCTGAGTAATATTCCATGGTGTATATGTACCACAGCTTCCTTATCCATTCGTCTGCTGATGGGCATCTAGGTTGCTTCCATGTCCTGGCTATTATAAACAGTGCTGTGATGAACACTGGGGTGCACGTGTCTCTTTCAGATCTGGTTCTGGACCCTTTTAGATGACACTATACCAACTTGTGATTTCCTGGTGATGACCTTAATTGTCCTTCTTGGTGTCAGATGTTCATTCCATTCTTAAATAGCCATAAAATCAATATGTTGGTAGGTAATAAGCACATTCAAGATTCTGTTAAAAATAAATCATTTCTAAAAATTCACATCTCCCCCAATTACCTCTTCCTGTTATCTTTTTTATTAAAATAAAAATAAGCCTCAACCCTACAGTATGTTCCCTTTCTGGATTTCTGTCATATCCACTTAACTAAAAGACCCTCTGCATCTAAACAAAGAACTCATTCTTCTCAGAAGCATGGCAGTGCAATGGAAAGTTCCTGGGCTCAGGGAGAAGTCAGACCTGGGTTCCAGCCCTGGTTACATCCCTTCTTGGGTGTGTGACTTTGGTAAAGTTTCTTAAGTTCTCTGACCCTGCTTTTTCCTGAAGAAAGTTGGGCTAGCCTACTAAATCAGTTTTCTAGGTCTGCCATAACAAAGTGCCCCAAACTGTGTGGCTTAAAATGACAGAAATTTACTTTGTCACAGTCCAAAAAGCTTGAAATCAAGGTGTGAGCATGGCTGGTTCTTTCAGAGGCTTTCTGGGGGACTCCTTCCTCACCACTGCCAACTCTGGTGGCTCCTGACATCACTCAATGCTCTTGACCTCTGTCTTCATAGGGCCTTCGACCTTGTGTCTCTCTGTGTTTTCTCTTCTTCTTATAAGGACAGCAGTTGTTGGATTTAGGGCTCACTATAACTCAAGAATGAGTTCATCTCAAGATCACTAACTGATTCGATCTCAAGATACGCTATTTTCAAATAAAGTCACATTTGGAGATTCTGGGTTGCCTTGGATTTAGACGAACATCCTATTCAATACAGCACATCTCCCTACACTGAATTCCACTATACCCAGGAAAACAGACTAAGGATCTGTTTTCACGGATATTTAGCCTCTTTCTTACAATATGAATTGTTCAACTGTGTTTGTTTTTTATATCAGAAAATTACAGAGAAGACAATGTATATAACTAGCAACATACTGAAAATGCACTAATGCTGAATAAATACTATATTTTCCCTCCTCTTGCTTATATTTAATCTTAGTCCAACAATAGTAAGATCAAGTAATCTTAGCGCCATTTATGTGTAAATCCTGGGAAATGAGTGAACACTTTGAGGTCCTATTCAAAGATAAAGACAAAAAATGCCCTGCACTAAACAATGACTTCTATGGTAAGACAGGGCAAGTAATTCCCATTTCAGAACTGACCTACACCACAACTGTTTAAATCTAAGGAACATGTGACATCTAAGGGAGTCCCTGCAACTCTGTGGAATACAGAGGGCATGACAAAGGCTCCAGGTGAAAATGAGAAACTTCATTTTTGTTATTCATGACCTAATTTGCCAACCATCTGGTCCACTATCTGTTAAACATCATAGCTTTTCATTTACTTCTATATTTTCATGGCTTTTCATTTACTTCTGTATTTTTCCTTCTCAAATAATCTCATCTCTGATATAGTTTAAAAACCAGTGAGAATGTTATTCCCATAATTTGTTCATGTTCAAAACACTGAAAGCTGAGTGAAAGCTGCAGGCAGTAGCAAGAGGTGGTAGAGAGCCCGTCAGCACTGACTGTACTGGTCCACCTCTGCTTATTTCAGGTGGTTCCTTTTCTTTTCTCTCACCCACTAGGACTCAGTATCCAGACACTGGGTCTGACAGTGCCTGGACCACCTCCCTTAGCACCACCGAAAACATAGAAATTTCAACCTGAAACTCCCAAAGAAACGAGTTTCAGGATAAGCAGTTTTCCCGATATTCATACATTTCATTTAAATATATTCAACCTTGCTTCAAGTTTCTATACTCTGCAGTTAGGAACTGCTTTACAGGAGGAATGGCAAGGAGGTCTATCATATAAAGCCACTTGGCTCTGTTACACCATGTACTCTGGGAGATCACCCCATGTCTGCCTGGATCTTGTTTTCAAGATATAGCTCCAATATCTCTATTATAATTCCTTTCTCTTACAAGTGTAACAGGTTAGCAAGAACAAAAGCTGATTGACAAAGTGCTTGGAGAAAAATTGGGGCAAAGAATAGCCCTCCACAGACTTCAGTGGTGTATATGAAAAAAAGTTCAATTTTCCTACTTTTTCACACCATTGGTACCTTACTATGTTTCATCTGAAAATTTTCCCTAAAATTCTTCCTTACAATCCCTTTCACATGAAAGTTCAGTTATTACTAGCTTGCAGCTAGTAATGTGCCTGACATCATGTGCCTGCCACCCACACTGTCCACACAACACTGTTTGTTAATTACACTCTAGTCAGATAAATTATCACAGAAGCTTCCAGTTACTTCAGTGTGAGCCTTAAAAAGTCCTCCCTCCCCAGTCAAATGTTCCACCTGAAGACACTGGACCTCCAGAAGGGAGGATCGAGCATGCAGAAGTGTACCAAACGTAGCATGTGTACCAAAGAGTAACTAGAAGTTCCCTGGAGGGATGCCATGAATGTATAAAATGACCCCTTACCTGGATTGGGTTGAAGGTACTCAATTGTTTTCGTCATTATTTCCATCACAGCCCTGCTGGTGACATCCACTTTCTGAAATGACAAAACAAATTTCTAAATCAAGCAAATTATTAGCTTTAGAAACAAAGTTTTTGCTTCAGCATATACACAACCACTGATGGTTCAACAGAGCAATGATGAGTCCTGTGGTGGAAAGTGAGGGGCTCACAGAGCTGTCAGAAAAAGTCAGACCACTGGCTTGCATTCAGCTGTGTTCCATCAAGATTTGGAAAGCCCATTGAGTCAGAGAGGAAGCTGGAAAACATGTTTCAAAATATACTTCATTATCTCCTGGTAAAATCAGGTGAATACAGCCACCTTTCACTGTACATTGTCTGAGGTGGTCACTGAGAATGATTCACTATTCACTTGGTGCAGGAAACCCCACAGAATCTTGCTCATCCGGAGGTTCAAATCTTTAAGAATACTGCTGAAGCTGGCCAGGCCATGGAGGGTATGCATATCCAAACAGCCACCAAGTCTCTGAAGGATGTCACTTTACAGAAGTAATGCATGTCATTCCATCATTACAATGCTGGAGTTGGCTGATGTGTCCAGGCCAAAGAGTGGGGCTGGACATGGGCCATCACCCCAAATACAGTGATTTTTTTGCCTCACCTTTCTAAACATTCAGGGAGCAATGTTACTCCCTGTTAAGGGTTTTGACGTAGAGTCTCTGGCACTGAGCACATCCCAGGTGAAGCGAAGATGGGGCCTGGACTTTCAGAGTTCATGGATAGATTAATCCCTACATAAGACCTCCCTGCCATACTGAGATGACCCCTACTGAAAAAGAGCAAATTGCTCCTCAACCTGAAGAGGAGGTTACAGAAAAGGAAAAAATGGACCAGAAGAAACTGAAGAAAAAAAAAAAAAAAACACATGACCCAGGAATAAATTCAGCATAAAATAAACATAAATTTAAAAAAAATAAGGTCGATAGTACTCTCTTATGACCCTTTGTATTTCTGTTGTCTGTTATGATTTCTCCATTTTCATTTCTAATTTTGTTGATTTGACTCTTCTCCTTTTTTTTTTTTTCTTTGATGAGTCTGGCTAATAGTTTGTCTATTTTATTTATCGTTGCAAAGAAGCAGCTTTTAGTTTTGTTGATTTTTGCTATAGTCTTCTTTGTTTCTTTTTCACTTATTTCTGCTCTGATTTTTATGATTTCTTTCCTTCTGCTAACTTTGGGGGTCTTCATTTCTTTTTTTTGTAGTTGCTTTAGGTGTAAAGTTAGGTAATTTATTTGATTTTTCTCTTCTTTCTTGAGGTAAGTTGTATTGCTATGAACCTTCCTCTTAGCACTTTTACTGAATCCCATATATTTTGGGCTGTTGTGTTTTCATTTTCATTTGTTTCTATGCATATTTTTATTTCCTTTTTGACTATATGATAATAAAATGAACAACTTGGAAGAAATGGATAAATTCTTAGAAAAGTATAACCTTCCAAAACTGAACCAGGAAGAAATAGAGAATCTTAACAGACCCACCACAGGCACAGAAATTGAAACTATAATCAAAATCTTCCAACAAACAAAAGGCCAGGACCAGATGGCTTCACAGGCGAATTCTACCAAAAATTTAGAGAAGAGCTAACACCTATCCTACACAAACTCTTCCAGAAAATTGCAGAGGAAAGTAAACTGCCAAATTCACTCTATGAGGCCACTATTACCCTAATACCATAACCAGACAAAGATGCCACAAAAAAAGAAAACTACAGGCCAATATCACTGATGAACATAGATGCAAAAATCCTCAACAAAATTCTAACAACAGAATCTAACAGCATATTAACATCATCATATATCATGACCAAGTGGGCTTTATCCCAGGGATGCAAGGATTCTTCACTCTTCACAATTCAATCAATTTAATATACTGCAGTAACAAACTGAAAGATAAAAACCATATAATTATTTCAATAGATTCAGAGAAAGCCTTTGACAAAATTCAACATCCATTTATGATAAAAACTCTCCATAAAGCAGGCATAGAAGGAACATACCTCAACATAATACAAACCATATATGATAAACCCACAACAAAGATCATCCTCAATGGTGAAAAATTGAAAGCATTCCCCCTAAAGTCAGGAGCAAGACAAGGCTGCCTACTCTCACCACTACTATTCAACATAGTTTTGGAAGTTTTAGCCATAGCAATCAGAGAAGAAAAAGAAATAAAAGGAATCCAGATTGGAAAAGAGGAAGTAAAACTCTCACTGATTGCAGATGATATAATCCTCTACACAGAAAACCCTAAAGACACCACCAGAAAATTACTAGAGCTAATCAATGAATATAGTAAAGTTGCAGGATATAAAATTAATACACAGAAATCCCTTGCATTCCTATACACTAACAATGAGAAAACAGAAATAGAAATTAAGGAAACAATCCCATTCACCATTGCAATGAAAAGAATAAAATTCTTAGGAATAAATATACCTAAAGAAACAAAAGATCTATATATAGAAAACTATAAAACACTGATGAAAGGAAACAAAGATGACACACATAGATGGAGAAATACCATGTTCATGGATCAGAAGAATCAATATAGTGAAAATGAGTATACCACCCAAAGCAATCTATAGATTTAATGCAATCCCTATCAAGCTACCAATGGTATTTTTCAGAGAACTAGAACAAATAATTTGTTTGTATGGAAATACAAAAAAACCTCGAATAGCCAAAGCCATCTTAAGAAAGAAGAATGGAACTGTAGGAATCAACCTGCCTGACTTCAGACTATACTACAAAGCCACAGTCATCAAGACAGTATGGTACTGGCACAATGACAGAAATATAGATCAATGGAACAGAACAGAAAGCCCAGAGATAAATCCACACACCTATGGACACCTTGTCTTTGACAAAGGAGACAAAAATATACAATGGAGAAAAGACAATCTCTTTAACAAGTGGTGCTGGGAAAACTGGTCAACCACTTATAAAAGAATGAAACTAGAACACCTTCTAACACCATAAACAAAAGTGAAGGAGAACTAAAGAGGCTCTTGATGAAAGTGTAAGAGGAGAGTGAAAAAGTTGGCTTAAAACTCAACATTCAGAAAACTAAGATCATGGCATCTGGTCCCATCACTTCATGGCAAATAGATGGGGAAACAATGGAAACAGTGACAGACTTTACTTTTTTGGGCTCCAAAATCACTGCAGATGGTGACTGCAGCCATGAAATTAAAAGACGCTTGTTCCTTAGAAGAAAGGCTATGACCAGCCTAGACAACTTATTAAAAAGCAGAGACGTTACTTTGCCAACAAAGGTCCATATAGTCAAAACTATGGTTTTCCCAATAGTCAAGTATGGAAGTTAGAGTTGGACTATAAAGAAAGCTGAGTGCCAAAGAATTAATGCTTTTGAACTGTAGTGTTGGAGAAGACTCTTGAGAGTCCCTTGGACTGCAAAGAGATCCAACCAGTCCATCCTAAAGGATATCAGTCTTGAATATTCTTTGGAAGGACTGACACTGAAGCTGAAACTCCAATACTGTGACCACCTCACGCAAAGAACTGACATTTGAAAAGACCCTGATGCTGGGAAAGATTGAAGGTGGGAGGAAAAGGGGATGACAGAGGATAAGATGGTTGGATGGCATCACCAGCTTGATGGACATGAATGTGAGTAAGCTCCAGGAGTTGATGATGGACAGGGAAGCCTGGCATGATGCAGTCCATGGGGTCAGAAAGAGTTGGACATGACTGAGCAACTGAACTTAACTGAACACAAAAATAAACTCAAAATGGATTAAAGATCTACATGTAAGACCAGAAACTATAAAACTCCTAGAGGAAAACATAGGCAAAACACCCTCTGACATAAATCACAGCAAAATCCTCTATGACCCACCTCCCAGAGTGATGAAAATAAAAGCAAAAATAAACAAATGGGACCTAAGTAAACGTAAAAGCTTTGGCACAATGAAGGAAACCATAAGCAGGTGAAAAGATAGCCTTCAGAATGGGAGGAAATAATAGCAAATGAAGCAACTGATAAAGAATCAAAAATATACAAGCAGCTCATGCAGCTCAATACCAGAAAAATAAATGATCCAATCACAAAATGGGCCAAAGAACTAAGCAGACATTTCTCCAAAGAAGACATACAGATGGCTAACAAACACATGAAAAGATGCTCAACATCACTCATTATCAGAGAAATGCAAATCAAAACCACAATGAGGTACCATCTCACGCTGGTCAGAATGGCTGCTATCAAAATGTATACAAAAAATAAATGCTGGAGAGGGTGTAGAGAAAAGGGAACCCTCTTACACTGTTGGTGGGAATGCAGACTAGTACAGCCACTATGGAGAATAGTGTGGAGATTCCTTAAAAAATTGGAAATAGAACTGCCATATGACCCAGCAATCCCACTGCTGGGCATACACACTGAGGAAACCAGAATTGAGAGACACATGTACCCCAGTGTTCATTGCAGCACTGTTTATAATAGTCAGGACATGGAAGCAACCTAGATGGCCACCAGCAGATGAATGGATAAGAAAGTTGTGGTACATATATACAATGGAACATTACTCAGCTATTAAAAAGAATACATTTGAGTCACTTCTAATGAGGTGGATAAAACTGGAGCCTATTATACAGAGTGAAGTAAGTCAGAAAGAAAAACACCAATACAATGTATTAATGCATGTATATGGAATTTAGAAAGATGGTAATGATGACCCTATATGCAAGACAGCAAAAGAGACACAGATATAAAGAACAGACTTTAGGACTCAGTGGGAGATGGAGAGTGTGGGATGATTTGAGAGAATAGCATTGAAACATGTATATTACCATATGTGAACCAGATGACCAGTCCAGATTCAACACATAAAACAGAGCACTCAAAGCCAGTGCACTGGGACAACCCAGAGGGATGGGATGGGGAGGGAGGTGGGAGGGGTTTTCAGAATGGGGGGACACATGGCTGATTCATGTTAATGTATGGCAAAAACCACCACAATATTGTAAAGTAATTAACCTCCAATTAAAGTAAATTAATTTAAAAAATAAATAAAAAATGGGGAAAAAAAGGTTGAATTATGAATCCTACTTTTTCCCAGAGGCATTCACTGGATGTCAACAGAGGGCTAGGCATGGTGGCAGGTTTCACTGCTCTAAAGAAAGAAACGTGAAACATCGACTATTTGTTCGAGTAAGAGAAGGAAAGTTTTTATTTAACTTCCAAGAACACTGCAAGTTCTTGAACTTTGGGTTAATTGTAAATGAAAACCTTGGTCCTACAGTCCATCCTTGGGAAATTCTGAACTGTCAGTATTTGTACTCAGCACTTTTCCCCACATGGAGAGCCAGTGCAGGGAGGCCCTCTTTACACTCCTCCATGAAATTCTTTTCTTATCAACTCGCATGGTTCAGTCTACAAGGTAAATGACTACTGAAAATTAGTGCATCCTTCTATCCAAGCTAAGTACATAGAATACGTTAAGTATGAATGAAAGGAATTGATTTTTTGATGGTAGAATATCAGGTTATCAATTAAGTTCATGAGAACTTCACTGTTTTGAGTTCAAGGGCTCCGTCCTCAATTCAAAATTTTTCCATAACTTACTATATCTATAAAGTCAGCCTTTCATGGGTAGGGTAAAGCCTCCTTCTCTTTTATAATCAGAAACCAAACCATAACCAGAAGATTTTATTTTTCAGCTTTGTTTTTCAATATACAATCATTTCCACTTCAGTGGTAGTCAGATTACTGTGTTTTAAAGAGTTTGTAACTACTGGGATTAAGAGAGGAAAACAACTTTTTCTTATGCCATCATCATGGTATCAAATTACCATAAAAAACACTCCTATTTTAGAGATGCCTGTCCACGTGTGTATTATGTACCACATCCTTCTGGCTAACTTGAGTTTTTAACACATCTTAGATTTGAGTATGTGGCTAAGTAGTATTTTACTCTGCAGTAAGTAGTGGTTCCCTGGAATTGTACAGTGCAAGACTTGTGTGGCTGTACACGGAGGTCTTGGAAATATTACCAACCAACCACTATGCACTCAACGTCATGAAAATGAAGTCAAAGGGTGTGTTCAGGAAAAAAAAAAAAAAAAAAAAAAACAGGCTGAAAGTCTAGGTTACATGTGTGACAGGATGAAAACACATATTTTCTGCTGGCTATATGGCAGAGCTTAAGGCATCTGATGGTAAATGTATTCAAATGACCTGTGTGGTTATGATGGGAATGCAAAGAGTTCCAAAGGTTAAGGTTTCTAAGGAAGAGTGTCAGAAGGACTGAACTGGCCAATTGTTTTCTTGAAAGTGAAAGCATAGGCACATATTCCTCTGTCTTTTTATTTCAGTCTTCTCAATACAAAGATTTTAACAACTCTCAATACATAGGAGGTTCCTCCTCCACTATCCAGCCTTGTGATTAACAATTGTGGGTAGGGAGAGAAAGAACTCCCTCAACCCTCTTACTCACTATCACATTTTCTTTCTTCATGCTGAGACAAAGGTTGGAAAACTATGGCCAGCAGGCCAAATCTGGGCCGCTGTCAAATTTTTTTTTACATGGTTGGAACTATTCAAAAGAAGACTATTTTGCTGCATATAATAACTATGTGAAATTCAAATTTAAGTGTCCTTGAGTAAATTTTATTGGAATGCAGCCATGCTCCTTCATTTAAGCACCGTCAGTGGTTGCTTTTGCTCTTCAGCAGCAGAGGTGAGGAACCATAAAAGAGACCACAAATGCCCTCTGGCTCACAAAGCCCAATGTATGTACAGAAAATGTTTGCTGCTCCTGTGCTGAGGTTCTATTGTACTTTCACAAAGGCTGCCATGCTGAATCTATGGATGCCCATCATTCCACCAGCTGCCTCAGTCTTCAGAGACAAGATACAAGAGAACTGAAAAGCACCAGATTGACTAGAACGGGGCCTTTGTTTTGAGGCGCCTGAACATAACCTTACCTCACTGGAAAAGGAACAGTCTGTGTTTCCTGAACACAAGTGGCTGCATAGGTGAAAAATGCAGCATTTTTTGCAGACTAACAAAAGGACTGAAAGATCTGACTTCACACCATCAGACAATATTATACCAGATTATACAACATTATACCAGATGATGGCAGAGGGGACACAGTAGCAGAATTTAAGGACAAAAAAATGGACACCTTAAAATGGAACACAGTTTCTGGGCCTAGTGATCAATACTATATAGATAAATTAGGCATCCACTTGGACATAGGGCAAGTTACAGTGTTTACACAAAAGAAATGTTAAAATATCATATGAAACATGAAAGTGTTTCAAATTCTTAATTTTTCTGTCACTGAAGTTAAGAAAATATACCTATTAAGAACGTACACACACCCACTTAAAGTACTGAGGACCTGAAGGAGAACATGTCACTAAATAAGCCATAGAGATCTGATGAAAACAGCATCCTGGGAAAGTTTGTCTGGCAGTGAGATGCAGGCTGGTCCAATAGGGGTGTTTTAATAGTTCCCTCCTGACTTGGAAGAATCAGTGTACCTTCCCCAGACTGCTGTACTTTACAGCAGTTACCTTATGTATTTGGAAAGCCTGGTTAATAAACTGTGTGCTGACAACAAAAATAAACAACGCACTAGGCCAAGGTTGCCCCAAAGTATTTTTTTTTTTTTTTTGCTAATCTTCTTAGGCATTTACCTTTAATGAACATTAGCTTGGGAATATGTGGAAAACACTTAACTGAGAAGAAGCTAAGTTTCAAGATAAGCAGAAAAATATCTTTAAAGCTCATCATGTTTGGGGCTCCCGTCCATCCTATAATTCTATACCAGGGAATGAGTGTCTCAGTACAGTAACCCACATCTTCTCCTTTAACACCACAATGAAGACATTCACATACATGACAGGTACACTCAGGGATGTGTAAAGCCCTAAGCATGCTTGCTGGGACTCTATTCCTTTCCCTTCCATTTGAGATCTATCACTGGAATCCAAGTAAGAAGGACGTTATTAAAAATGACACTATTGGTGGTAGTTTAGTCCCTAAGTCATGTCCAACTCTTGTAACCCAATGGACCATAGCCCACCAGGCTTCTCTGTCCACGGGATTTCCCAGGCAAGAATACTGGTGTGGGTTACCATTTCCTTCTCCAGAGGATCTTCCTGACCCAGGGATCAAACCTGGGTCTCCTGCATTGCAGGCAGTCTCCTGTATTGCAGGCAGATCCTTTAACAACTGAGCCACCAAGGGGCCCGACATGACACTATTATGACAAATTACTTGCCACAACAGTCAAAGGAGATGACAACTAGTGTGCTCCATACAGAATACGGGAACTCTGGGTTTAGCCTCTGTTTAAACATGGGCAGTGATGGAGAACTCAGTAATTCCCAAGGCTCTTTTTTATTTAAAAAGTTCTGACAGCAGTAAGTTCTTTCTTCTGTTGAGCCTGAATCTGTTTTGCTATAGCTTCTACTCATCAACGCTAGTCTACCACGTGGGGTTTAATAGAAGGATCTAGCCCCTCTCCACCCAATAACTAATTATGTATGGAGATAATGGCCATGGACCTTCTCCTGTAGAGCACCTCCACAGCCTGCTCTGCAAACAATACACTCTCCGCTCTCATAAGGAATGACAATCGCTCCCTTCTTCCCCAAATCTGCTTGTCTTCAAACTTGAGGCTGCCCTTAAATGTATGGCTGACAGAGTCCCTTTGCTGTTGACCTAAAACTATCACAATATTGTTAATTGGCTATACTCCAATGTAAGGGCTTCACCAGTGGCTCAGCAGTAAAGAATCCGCCTGAGATGCAGAAGATGCCATGGGTTCAATCCCTTGGTTAGGAAGATCCCTGGGAGGAGGGCATGGCAACCCACTCCAGTATTCTTGCTTTGGAGAATCCCATGGACAGAGGAGCTGGCAGGCTACAGTCCACAGGGCTGCACAGAGTCAGACATGACTGAAGTGACTGAGCATGCACTCCAATATAAAATAAAAAGTTTAAAAAAAACTTGAGGCTGACCCTTCAGATAAATTCCATTGTTGTTAAAATGGTCTATAGCAATGCTTTCAACTTGAGGACTCCTGGTTTTGATAGCTTTATCTTAGCCCCCAAGATGGTGGCTACACTTTGTCTTGGGATCCCAGACAAGCCCCCAAGATGATAGTGATAGCTATATCTTGTCCTAGGATCCTGGATGAGCCCCAAAGATGATGGTTTATGGTGAATGGTGCTTCCAGATTCGTGGTCTCCAAAGAAGATTTAACTCCAGGACCAAAGACAGTCTCAGTCACTCAGAGCTTTGTGTAGATTTTTATTTAAAGTGAAAGTGACAGAAAAGCTTCTGACATAGACATCAGAAGGGGGTAGGAGAGTACCTGCCTTGCTAGTTTAAACAGAACACTATATACTTTTCTGCTAGCTGCTGAGAATAGAAAAAAATACTTCAAGGCTGTGAAAATTTTGCCCATACCCTTTCCCATAATATACATCTTGGGATGACATCGGCACAAGATTAGCCAGAAGGAACAGGTTATCCCAGACCTTCTCCCATAACATACATTCTGGGCTCAAAAAAACCATGTCCTTGAGCAAGAGATACTGCTGGCTAAGAGGCCTATGTGTCTAAGGCAAAAGAATGTGAAAAAGAAAGAATGTTCACCTCCTTCTGAAAGGGAGCTTAGGTTTGGACTCCTTATCACCCTGCCTAACTCTCTGTTTCAACAGCAGGGATTTCCTATGATACTTTTCAGGCTGCAAAAGGAGACTGTATTCCTTGGCTTGGACTTCTACATAACTCATGTACACAGAAACAAGAGAAAATTTTGGAATTTAGCTCAGGTGCCCTCTCCTCTAGAAACATTCCACTGATCTACCCATTCTGAGTTAGGTCTTCCATGAAAATACTTCCCAAAACACCAAGCACCATGTCATGTAAGACACTCATCTCTGTGCCTATTTCTTCTATCAAAACTGAAAGCTCCTTGAAGGAAGGAACTGCACCTTAATCATCTTTGTATTCCTGGTGTCCAGCAGGATGCCTGTCACATGGAAGCATTTATAATTATTTCATGTGATTTAATGAACAGTCATACACATACATACAGAATCACTGCAGCAACTGATGTAAATCTGTGAGGAAACCAGAGGTCCCTTAAATTCCAGTACTTTCTCTTGTTAGGGGAAGCACATTGACTGAAACCACTCACCCTGGCCAGGCACCATAGTAACCATCTGCATGAGTTATTTTGCGACAGGAGGTCCTCTGTAAGGAACACAGATCTAACAAGCCACCTCCAACCAGAAGAATTTGGGAAAGATCAAAAGGTGGTCCTACCACCTCCCAGAATCCTTCTTGCTGGCATCCATCTTGGCTGAGCAATGCAGGCACCACCAGGAAGGACCCTGAGTCAGAATGATTAGCAAAAGATAATCTGAAAGCTAAACTCATCACCATAAAACCTGACATTGCGAGCCATGTGGCAGAGCAGTTCTCCTGGGTTCCCTAACCCTACTTCTGTCTGCCCGAGCACCCCTTCCCAATAAAGTCTCTTGCTTTGTCAGTTTGTGTGTCTCCTCGGACAATTCACTTCCAAGTGTTAGACAAGAGCCCACTCTTGGGCCTTGGAAAGCATTCCCCTTCCTGCAACACTCTTGCCAAAAAATCTGAAGCTTTTCAAAGAAAAATATCCACACAATGTCTGAGGAAGCTTGTAAGCAGCAGATCCTATTGAAAACTAACAAAGAAACAATTCCATGTGAGGCCACTACGAAGAGGACAGAATAAGTGATAGCAGGGTTCCTGCAGAGACAATACAATGGAAGAATTCCACCTAATCAGCTCCTTGAGGGGAAGGCTACAAGGGCTAAGAAGTACACAGGAAATTTTACTGCATCTCAGCAGGAGAGTGATCAGGGTGGCTTTTTTTTTTTATTAACTTATTTTAATTGGAGGCTAATTACTTTACAATATTGTAGTGGTTTTGCCATACATTGACATGATTCAGCCATGGGTGTACATGTGTTCCCCATCCTGAACCCCCCTCCCACCTCCCTCCCATCCCTCTGGGTCATCCCAGTGTACCAGCCCTGAGTGTCCTGTCTCATGCATCAAACCTGGACTGGCGATCTGTTTCACATATGATAATATACATGTTTCAGTGTTAGTCTCTCAAATCATCCCACCCTCACCTTCTCCCACAGAGTCCAAAAGACTGTTCTATACATCTGTGTCTCTTTTGCTGTCTTGCATATAGGGTCATCGTTACCATCTTTCTAAATTCCATATATATACATGTTAATATACTGTATTGGTGTTTTTTCTCTCTGACTTACTTCACTCTGTAAAATAGGCTCCAGTTTCATCCACCTCATTAGAACTGATTCAAATGCATTCTTTTTAATGGCTGAGTAATATTCCATTGTGTATATGAACCACAGCTTTCTTATCCATTCGTATGCTGATAGACATCTAGGTTGCTTCCATGTCCTGGCTACTGTAAACAGTGCTGCGATGAACACTGGGGTACACGTGTCTCTTTCCATTCTGGTTTCCTTGGTGTGTATGCCCAGGAGTGGGATTGCTGGGAAACTAGGAATACCCACTTCTCTTTCCAGTAGTCTTGCTTGATGAAAACCTCTATCTATCTCATTTTGTTGTCTAATTGCACCCCTGAGAACACAGCTGAACAAAGGTTCTC
This sequence comes from Cervus canadensis, assembly GCF_019320065.1. NCBI lineage: Eukaryota > Metazoa > Chordata > Mammalia > Artiodactyla > Cervidae > Cervus > Cervus canadensis. The sequence goes on along the minus strand of NC_057399.1, from coordinate 44,675,515 downwards.
TATTCTAAATGCTTGATGATCAGAAAACCAACCGTGGAGAGGTGATTCTTCTGCAGGCTTGGGAACACCGAGTAAAAATCTTTCTGTGAGTAATAAGCACATTAACAGAAGGCACAGTTTGGGAGTCTAAATCCAAAGCATGTGTTTTCCAATTACCACGTAAGTCTCTACCTTTAATGTGAATTTTAACATGAGTGGAGAGTGCAAAACTTGGCACCAAACCACAGATAAGGCAAAAAATAAGTGGAATAAAGTGGAATTAAATAATTTCCACACCTCACTGAAATCTAAGTCTCCCAATTTACCTAGTTATAAGTCCAAATACAAAACCACAGGTGTGTTCTTCAATCAACAAAACTTCATTACAGGAATATTTAGATTTTGAAATAAAAACTTCAGAAATTCATTATTTTCTGGGAAATAGGAGAAATAAGTGTTACCTGGTGGCTCAAACAGTAAAGAATCTACCTGCAATGCAGGAGATCTGGGTTCAATCCCTGGGTTGGGAAGATCCCCTGGAGAAGGAAATGGCAACCCCCTCCAATATTCTTGCCTGGAAAATTCCATAGACAGGGAAGCCTGGTGGGCTACAGTCCATGGGGTCGCAAAGAGTCGGTCACAACTGAGCGACTAACTTTCCTTTTTCAGACTCAGAGGGACATCTGTGGGTCTTTGTCTGAAGTAGAATATTTCTAAGATGTTCTTTTATTTCAGTTACTTTGCAAGATTGGTATGGATTCAAAGCCTTAATTAGTTGTTCAGTTATAAAGTCTATTCTTCGAATTTCTTCTTGATTTTAGTCTCATTTTTAAGAAACAGAAAGTTAGTTTGTCTCAGCTTTGGCAGTGGGCTACCGAGCTTATTGCCTTATGTCCTGGCAGAGGCTGAAAGCAGGACTCCAATTCTGATTCCTTAGTCCTAAATTCCTAAATATAATACCTGCCTAACCTGTCATTAATGACAGGGTTCTGAGCAAGTGGCATATTATACATTCCCTCTGGGGTGGGGTGGGGGATGTAGGGAGACATCAAAGGATAAGAGGGATGAAGGAAGACTGTATATAGACAAGATTGGTGCAAATTAACGGACCTAAGGGGCTGCTCATAAAGAGAGTTACAGAACTCCAATACAAATGGGGAAGGAGGAGTCAAAGCCAAGTTATTCTGAGCGGGTGTGTCAGATTCTAGGGCCCCAGATGCTGTAAAAGAAGGAAGGGTAGAATTCTGTTTCAAAAACTGTAAACAGCAGTGGCTACTGGCTTTGGCTGAAGGTCAGGTGGTATTTCAAACCATCTGGAGATGAGAAATAAGAGACCAATGCAGACTTCAGTTCAATGGAAGCAAGTGGCTGTCAGGCATTCAGTGTAAGAGACTGGCTTCCCAGACTTCAGGTCAGGACTCAGGACTCTCATATTAAATCTCCTATCAGTGAGGGTCCTTATTCTATCAGTGAAGTCCACCTCAAAAACTTGGACAGAAATACCAGCTAGATAAACAATGAATAGTCTGTTTCACAAGACTCTGGTCACTGGGCAACTCATCTATTCTTCAGGAACTCCAACGTGTCTGGTCCTCTCTTGCTTGCTGTTTCCTTTACTAGAAACACATTAGGCTCTGCTTATTCTTGCTTATTTTTTATATCCTCACTTAAATATCAGGAAAGTCTTCCCTGGCCACCCTATGTGGGTGAGTTTCCTCCATTCCAAGCTTCTCTAGTGCCATGTTTCATTACCCTTGCCACCCTGGACAATTACTATTGTCTAAAGTCTGTTTTCCCCACTAGATTATGAATTTAATTCAGTCAGGAACCTTATCTACCCTATTTACTAATGTATCCCATAAGCCTGCCTCAAAGGAGGTACAAAACAAAAATTTGCTTTATTCATCAATGAACTCTTCAGAACAAAAACTGAAAAAGACAGTGCAGAAAGCATCTAGGAATCTTCTGCTTGATCCTTCATGCAGAAAGCAAAAATATTAATAGCAAAACTGAGGTAGCCCACTGGAACTGATATAGACTAAATAAAAACTGTGGTTTCTGGGTATCAGGAGCTTTTGACATTCTCTCTGTTCAAGTACATGGTTTGGATTCCCAGATCCTTCACTCATTCACAATTTAACATCTAAAATAATTAATTGAATGATGTAATATCCATTCTCCATCATAAGCCTATGTATCTCTTTCAATGAACAGTCTCAAAATGAAAGAAAAGAAAAAGGGAAAATATGGCATCTGTCACAAGAAAAATGAAAAGGCGTGTTTTGTCCACCACCTCCACTCCCACTTGTTGAGAATCTGCTCTTTTAAGGAAGACTGTTACATGATTTATATTATTTTTAATCGTTAATAAATCTCTGAAGAATGAACTTGTATTCTCCTTCTACATTTATGAGAATACAGAGGCCCAGAGCAATACCCTGACTTGTGTAACAAGCAGTGCAGGTGGAACTCAGGCCAAGAGCAGACAGGCTCAAAATTACATTCACTGCACCCGCTGACTCTTGCTGGCATAGTCCCCTCAGGGAAGTTCTCAAAAGCTAGAGAGTGACTCAAACTCTCCCCAGAACATCTGATACATCATTCCCAACCTTCTCTTCTTTTTATACCAGCCCAGTCCAATTCAAACACCAGCTCCAAATTGTCCTTATTTGGAAAAGTGATGATAAAATCCTTTATGACATTTCACCTTCATGGAGGCTTTGTTCTTAGGATAGTAAAAAATAAAAAAAGGCACTTTACATTTTCTGTTTTACAATATACATTAAAAAGAGAGTACGTTTAAGAGTAACTTTTGCTTTCTCAGGGACCAGTGGAGAACAGCTTCCCCTTTCTTTTCTCCCTTCTCCACTTAGTATGCTGGGAGACTTTATGTCAAGGGAACTCTAAGTGATAAAGACTCACCCTCTCCATCTCTTTGAAGTCATCATCTAGCTTGGTTCCTTCAGCTCCTCCAACCTTCTCACTCACTTTCTGTAAAAAATAACCAAAAAAAAAAAAAAAGTAATTATTATAAATAAATTTTCTTTTAAAAATATGTGTCACAAGTTTTAAGTGCTTTGACAAATATCATCTAATATAACATCACAACTATTCTCCGACATGGGTAGGCAGCTCCATTTTCACAGGAGGTAACTGTGTAATAAAGGATATGAATAATTTACCAAAATCCATGCATCTGGTAGATACTGAAGCAAGAATTCAAAGCTGTGTCTTCTAATTTCAACTCTAGTGCTCTTTCTATTATATAAATCATCATACAACTATCGAATCACTAACATTTTCCTTTTGAAAGTTCCAAGGGACAAAAGCATCATACAATAATCATTTCCCTCTGATAATGGATCTAAAATGCTACCTAGGTAGAAAATTACTGCATCTTCAACCTATTCTTCAATGGGCTGTTGAACAGATAATCACAAGCATCTATCAAACTGGTATGAAAAATATCAGCCTAACTGATCTTCAGATAAAAGGACTTAAGTAGTTATCTTATAAATCTCCCTGTAGCTGTCCATATCCTTATAAACACAAGATAAATTGTGTGTACAGATGTTGAGGGTATTTCTTTGCTACCCAGTCAATTCCCATTATCACACATTCTATATTCATCAGTTCACATATGCAAATGTACATTTTCTACTTGTAGGATTCATGCTCATTAAAAAATTAGATATCCTATTCTGTTTTGAAATAAAGATCAAATTAAGCCTAATAAAAATTACAAAGGAATCACAAGAAAAAATACTTGCATTAAAAACAGGATATATTAAATGTTAATGACACCAGGATGTCATTCCTCTTAAAATAACTGTAAAGGTAGTTAGATGCTTTTTACTAAGATGTCACTGTGCTACATAAAGTTATCAGATACACATACTGAAGTATAAGTTTTCATTTCCTTTAATAGCCATTGTGTTGAGGGTCTTTGCAAAAGATCGCCACCATGGTCAGACCTGCAGCAACCTTAGTAACAACTGGGTCATCCAAGTAAGCTTGGTTTACCTCCTTCTAAAAGGGCCCTGGGATACACGGCTCCACTTTCTGACCTTGGAAGCTCTGATATCCCCTTACTGAGGGCTGAGGTATAGTGCTTACATTCCCTTTCTCTCACTCCTGTGTTCTGCCACCAGGAAGAGCTTTAGAAGAGATCACTCTTGGAGAAATCAAGAGTCTGAATTCTTTCACCACTCTGGCCCAGATTTCACCTCATCAGCAGTAACGGAAGGAATATGCTGTGATGAAAGGTCATGGCATGGACTGCCGTGGTACACAGTGTTGTTATGCAAATTAAATGGTATAAAATATAAAAACTCCTGTCTGAACCTTTAAGACATGCAATATATCCTAATTTACTTCTCTCACCAATAAACTGCATCTGCTGGGCTTCTCTGGTCTGCTTAAAAATCCTGGTCTTTTCTATCAGTTTATTTAACTGCTATTTAATACCTTAAGAAGAATCTAGCAATTTTCAGAAAACTGAGACTTGCATAAATAAACTTTTTTATGAGGCTTGCATAAATTTTAAAAAATTACCTGGAAGGCAATTTCCCCAAGTAAGCCCTAGGTGGCTTTGCATTCACACCACAGTACTGAAGAGCTGTCCGTGGTGCTGGCCATTTCTGCCTAAAGTTCTTTAGATCCAAATGGTCAGATGGCCAGAGTTCAATTCACCGTTTCAACCCTCAGTCCTTGACATCAGCCCTCTCACTTAACTTGTTTCCTAAGTGATGGTGGCTATCAATTATTTCAACAGTCTGCACAGATCTAGGCTTTGTGTTGCATCATTATCAACCAAATAAAAGCCCGTATCAACTGATCTGGCACGGCAGTCAGTTTTTGCCTACTTTCTTAAAGATGTTACCAAGCCAGAGAGAGATGGAAAGGTTTTGGAATTCCTAGTGGAATTCCAAGTGTCAATAACTTAACCTGCATGTTCAAGTTTAAGTCATAGAAAATTAGGAATAGAAGGGAACTTAAAGGTTATTATTATCAAATTTTTCCTATCAGCAAACAAATTTTACTCTGATTTTTACACTGATTACCTCCCTTTCACTTTGCTCAGTGATGGCAATTTCAGCTCATATTTAAGCCCCTCTTGGGTCTTATTCTTGACCCAAGAATGTGGTTATCTGTTAAATTTGGGCTGGGAAACTCTATAATCTTGTTGAATTCCTATGCAATAAAGAAATATAAGCCTCATACTCCCAACTCAACTGTCTCAGTTCTACCTGACTGTCTGCTATGTCAGGCCCAAGGCCCCACTTTGGTTAAAAAGAATCATTATAGATATATTCCTCCCATGATCCATGAATGAGATGTTTAATTTTCATTTGCAAAACTGTCACAAAAACCAAGTAGCTGAAAAATGTCTCCATTTATAGTAACATTAGAAAATCCTGGTAACCTTGGTTAATCACATTTTTACCATATATAAGCAATAAAATAGGACCTTCATCAAAACCACAAGAGCTTATATTATACTTTCAACCCATACTGCTCAACTGAAAGTAATTTTAATTTCCTCCTTTTTTATATCCATCAATAGGTTAGCATCAGAGTGGCTCACTATATTATAGGAATACCAAATGGGATCACAATGGCCATTAGTAATTCAGACTAGTCCTGGTAATTCACACGAAGCACAACTCATCAGTCCATTGACTTTAACTATGTGGCTTAAATACTCTGTGTATGTGTGCATGTGTGTGTGTGAGAGAGAGAGAGAGAAAGATTGTGTGTGAGAGAGAGAGAGATGGTGGGGAGAGAGAGGGATGAGGAGAGAAAGGGAGGGGAGGGGGGCAGACAGAGAGGAAGGAAGAAAGAGAAAATATGAATCTATTCTCCACAAAAGCTGACATTTGAGCTTCTCTAAGAGAAACTGTTCACCAAATATATTGAATGAGGCTAACAGATACTGGTCTTGGTCTGATTGTTTGGTTGATATAAATTTCCTATCTGATTTGATTCATGGCAAAAGAAAGAATATTCAAAAGGACATCTACATTGTTCTCTGGGCTATTTTTTTCCCAAGTCACAAAGGATCTAAATATACCAAGGCACTGAATTAAACAATGTGCTAAATAACCATCTTCTCATTCCTTGCTGCTGCTAAGTCACTTCAGTCATATCCGACTCTGTGCGACCCCGTAGACGTCAGCCCACCAGGCTCCCCCATCCCTGGGATTCTCCAGGCAAGAACACTGGAGTGGGTTGCCATTTCCTTCTCCAATGTGTGAAAGTGAAAAGTGAAAGTGAAGTTGCTCGGTTGTGTCTGACTCTAAGCGACCCCATGGACTGCAGCCTACCAAGCTCCTCCATCCATGGGATTTTCTAGGCAAGAGTACTGGAGTGGGGTGCCATTGCCTTCTCTGTTCTCGTTCCTTAGGAGTATGCCAAATATTTTCTCCTCCTGTTCTTTAAATAACATTACTAAAACATCTATCACTTTTGTGTATGTGATTCAGGTGAGGAAGACAGGATCCCTGAGCTCATCTGGTCAACAATGAGTTTTGTTTTTCTTGGTGGTGGTTTAGTCACTAAGTCATGTCCGACTCTTGCAACCCCATGGACTATAGCCCACCAGCCTCCTCTGCCCACAGGATTTCCCACACAAAAATACTGGAGTGGGTTGCCATTTCTTTCTCCGGGTGATATTCCCAATCCAGGGATCAAACCTGGGTATTCTATATTGCAGGCAGCCAGTGAGATACTAATATAGCTCTTGTTTTCCTTACCTAGTATCATTTATTTAAGAATAGTTTTGCTCTACTATATTCTAGTGAGGTGGTTCCTAAAACCAAGATTTCATATTATTGAATATTTTCCAATGTTGTTTAGTATACTTTAGCTAGTGTACTCACTTTTTGAGAAATTGATCCCCTATTTAAATAAACATTAGCAAAAGTTATTTGAATCAAACAAAACAGTATAAATGAGTCAATATGCCCACCTGTACCACCTAAAAACAATTCTCCTGTTCAAAATCTTCCAGTGTACTCACCTAGTACAGTACTGAGAACTTTGCTTCTGATCTTATTTTCTATTACACTCTCCATATATATTCCAACCAAACCAAAAAATCTCATCTTCCTCTATTTTATTCTTCATTGTATTCACCACAAGATATACTCAGTAAAGATTTGTGGACTGAACTACAGTGCAATTTTGTAAATGTTAATGTTAAAAAGACTGAAAGGACACATAAAGTAAGGCAAACAGGACTGACCATTTCACTCAGGGATGGTTTTTCAAAAGGCACAACTCTTCAAAGAAAGAAAATAAAAAATATAATCAACTCACATTTTAAATTAAAAGTCTTAATTCTGAGTCTGCAGTCGTGTTGCCTCACGCTATTTTTTTTTTTTATATGCCAAATAAGAAAAATAAGGGAACCAGCAGCAGGAGGCAGCTTAAATAAATGACCACTGTTCTCAGCCCAAAGGATGAGGATGCTTCAGGCTCTCCAACAATGACTCATCCTCCCCTGCATGGAAGTGTCACCTCTAGGTAAAAGACACTCCACCCTCTAGCTGCAGCTCTGATACTTCCCTATATTGCACTTCAATCAAACACTGAATATCCAACTACCTTATCTCCAACTGCCTTTTATAAAGGTCTCCTTGAAAATCACATCATCAGTGAAATTCAATAGACTTAAAGACCAAATTCATTCATATTCCACACACCTGCAAAGTTATTTACTGTCTGATGTCCCTATTTTTGTTTAGCTTTGTCTCATTATTCATTATACAAAGCCAGATTTTCTTACCAGTCACCAAGTATGCTGCGTTAATTCCTTTTGCCTTGTACCTGGACCTATTTTATTTCTCTTTTCTAATTTTTAAATCCGGCCAGTTACCTGAGATGCTAATCCAACTTTCACCTTCTCCATCTTCATCTTGAATGCCCACCCTAGATGGAAGTTACTAGATTTCCACTGCACTCTTACAAAACACACCACCTGTTAGACTCCCTGGAACTAGCTACTTGATGAGTAAAACTGCTGAGAACTTTTGCTTATCTGATTATAAAATTCAAAGGTGGGAATCATATCACATGCAACTTTGTCTGAGAACCTTTGTAGTACCTAACACACTGCACAGCAGAAAATCATCAGTTGAAACAAAAATGTGTCTCAATGAATGATTCTAAGAGCAAAATAAATCAGAGGAGGACCCTTAATTACGAGTGAGCACTGGTTCTTTATCTCATTTCTGAGAGTTTTATCTCCCCTGTAAAATGTCATAACTTTTTTTCTGTGGACAATAAGTAAAAATGCAGCAAACTCAAAATACTGCTTTCCCAATATTTATAGAAAGATGTCACCTATGAAAGAAAGAAAGTGAAGTCGCTCAGTCGTGTCCAACTCTTTGTGACCCCCTGGACTGTAGCCTACCAGGCTCCTCCATCCATGGGATTCTCCAGGCAAGAATACTGGAGTGAGTTGCCATTTCCTTCTCCAGGGGATCTTCCCGACCCAGAGATTGAACCCCGGTCTTCCGCACTGCAGGCAGACTTTACCCTCTGAGCCACCAGGGAAGTCAAATAAAAGAAGTCCATACTCTAACTCTATGAAAGTTCTTTATTATTCATTAGTTAGGTACTAAAATTAAAATGATAATACTTGACAACATACCTAATATTCAGAAGGAAACAGAAAAGTCAAAATCACAGCAATATTATCTTGGTATTTGGCTAAAAAGAAGTAGATCTAGCTTTTCCAGATGGTGGTGTTGCCTTGTATGAAAGGGAGGATGGATGTACTTTATGGGATAAAGGTTTCACACTAGTTTTTCTCAGCTGTCATTAAATTGGAATGCTTAAATGCCATGATGTTTTGAAAGTGAATTTCAAAAACTATATATTATTTTTCTCAATCAGAAATTTCATATTTTCTTGAAAATGAGTAAAGGCATTTTCATCTATCTAAACTAAGTTAATTGAACTAACTGCGCTAATTCTATTTCTCACTATATTGAAGAAAAATAAAAAGGTGTGTCAACTACAAACTGGTGTTTGCCAAGGGCATTTGCCATCTGTCTCCATGGGGATTGAATCCCGTGCTGCTGCAGCTGCTGACCTTCGACACGCCTGTGTCGAAGTTCAGGGTAGAGAATGAGTCACTCTGTGCTTCAGTGAAACCTGTAGAACGGGTCTTAAGATATTTTCAGGAACTGATTGCAGGATCCCAATCCTTGTATCTCCTCAGATCTAGAAAGCACTAAATCCCTTTATGGTGACATCAGCTCCTCAGGAGTAACAGAAAACCTCTTGTAAAGTAAGTGCTTAATTGCAATGAACACCCCCTTCACCAAAATCACATATTGACCTTCCCTCACCATGTGGAGCAGCTTCTCAGAGCTCTCTCAGGTCTGTGTCCTGGGCTGCAGTCCTCATTCTGCCCCATATAAAACCTGACTGCACCTGCCACGTCGTGCATCTTTCTTTGGTCGATGGGTTCCTCTCATAGTTATACCCCCTGCCCCAAGAATTCAACAGAATGAGGAATGCTTTTCTTTGAATATCTGGAGCCAAAAACTTTAGAATGAGTTAGAAGAACTAAGCACTTGGCCCCTTTCCCAACTTTCAGCCTATCTTGCTTTTTGTCAAATACTATATAGAAAATGCAGAAACTGATTTGCATGATGTTCTAAGCCTCTGGTGTGGTTCACTTGGGTTAAGAGTAGTAAGTTTCTAAGCTCTGTTGCACCAAATTGAGAACTTCCCATGTACTATGTGGCTAATTACTTACACACACACACCTCAAAGGGAAATGGTAGTATTTATAATAGACATATTATGCAAATTTCAGTTCCTCCCTGGAAAGACAGTTTATACTATCACCTATAGCTGCATTCACAAGTGATCCTATTTCTGTCTTCTAGAAAAAAAAAAGAAAATTAAGTACATAAAATGTACATAATAAAAACCAATAACCACTTCTCTATTTTTCATTCATCCAAAGAATCTAGTTCCTCATCAGATAAGGGGTAATTTAGTAAGGGGGAAATTCACAGAATTTGAAAATATATCCATAAAGTTTCCCATCCCTGGCAATAGGAAAAAAATCATGCATTTTCATAGTCTACAGCAATAAGCCACCAAAACTGAGCAAAATGTAAAAAGACAGAGTCTGCTAAAAATAGACTCCAAGACTTAGGGCTAGAATTATGTCATATACTATTTTTTTAAAGTTCTATTTAAAGCTCAGTTATAAAATCCCTTGAGAAAAAAGCAGAACTTAGAAAGAAAAAAAAATACCAGTAATTCATTTGGGATTTCAGTACCCTCTAATGAATGGCCTAAAACCTAAAGCCCTATGACTCAGCTGATAAGGCAAGGGAAAGTAGCCCTAGGTCTTCCATTGTTAAGACCAACTGTTGGGAAGCTCTTTACTTTTTTGTAAACTGAAACCACAAACTTCTCTGGGTCTCTGTTTCCTCATCCACAAATTGGGGTAGGGTGTGGTGGGTGAGATAACCAGGAAAGTTCTAAGGTGTCTTTCTATTTAAAATTTGATGTCTACATCTAGTATGGTTAATCTGATGAATCAATTAAGCTAGGCTACAGTACCCCATGCTAGCAAGGTAACGGTCAAAATCCTTCAAGCTAGTAGCTCAGTCAGTAAAAAATCTGCCTGAAATGCAGGAGACCCAGGTTCAATTCCTGGGTGGGAATGATACCCTGGAGAAGGAAATGGTGACCCACTCCAGTATTCTTGCCTGGAGAATCCCATGGACAGAGGAGCCTGGCAGGCTACAGTCCATGGGGTCGCAAAAGTCAGAGATGACTTAGCGACTAAACCAACACCAGGCTTCAAAAGTATATGAACTGAGAACTTCCACATGTACAAGCTGGATTTAGAAAAGGCGAGGAACCAGAGATCAAATTGCCAACATCCCTTGGATCAGAGAATTCCAGAAAAATATCTACTTCTGCTTCATTGATTATGCTAAGGCTCTTGATTGTGTGGATCACAACAAACTGGGAAATTCTTAAAGAGATGGGAATACCTGACTACGTGACCTGCCTCCTGAGAAACCTGTATGCAAGTCTAGAAGCAACAGTTAGAAGTGGACAAGGAATAACTTACTGGTTCAAAGTTGGGAAAGGAGTACTTCAAGGCTGTATATTGTCACCCTGTTTATTTAACTTCTATGCAGAGTACATCACGCAAAATGCCAGGCTGGATGAAGCAAAAGCTGGAATCAAGACTGTCAGGAGAAAGACAGAGATGACACCACCCTAGTGGCAGAAAGCGAAAAGGAACAAAAGAGCTTCTTGATGAAGGTGAAAGAGGAGAGTGAAAAAGCTGGCTTATAACTCAACATTCAAACAACTAAGATCACAGCATCCAATCCCATGACTTCATGGCAAATAGATGGGAAAACAATGAAAACAGTGACTGATATTATTTTCCTGGACTCCAAAATCACTGCAGATGGTGACTGCAGCCATGAAATTAAAAGATGCTTGCTCCTTAGAAGAAAAACTATGACAAACCTATGCAGAGTATTAAAAAGCAGAGAGATCACTTTGCCAACAAAGGTCCATATAGTCAAAGCTATGGTTTATCCAGTAGTTGTGTACAGATGTGAGAGTGGGGCCATAAAGAAGGCTGGGCACCAAAGAATTGATGCTTTCAAAATAAGGTACTGGAGAAGACTTTTGAGAGTCCCTTGAACTGCAAGGAGATCAAACCAGTCAATCCTAAAGGAAATCAACCCTGAATATCCATTGGAAAGACTGATGCTAAAGCTGACGCTCCAATACTTTGGTCACCTGATGCAAAGGGCCAACTTATTGGAAAAGACCCTGATGCTGGGAAAGATTGAGGTCTGGAGGAGAAGGGGGTGACAGAGGATGATGAGATGGTTAGAAGTCATCACCAACTCAACGGACATGAGTTTGAGTAAACTCCAGGAGAGAGTGAAGGACAGGGAAACCTGGTGTGCTGCAGTCCATGGGGTTGCAAAGAGTTGGACACAACTGAGCAACTGAACACCAACAACTGTACTCAGTTATTCAATCAAACACTAACCTAGGTCTTGCTGCACATACTGTATCTGGCTCTCTATGACCAATCTGGACTGTGGCCCACCAGGCTCCTCTGTTTGCGCAGTTTCCTAGGCGAGAATACTGGAGTGGGTTGCCATTTCTTCCTCCAGGGGATCTTCCTGAACCAGGGATCGAAGCTGCATTTCCTGCATTGGTAGGCAGATTCTTTACCACTGAGCCACCTGGAAAGCCCCAGGATAGTCTATAGATTTATGGTTAATTCCACAATCAGTTGAGCTTAAGTAAACACAATTGTCCTTGAAAATGTGGCAGGGTTGCATCAGACCAACTGAAAGGCCTTAAAAACAATACTGAGGTTTCCTTGAGGAAGAAAAAATTCTGTCTCCATATCCTACTGGGTCTCTTTCTCTGAAGAGCCCTAACTGATGCAATTTCTGCCTGCTGGAGTGCTGTTTATAGTACAACAAAGGTAGATAACAATTAGAAAAGGAAGGGAAAGAGAAAATACCATGAAAACTGTCTGAAAACAAAATGCTATGGAACTCTTCCCCTCTTGACCTCACATTCTCAAACTGGGGTTATTTTGATGCAAATCTCCTTCTAAAATTAAAAAGAAATCATCTTTGGTAGGAGTTGCCCATTAAAGTAGAGTAACTGATAGTCCCTGGGTCTCAGCTGCAGGGCAGGCAACTGAGGATATGCTCCATTTCTCTCACTAATGCTTGGACAGCCTTCATCCATCCACTCAAGGTAAGTTCCTCAGCTTTGCAGAAAGCAAATATCAGGGACAAGCTGCAAGCCAATGGGTACTTGAAGACACTTGAGAGACTTCCTGTAAGTATGCCACACGTCAATTCATTCAGTTCTCCATGCAGCATTTTATGTCACCAAGTGTGGCACCTGAGCTTTGTCCTGAAATAAATGCTCCTCTTTTCCTAAAGCCAAAGGAAGCTGGCACCATGCTGTTAGCTGCAATAATAAATCATAAGCTATAACTTAAGTAACAGTAAGGAGAAGATACGAAGAGGCTGCAGAGATAGTCATGAATGTGGATGGACCACCTCTTGGCATTCAATGAAGAAATACTAGACCAACCATCTTATATAGAAAATCACTGGCCTGCTAATGTGTGGGTGTGCTCAGTCATGTCAGACTCTTTGCAAAACCCACCAGGCTCCTCTGTCCATGGAATTTTCCAGGCAAAAATACTGGAGTGGGTTGCCCTTTCCTCCTCCAGGGGATCTTCTTAACCCAGGGATTGAACCCGTGTCTCTTGTGTCTCCTGCACTGGCAGGCAGATTCTTTACCACTGTGCCAGCTAATAGAGGAATTCCACTGGGAACAAAGAATAACCACATAAAACTCAGAAAGATGGATCCCTCTCTGAGATATCAACTTTGGTAACTCATGCTGCAGAAATTCCATCATCTGAACCCAAAATGTTAACAGCACCTTAATGTCAAGGCAGATACAGATATAGATTTCATTTACAATCTGGGCAGAATTTCCTGAGTGCTAAGCAGCCTGTCACTGCCTGAGAAGACTATGCCCTGATAGATGCACACTCTGCTTCCACCCTGAGCTTCAAGTTCTGCTGCCTGCACTGCAGGCGAATCTCTGGAGACTCACACTTTGCCAGCTCATGCTGAAGTCAGAGAAGCAGAAGCGGAGGAGGCTCCCCACCCCCAACCATACAGATTCCTGGTTTGCTTTTTACTCGTTATTTCTAGTATTAGAATTTTGAGTTCTAGTAAATTCTAGTATTAGAATTTAGCCCCTGCAAGGGACATTTCACAGACAAGGCTGATGCAATAGTTAGAGCATGTATTCAAAGTAATGTCACTGCATTCCACATCTGAAAGCTAACCTGACACCTTGTTTCCCAGTACACTTTCAAGGTGGAAAAGAAGCTACTCACTTTATTGTCCCATTTCCTACTGTCTCAGTCAATTCTGCACCAATAGTTATACTCTACACTTTCATATACATATACATATATAACATAAATACACACATATATACATATATACACATATACATATATAACATACATACACATAAACATACTTATATACTTATATAAACACACAGATACATATATGCATGTGTATATATAAGAGTATATATATATATATATATATATATACATACTACATGATAAATAATAGAGAAATATTTGGCATTTCTACAGGCTTAGAGCTGCTCAAAGTTGTATACCAAATTGAGGACATGCTCTAAATACATTTCAGCACTCCAAACTGGCACTAATAGCTTTCTTTCCTTTCAAGTTTCTGCCCAGTGCTTTTCAATCATGTGGGAGACTTGCTCTTCAATGAGCTGACTGCTTGCAAAGCTCTAATAAAAATATGCCAAAAAATGAACTGTGGAAAATTCTGAAAGAGATGGGCATAGCAGACCACCTGACCTGCCTCCTGAGAAACATGTATGCAGGTCAGGAAGCAACAGTTAGAACTGAATATGGAACAACAGACTGGTTCCAAATAGGAAAAGGAGTACGTCAAGGCTGTATATTGTCACCCTGCTTATTTAACTTATATGCAGAGTACATCATGAGAAATGCTGGGCTGGAGGAAGCACAAGCTGGAATCAAGATTGTCGGGAGAAATAATAACCTCTGATGCGAAGAGCTGACTCATTGGAAAAGACCCTGATGCTGGGAAAGATTGAGGGCAGGAGGAGAAGGGGACAACAGAGGATGAGATGGCTGGATGGCATCATCAACTAGATGGACATGGGTTTGGGTGGACTCTAGGAGTTGGTGATGGACAGGGAGGCCTGGCATGCTGTGGTTCATGGGGTCGCAAAGAGTTGGACATGACTGAGCAACTGAACTGAAAACTAAGGAAAGGACACAGGAAAGGATACTGTTTTTTTAAATTTTTCTCAGGCTCACTAAAGTGCTAAAGTCAGCTAGTGAGTAGTAGGTGGTGTACACAGAGCCTCCGAGAAGCTGCCCTCTTATTTGTTCAATTTGGACATGAAAGAAAAGATGGAGGAATATTTGGAAGGGGCAGACTCTTGAGAAGAGGCTGGCACCTCTTTTCATAACAAAAAAAGGTGAAGTCAAATATGTGTCAAGACAGGGGCCCAAGGGTAATTGTTCTGAAGTCACTTTCCTTAAGCTCTGGAGTATAGGGAAAAGAAAATTGAATTAAAATTTTTAACAACTTTAATGACACAAAGATCACTCATTTAAAGTACACAATTCAATGACTTTTAGCATATTTACAGAGTTGTGTGACCATCACCATAATCTGATCAATAAATCAAGAACAGTTTCATGATACCAAAAAGAAACCTGGTATCCATCAGCAGTCACCCCCTAATCCTCTCCCCGCCACTCCATTTAATGCTCCCTCACCCTGGCAGCCACTAATCTACTTTCTGTCTGTATGGATATGTCTATTTTGGATATTTCATATAAATGGAATATCAATTATGTGGTCTTTTGTTTCTGGCTTCTTTCAGTTATCATGTTATCAAGGTTCATCCATGTTGGGGCATGTATTAGTACTTCCTTTTGTGGTTGAGTAATATTTCACTGTATGAATATACCATATTGTCTTTGTCCATCCATAAAGTAATGGACAGTTTGTGTTATTTTCCTAGATTGGGCAAATCATTATACTTCTCAAGTTTTCTGACATAGGGATAGTTCAAAGCCACCTCACAGGGCAGTTATGAAGATTATAGAAGATAACTAAGTGTTTTGCAGACTATAAAGCACTTCATCAATGCAAAGGATTAATGTTGTTACTCTGTAAGCACCACCACATGATCCTGTTACTTAAGAGTAACATGGGGACACCAAACATGGTGACCATAAGGTGGAGCCTTCCAAAATGCTTCTACCCAAGATTAACTTGTCCTAGAAGGAAGACATAAACACTTTCCAATATCCAGGCCAAGTAACAATTTGAGGGCTGTTAATATATACAGCATCATTCCAGAAGAGGATCTTCGAAGAGCAAAATGGTGTGCCTGTGGGCACACATTACTAATTAAAGGCAAACTGGAGATTTTCATTTCGGAATGCAATGCTATTCTGAGAAACCATTTCTCAGAAGTGACCTCAAGTTTTCTGTATCAAATCAGCACACATCACCATTCTGCGTTACAGCTGATCATGGAGTTAGCAAGAAGAGGTTAAACAGGAGAATGTGAGAGGAAAGTTAACACATTCATGAGCCCATGAAGTATACTTTTTGTTTTGGGGGTATGGAGCTTTTTGGGGAAAATGACAAGTTCCAATTCTAATTTGGGGTGCTACTGTAGGAAAGAGGGAGTCTGGTCACCCTTCAGAGGGAAGCACTGTGGAGTAAACTTACGTTTCTGACAGGACTACATCATCCCTCGGGTACCAGCGTGTGCTGGAGGGTAGGAAGAGGAGCAGGGAAGGGAAGCACTGAGAATGTGAGGATGAGAGGAACACGTGTGTTATGGTAAGACAGCCAGGACATTCCAGAAACAGGACTGAAACTCAGGTTCCCTGATTCCCACATCAATAAAAATCCTGTTTTCAAGAGGGGGTCTACTTGGGTTAGCTTTAATCAATAGATGCCAATCTGTAGCACTGGAGGATGGTAAACATACAAAAATCCTTTAAAATATTTAACTTGTTTTCCATAACTGTTTTTATTGTTAGAAGTCATTGTTAAGCATTTTCTAAGTAACTAAAAAGAATTGATTAATATCAATTAGGCTTTACTGTCCTTCAATAATAAATTCATAACTCCTTTCTTTTGCCTAAGGACTCGCTGTGATCAAATCATCACTAGATCAACGCTACCTTCCCCTTGTTACAGTTATAGTTCAGTCCTTCAGTTGTGTGCAACTCTTTGTGACCCCATGGACTGCAGCCTGCCAGGATTCCCTGTCCATTACCAACACCCAGAGCCTACTAAAATGCATGTCCATTTAAAGGGTGATGCCATCCAACCATCTCATCCTCTGTCATCCCCCTCTCCTCCTGCCTTCAATCTTTCCCAGAAACAGGGTCTTTTCAAATGAGTCAGTTCTTTGCACCAGAGGGCCAAAGTATGGAGTTTCAGCTTCAGGATCAGTCCTTCCAATGAACATTCAGGATTGATTTCTTTTAGGATGGACTGGTTGGATCTCCTTGCTGTCCAAGGGACTCTCAAGAGTCTTCTCCAACACCACACTTCAAAAGCATCAATTCTTCGGCACTCAGCTTTCTTTATAGTCCAACTCTCATATCCATACACGACTACTGGAAAAACCATAGCTTGACTAGACAGACCTTTGTTGGCAAAGTAATGTCTATGCTTTTTAATATGCTGTCTAGGTTGGTCATAGCTTTTCTTCTAAGGAGCAAGTGTCTTTTAATTTCATGGTTGTAGTCACTATCTACAGTGATTTTGGAGCCCCCCCAAAATAGTCCGTCACTATTTCCATTGTTTCCCCATCTATTTGCCATGAAGTGATGGGACCAGATGCCATGATTTTAGTTTACTGAATGTTGAATTTTAAACCAACTTTTTTCACTTTCCTCTTTCACTTTCATCAAGAATCGCTTTAGTTCTTCTTCACTTTCTGCCATAAGAGTGGTGTCATCTACATATTTGAGGTTATTCTCCAGGCAATCTTGATTCCAGCTTGTGCTTCATACAGCCTGGCATTTCTCATGATGTACTCTGCATATAAGTTAAATAAGCAGGGTGACAATATACAGCCTTGATGTACTCCTTTTCCTATTTGGAACCAGTCTGTTGTTCCATGTCCACTTCTAACTGTTGCTTTCTGACCTGCATACAGGTTTCTCAAGAGGCAGGTCAGGTGGTCTGGTAGGCCCATCTCTTTAAGAAATTTCCACAGTTTATTGTGATCCACATAGTCAAAGGCTTTGGCATAGTCAGTAAAGCAGAAATAGATGTTTTTCTGGAACTCTCTTGCTTTTTCAATGATCCAGCAGATGTTGGCAATTTGATCTCTGGTTCCTCTGCCTTTTCTAAAACCAGCTTGAACATCTGGAAGTTCACAGTTCACGTATTGCTGAAGCCCGGCTTGGAGAATTTTGAGCATTACTTTGCTAGTGTGTGAGATGAGTGCAATTGTGCGGTAGTTTGAGCATTCTTTAGCATTGCCTTTCTTTGGGATTGGAATGAAAACTGACCTTTTCCACTGGTGAGTTTTCCAAATGTGCTGGCATATTGAGTGCAGGACTTTCACAGCATCATCTTTCAGGATTTGAAATAGCTCAACTGGAATTCCATCACCTCCACTAGCTTTGTTCATAGTGATGCTTTCTAAGGCTCACTTGACTTCTCATTCCAGGATGTCTGGCTCTAGGTTGGTGATAACCACACCATTGTGGTTATCTGGGTCATGAAGATCTTTTTGTATAGTTCTTCCATGTATTCTTGCCACCTTTTCTTAATATATTCTGCTTCTGTTAGGTCCATAACAATCTTTTCTTTATTGTGCCCATCTTTGCATGAAATGTTCCCTTGGTATCTCTAATTTTCTTGAATAGATCTCTAGTCTTTCCCATCTTATTGTTTTCCTCTATTTCTTTGTATTGATCACTGAGGAAGGCTTTCTTATCTCTCCTTGCTATTCTTTGGAACTCTGCATTCAGATGGGTATATCTTTTCTTTTTTCCTTTGCCTTTCACTTCTCTTCTTTTCACAGCTATTTGTAAGGCCTCCTCAGACAACCATTTTGCCTTTCTGCATTTCTTGGGAATGGTCTTGATCACTGTCTCCTGTACAATGTCACAAACCTCTGTCCATAGTTCTTCAGGCACTCTGTTTATCAGATCTAATCCCTTGAATCTATTTCTCACTTCCACTGTAAAGTCCTAAGGGATTTGATTTAGGTCATACATGAATGGTCTAGTGGTTTTCCCTACTTTCTTCAATTTAAGTCTGAATTTGGCAATAAGGAGTTCATGATCTGAGCCACAGTCAGCTCCTGGTCTTGTGTTTGCCGACTGTATAGAGCTTCTCCATCTTTGGCTGCAAAGAATATAGTCCATATGATTTCGGTATTGACCACCAGGTGATGTCCATGTGTAGAGTCATCTCCTGTGTTGTTGGAAGAGGGTGTTTGCTGTGACCAGTGCGTTCTCTCGGCAAAACTCTGTTAGCCTTTGCCCTGCTTTGTTCTGTGCTCCCACAGCTCCTGGTGAAAATGAGCGAGACCCTGTGGGGCCTTCCCAGGGACAGACAGCCCCCACTTTTTGTATCCTACACCTGCCTCTTGTTTGTAAAAACTTTCTCCTAGGCTTTCCCGGAGTTCCAAAGAATAAATATAATCATAAAAGTGAGAAAACGCAGAAACAAAGGAAGACAGTCAAGCAAGACTAAATAACAGTGGGTTAGTCATAAAACAAACTCAAGGACCTTTGGTTCCTCCTAAGAGCTATAGGTAATATCCTGGGCCATATGCTTGAATGGCTCTGTAGACCCTAAAATCTCCGCCAGGTGGAAGAAGCTAACTGCTTGATGACCATGCACATACAGCCCCCAGACCAGCCGAGGTCTGAGTATAGTGCTGACCCCTGTGTCCTCATGTGTTTATTAGCTCACCACCCAGCAGTCAGAGAACTGTGTGCTAGCCAATCATGGACCCCCTGACCCACTTCCTCACGATGTCTTTAAAAACCCTTCTCTTAGAGCCATGGGGGAATTTGGGTCCTTTGACCATACGCTGCCCACTCTCCTTGCCTGGCCCTGCAGTAAACACTCTTTCCTTCACCACAACCTGTTGTCAGCACTGGTTGTGTGCACATTGGGTGAGTGGATCCAAGTTTGGTTCAGTAACACTGGGTCAAACTCTATTCAGCACTTGTTAGGTTTTATTTTGTATTACCATCATCTACTTGAACACATCTCTAACAGATGTTCCCGGAAAGCAGTGATCTTGGTTTTGAGTGCCCAGAGCTGGTCTGGCACATGACTGGCCTACAAAATATAAGCAGGTGAAAAGGCAGTACACCAAGCTATACACAAGTTTGGTCTCATTTTTTTTTCCTATTTCATTTCTATTTGCTATCACTTCCTTGAACAATCACTGCATTTATCTTTTCTTCTTTCCTTCAAAATATCTCTCTATTGATGGTGATGGCAAACGTGGATATTGTCACAGGATAATTAGCAACAGTTCTGGAAACAATTTCCAACAGTAGTACCATTAACAGTTTTTTTTTTTAAATGATTATTAAGATACTACGCTGGTATGACTATTGATAAGGATACAATGAAAATTTTTTAAAAATCTACAAATGATAAATGCTGGAGAGGGTGTGGAGAAAAGGGAACCCTCCTACATCATCGGTGGGAATGTAAGCTGGTACAGCCACCATGGAAAACAATATGGAAGTTTCTTAACAAATTAAAAATAGACCTACCATATGATACAGCAATCCCACTCCCAGGCATACATCTAGAGAAAATCACAATTTGAAAAGACACATGCACCCCAACGTTCACTGCAACACTGTTTACAATAGTCAGGACATGGAAGCAACTTAAATGGGCATCAATAAAAGAATGGATAAAGAAGATGTGGTACAAATACACAAAGGAATATTACTCAGCCATAAAAAGAATGAAATAATGTCATCTGCAGCAACATAGATGGATCTAGAGATTCTCATGCTGAATGAAGCAAGTCAGACATAGAAAGACAAAAATCATATGATATCACTCATATGTGGGATCTTAAAAAGGGCTGCAAATGAACTTACCTACAAAACAGAAACAGAGTTACAAATGTAGAAGAGAAACTTATGGTTACAGGGGTGGGGGGGGGGATAAACCGGAAGAGTGGATTCACAGACACACACTACTAACCAATAAGGGCCTGCTGCAGAGCCCAGGGAACTCCATTCAGTACCCTGTAGTGGTCCGTGCGGGGAAAGAACCTAAAAAGGAGTGGACATGTGTGTATCCATAGCTGGGTCACTTTGCTGTACACCTTAAACTAACACAACATTGCAAATCAGCTATATCCCAATAAAACCTTAAAAAAAGAATATAATGAAAATAAGACAGTAGGATGAAAGCAAGGATGAAGTAGGATGAAAGTTGGACTACTCAACAGCCATTTGAAACACTAGGGATTAGACAAAACAGTCAAAGGTGGTTCCTTTTTAATATGCTTGTTGCCTACCACAACATCTCCTCCACCACCACCACCACCACCATGTTAGAACCTGGCTACTTTCCAATCTCTATTGTTCATTCATTTGGGAAATATTTACTGAATTCTTTTTATATGTCAGGCATTCAAGAGACCAGGAGGAGGATGGGCAAGGGCCCTAGGGTATATTGGGTAAGCATGGCTCCTCCAAGAGCCCAGCATGAAATATTAGAAGGGAAAGAGGATTAGAAAGGGAAAGAGAAAGCACCCAAGATGAAATTGGAGATGCTGGAAGTGAGAGAGTCAGTTCCTAGGTAGGTTGATAAGAAGTCCAGGGTTCCTGAGGAGGAGAAAGGGGGTCGGAGCCCTCAAGAAGGAGAAAGGTGTCTGGGGCTCTCAAGGAGAAAAGGAACAATGTTGTTTTCTATATTGCTTTGTCTTCATCAATATAACAATGTATCTTGCTCGAGGACATGTTTCTCCTTAACAAGAACCTTCTGATTAATCTTGTCATGGTAAAATGTATATTATGGGAGTGGGTCTAGTAAGATCTTTCTATTGTTTGTTCTAATATTGTTAATTTAAGATGTACTTTGTGGGAGTGGGTCTGAAAAAAATACATAAGGCCTTGATAAGGCTAGCCAGTGGGGCACTCTCCGCCCCCCTTCTGATGTCTACGTGAGAAGCTTTCTCTGTTCATTTTCTTTCACAAAACTCTGCTACACAAAAGCTCTTGAGTGATCAAGCCTGGTCCCTGGTCCCGAAGCTAAATCTTCTTCGGAGATCACGAATCCAACATCATTCACCGTAAGCTATCAGAAGGAGGCAGACACTGCAAGCCCTTCTGAAAATATGAGAGTCTTCATCAGAAGAGCAATGAGGGTAGAATGAGAGGATATATGATTTTAAAACCTCATGCTAGGTAAACTAACTGCAAAGTCACTCAGCCAAATAAGAGGTCACAAAAGGATGGTGCTTTAGGAACAGGTTTCATCCCTACTGGGAGGGCTACACATTTTGCTTTCATTTGCAAGACCACAAAATCGTGATTGTCACAAGTCTGGCATGCACAGGAGAACATATGGCTTCTTTCTGAAAGAAGTCTTGCCTGCATCAAGTCCCAGATTTGCTAATAAAAACATCCTGCTCTGTAAGGAGGCTTACAGAATACAATTTGGGTTTGTTGTTATTGTCCTTTTGTTTTCGTTTTGGTTTTCCTTTTCTACATAGGACATGAAAACTCACAGTGGGATTTAATTTTCCGGAACCTAAAAAAAATATTCCCAATGAATTGTTATATAGTTTTCTGTAAACTGTGTTTCTCTGCAGTGAATTACCGTCTACTCTTACATAATATTTCCTAACTTAGAGCATGCTCAACCCGTCATTTAGAGCTCAGATGAGTATCTTTAATGCAGCAGAAGGTTTTTGATATCACTACTGGAGGAGAAAATTATACTGTTAAGTAGTTTTTGTAAAAAAAAAAACTGAAGGGGAAGTCTCAATTCAATTCCTCTGGTGCACATTCTCTACTAAATATAGGTGCCTTTCTTTTATTCACATAAGGAATTAATTTCACTCAAAAAGGTATGATGAACATATCACGGTAGAAGCTGGATTTTAAGCACTATAAGAAACAGTTCTCAAAGAGAAATTAAATTAAAAGAGGAAGACTATTTTCATGAAGAAATCTGGCACATGATTTCAAACACCAAAATGTAAATACCCATCTACACATGACTCAGCTGTTAAAAAGCTAACCTTTTCTCCTATTTGTTATGGATACATACAAATATGTAAAATGTAAAAATAAAATCAAAGCTCCTTTTTTGCCCCTTCTGCCCTCCCCTCTGCTTCCCCCCTCCCTCCACCTCCCGCACAGCACCTCCCTCCTTTCCAGAGGCAGTTTTGTTCTTTTCTTGCCCACATGTCTGTCTTAGTTTGGATCTTCCCAAAACAGAGTCTGGGTCATGGATGAAGTGGCAGCAGTTTATGTGGATGGTGGTCCCAGGGAACAGGATGAGGGAGCAGGAAGACTAGGGCAGAGAAAGGCAAGGCCATGCAGAGTGTGTGCTGGAGCTGGTTACCACATTAGGTAATACGGCTTGCCCCTGTAGGGGTCCCTGTGAGGAACCATGTGGAACATACCTCAGTGCAGGAAGTCCCCTGTACTTAACACATATTGCTATAGGTAGAGGCAGACAATTCATTTTAACTGCTGTACTGTGTCCCACTGTAAGACTATATCAAAATTTATTTTTTCAGTGATATATACTTGGGTGGTTTTCTGTTTCACACTATTACAAACAGTGCAGCAACAAGCATCCCTCTGTGAGTGTCTCTTGGTGCATAAGTAAGAGTTTTCTCCAGGATATATGCCCGGAAGTGAAACCACTGTCATAGGTATGCATAAATACAAGAATCTTCAGCATATTTCATTACTGCCACGTTACTCTCCCAAGCAGCTGGACCAACTGATGGCGCCACCATCGGTGTACTGTCTGCATATCTTCCTCAATATTCAGTTCTGCCACACTTCTTAATCTTTGCAAATCTGACGGTTACGAATGTATATTGCAATATTGTCTTAATTTCCATATTCCTGATGACTAGAAAACCTGAACATCCTTTCGCACTAACTGATCTTCTGGGATACCTATTCTATGGGCTGCCTGTGCATATCATATGCCTATTTTTTTGTTGTGGTTGATACTGATATTTGCCTTGCAATTTTTCTTACTCATGCATCATGTGGTAGTTCTTTACACCCCTTCCATTTTTAAAGTTCTGGCTGTCTATGACTGGCCTAGGTCAGCAGAGTAAGCACCTCCATACCCAGCAGAGGCCCCAAGTACCCAAAAGCCCCACTGTATATATCATCCATTCTGAGTAAAAACAAACACATCATTTGAAAAAATCTGGTATTCATCCGCTCATCCATCCAGGGACATCTACTGCGTACTTACTATGAAGTGACAGTCATGGAATTAGCAACAGGGACATAAAGATATAAGAAACCACAACCTAAGAGGCTCATCCAACTGCAATGGATTAATCACCAGACAAGCTAAATGTCACTTAGCCTGGAGCACAGCCTTGAAAAATCAGGAAAAAAGAGCGTGATGGAATGAATGGTGATGTATCTGAGTAGATATGGTGAAAATGGGGGTTCCCTCTCTTCCCAAATCCTGGTCTAGGGCTATGGTTTCATCCAAGAGGCACAGGCTATGCTGCCAGCACCTCTCATTCCTCCACCCCCAACCCTGTCATGAAGAAGCACAAATCTGGGCAGGTGTTGCTGAGAGGACCACATCTCCTTCCCTGACTCCCTTTCCACTTGCAGGGCAGGGCTTGGTCCCAGGAGCACCAGGTTGAGAATGCTAGGACTCCAACCATCAAGTGAGCAATCCTAGCTCACTCATCAGGCAAAGATTCCACACTGAGAGAAATAAGCTAAGAGACCACTCGGCGCCTGCTTGCTGAGACAGGTTGTCACTTGGGGAGAAGTGAGCTACTCTCCCGACCCAGAGCTCTGATGTAATGGTGCAGAGGTTCAGCCCAGGAGAAGAGGCAGGCCCTAATGAAAAAGAGCTCCACCATGCTGCCCAGATCAACTGGTTTTACTTGGGACATAGTAGGGAGATGTTTGGGGCTTCCCAGCTGGCTCAGCGGCAAAGAACACACCTGCCAACACAGGAGATGCAGGTTCGATCCCTGGGTTGGAAAGAGGCCCTGGAGAACAAAATGGCAACCTACTCTAGTATTCTTGCCTCAGAAATCCCATGGGCAGAGGAGCCTGGAGAGCTACAGTCCATGGGGCCTGAAAGAGTAGGACACAACTTAGCAACTAAACACCACCAACAAGGGAGAAGTTCATGCCTAAGGGCATTGTCAAAAACCATGAGAATTTTGGTGGCAAACAAATAATTACCTGGGCTAGTAGCTTCATGATGTAAGTACTATGATGGACCATATGTATCATAAAATCATAGACTAATCAAAATTTAACAAAGCTTAAGAGACAGACAATCAAGAAGAATGTTCCTAGGATCACAGTCATCCCTGAGGGTTCTAAAGATTAAAGGCATATCCTAGGCTACACCCTAGGAGTAACCAGAGTTACTGGTGAGAGCAACAACCTTTCACTGGGGAAGACATGAAAATCTCCCAAGTCATATGCAAATCCATCAGTAAAATTAGAAGCCTACCTGACTCAAAAGACTTAAGTGCAAACTTTAACCAAAATACTGGCTAAACCATAAGTCACTCTAGCCTAAGAGGAAGAGGAATAAAATGATATTCATTCCTCATGGTCTGGAAGACTGTGCCGAGCCAGGGGTGAACCTTCCCTGGAGAGATGGAGAAAAGACCTCTGAAACACTAGACTCTGGTTAAAGGTGGGGGGGAACTGTAAAGTCCCTGAAGTGTGAAAGCAGTCTACAAACCACACACACATCTAAGTAGCTAAGGCATAGCATGGTATAGATGTGCTCAGTCACTCAGTCGTGTCCGACTCTTTGCAACCCCATGGGCTGTAGCCCACCAGGCTCCTGTCCATGGACTCTTTCAGGCAAAAATGCTAGATGCTATTTTCTCCTTCAGGGAATCTTCCCGATCCAGGAACCAAACCCACGTCTCCTATGTCTCCGGCATTGGCAGGTGGATTCTTTCCCAACTGAGCCACTAGGGACCCTGAACACTAGAGTGGGTTGCTGTTCCCTCCTTCAGGAAATCTTCCCAACCTGGGCAATGAACAGGTGTCTCCTGTGTCTCTGCATTGGCAGGCGGATTCTTTATCACTGAGCCACCTGAGAAGCCCCAGCCAAGGCAACTTAAGCACAAACTTTGATCAATCAATAATTTATAAAGACACACCAAAAACTCCTAAGAAGTCAGGTCAAAAATAAAAACAAGAAAAAAAAAAATCTAAGCAAGAAAATTATAGTGTGGGAAAAACAGATTTCCCAGATTTAGTCCAGCCAAGTCATTAAACAGATAAACAAATGACTGACCAAACAGCAACCTCAATAAACTTTCTTCAAAAAGGAAGTGGAAAGAGATGTCAGTATTCAGAGGTGCTACAATATCTTACCTAAAATATGCAGTTTTCAACAAAAAAATTGAGACACCCCAAAAAACAGAAAAAAGAAAACCCAGAAAAGTATAACCCATACACAAGAAAAAAGACAATAGAAGCTTATAGGTGCCCAGAGTTATATTTAATAAGACTTGAAAATAGTATATTTTCAATATAATAAATATTATAAATATGTTCAAAGAACAAAAGGAAACCATGTTTACAGAAGTGAAGGAAGATATGATGACAGTGTCTTATCAAATAGGAATATCAATAAAAAGATAGAAAATTCAGAAAAGAACCAAATGGAAATAATAGAGTTAAAAAGTATAGCTACTGAAATGATGAATTTAGTAGAGTGGTTCAGCAGATTTGAACTGACAGAAGGAAACTTGTTAATAGATGAATAGAGACTATGTAATCCAAAGAGCAGAAAGAAAAAAGAAGAAAAAAAAATTTGAAAAGATCTTCAGAAAGGTGGGAGACCATTAACTATAGGACATGCACATACCAAAAGTATGAGAAGAAAGGGAGAGAGGATGGAACAGAAATATATTCAAGGAAATAATGGCTGAAAATGTTCCAAATTTGACTTTTTAAAAAATACACTAATCTATACTTCTAAGAAGCTCCATGAACTCCAAATAAGATGAATTCAAAGAGAACCACACCCAAACTCATCAAACTGCTGAAAGCCAAAGATAAACTGTTGAAATCAACAAGAGAAAAACAACCTGCTCCATTATGGAACCACAATAAAACTGACAGTTGATTCTCATCAAAAGCAATGGAGGCCAGAGCAATGAAAGAAAAATAAGGAAAAGACATATAAGTTTTAATTGCGAGACAGAGAAAGTCCCAGAAAATACATTTGAGGAGGGTCTTCATAAAAAGCAGAAATGCTCAGGCCAAGAGAGGAAGAATTATCTCAGGAAGGTAATGCTGAGAGAAAATACGCAGAAAATATGGATCTCATCTGTTAAAAGGTCTTACCTAAAAACCTACCTTTTCATTAAAGTCAGATTTTAAAAAATCTCTCATCTACATGATTTGAAGTTTGTGAGAAGCTAACAGCTCTTTCGTCTCACAGATGACTGAGAAACCAGATCTGTCAGTGAGGCATTAAGAATTTAAACTGATGCATGAAACACATATAAACTCACTTGTTAATATTCAGAAAGAACTGACTAAATTATTAACTGCTTATAAATATGACATGCGGGTGATGTTAAAGGCAAAAGTGGGTGAGAATAATTACATCAAACAACCAATTTACTCATTCAATTTTTTAATTAAAAATTTATGATTTCAATGCTTGTAAAAACAGTGGACATTCTGGAGAAACACTAGAAGGCTTCTCGAACACTGATTACTGGTGCTACAAAAGAAGTAAGAGATATACAAGGTGAGAGTTTGAGGGTACACTATAAAAACTTCAGAAACAATGCAAATGAAATCCACAAAGACCTATTTACACCACAGCAGTAAGCATGCTTCACCTCCAGAAAACACTGCAGTGAGCTTCTTTTCTTTTCTTTTGCTGCTTTCATATATTTTAAATGTGCTTTTACTGTAGAGTACTGCTTACTTTTTACAATTGAAGCAAATTTACTAATCAGGTACTGGGTGATTCAGATAAAGACATCTCTGAGAGAAAGGGGCATGGGGCACCATGAAGCTGAGATAATGAGCTAGCTCAGAGAACTAGCTGATTATATTTAGAGTGTCCTGGATACACCTACACCTGCTACTTTCTACTGGAAGCCTGGTTGTTATACTCAGATTTGGACATGAATTACAGAAGAAAACGGCTAATTTGCCAAGAAAATAAGCGGCGGTGGTAGCGGGAAGAGAAGTGACCCAGAAGTGTGTAAACCCTGATGAGCCATTTGGTAACAGAGCGAACTTTTGTAAACTGATACTTTATGGCACACTCAAAAGCCCAATAGTTAAAATTACAAATCTAAAACAAAACAGAAATATTTCCAAAAGGAAATGAATGCTCATGGTGGCACGGAGAGAATGTTTTCTCCTGACTAATGGATATTAGCTATATTCAGTCAGTTCTTGTCCAGCACAGGGAGGATTTGTTGTTGTTCTGTCGCTAAGACATGTCCAACTCTCTGCAACTCCATGGACTACAATACGCCAGGCTTCCCGGTCCTTCATTATCTCCTGGAGTTTGCTCAGATTCATGTCCGTGAGTCAGCGATGCTATCTAACCATCTCATCCTTTGTCACCCTCTTCTCCTCTTGCCCTCAATCTTTCCCAGCATCAGGGTTTTTCCAATGAGTCAGCTCTTCACATCAGGTAGCCAAAGTGTTAGAGCTTCAGCCTCAGTCCTTTCAATGAATACTCACAGTTGATTTCCTTTAGGATTGACTGGTTTGATCTCCTTGCTGACCAAGGGACTCTCGAATCTTTTCCAGCACCACAATTCTGAAGCATCCATTCTTCAGAGCTCAGCCTTCTTTATGGTCCAACTCTCACATCGCACCTGACTACTGGAAAAACTGTAGCTCCGACTACAAGGACTTTTGTTGGCAAAGTGATGCCTCTGCTTTTTAATAAGCTGTGTGGGTTTGTCATAGCTTTTCTTCAAAGGAGCAAGTGTCTTCTAAATTCATGGTTGCAGTCACCATCCTCTGTGATTTTGGAGCCCAAAGAAATAAAATCTGTCACTGCTTCTACTTTTCCCCCTTCTATTTGTCATCAAGTGATGGGACCAGATGCCATGACCTTAGTTTTTTTAAAGTTGAGTCTTAAGCCAGCTTTTTCACTCTGCTCTTTCACCCTCATCAAGAGGGTCTTTAGTTCCTCTTCAATTTCTGCCATTAGAGTGGTATCATCTGCATATCTGAGACTGTTGACATTTCTCTGGAGAATCTTGATTTCAACTTGTGATTCACTCACTCGGCATTTCACATGTGTACTTGGCATAGAAGTTAAATAAGTAGGGTGACAATATATAGCCTCGTCATACTCCTTTCCCAATTTGGAACCAGTCTGTTGTTCCATGTTCAGTTCTAACTGTTGCTTCTTGACCCACATATGAAATTCTCAGGAGACAGGTAAGGTGATTTGGTATACCCGTATCTTTAAGAATTTTCCACAGTTTGTTGTGATCCACCATGGGGTAGCAAAGAGTCAGACACAACTGAGCAGAGAGAGGGGGCTCCTATACTTTGGGCCAATACAAGGAGGGTAACAGCCACATACCTATGAGAACCTTTAACCTGGCAGGAAAAACTGTCATAAGTTTAAAAGTGGATACTAAACAGGCTCACTAAATAGAAGATTTTCATCATCACATTTGCCGTGTTTTGGCATGTACAGATGAGGTCTGGGGTTAACTTAAATAGAGAGAAGAAGCCTGAAAAGCCACACTTTCTCAGTTCCAATTCCCTCAATTTCTGATTATGCCATCTTGGGCACAAATTGCACTATCTCAACACTCTCAGATTGCTCATCTTAAAAGAGTCTACAGATTGCACTTCCAAGTAGATACGGACACTGGGAGAAAGTGAATCCTTACCTATACTTATGAATATTCTACACATATCTGGGGCTGCATCTCATTTGACCAGATATAAGTAAGAGCTTCACAAAGAACCCCAAGCAGACCATCACTTCACATGTTCTTTTTTTTTTCCTTTTGACAGGGCTAGGAACTCTGGTCCACCCTAATCAGAGCATTTTAAAATAACTATGAACAAAGTGTGTATACTTCCCAGTGCTTTTTCTGGTTGCTGCCTTTACTGATTCCCTCTCTTGATGGGTTCACTGCATCAGTAACTAGAGTATCAATGATGCACCAATGTGGTAAGGTCTGCTAACTTCCAGAGTGCTGTTCACCATCCCTATTCAACAGACCTTCAACCTTCATACTGTAGACTTTCAAAGTACATAAAAATTTGCTTTGTCTTTTCCCATTTAAGTGTGAATTATGGTTTAGTAATTTGAAATATCCCCTCTATGGCTGTGTTTAAGGGTTCATGTCCTCCGTAGGATGATCGTAAAGGGCCTCCCAGGTGGCTCAGTGGTAAAGAACCCACCTGCCAAGCAGGAGACCCAGGTTTGATCCCTGAGTCAGAAAGATCTCCTGGAGGAGGAAATGGCAACCCACTCCAGTATCCTGGCCTGGGAAATCCCAAGGACAGAAGAGCCTAGTGGGCTACAGTGCATGAGGTCACAATGAATTGGACACAACTTGGACTAAACCACCACAGTATAAAGATTAAATAAACTAATATGTGTGAAGGCAGTTTGAACAGTGCCTGGCACTCAGGAGTGCTTTAAGTGTTGGTTAAAACTGTAATCATATTGCTATTTTACTACTAATGCAGACCGGCAGAGTGAAGACTCTCTCGCCCTACGTAACTCAGCCTACAGAGTGCATTATCTCCCTCCTAAGAGATCTGGGATCACACAGGCAGGAGGCCTGAGCATTACTACTGATATCACTACTGGGTTATCTGTAGAGCAGTCCCTGTTTCATTGTCCTTATTTTCCTAGTAGTAGGCAAAGCCACAGACACATACTGAGGAGTATGCAAGTGCATACATGTGTGATCACACATGAAAATACATTTTTTTCTTTACTTGAGTGACAATGGTACTGGGAAATTTAAGAAAAACTTTCCCAAGAAGTTAAACAGACTGGTTAAGTAAAATATGGTACCTTCATTTTTAGTGGAATACACAGCAACCATTTATAATGATAGAAAAAAAAATCATATTACATTGCAAAATAAAAACAAGACGAGACAGGCTTGGACTTCCCTGGTGGCTCAGTGGTAAAGAATCTGCTTGCCAATGCAGGGGACACATTTGGTCCCTGATTTGGGACGATCCCACATGCCCTAGAGGAACTAAGTCCATGAGCCACAACTACTGAGCCTGCGCTCTAGAGTCAGAGAGTTGCAACTACTGAGCCTACATGCTGCAACTACTGAAGCCCTTGTGCCCTAGAGCCTGTGCTCCACAACCAACGAAAACCCAGCACAGCCAAAAATAAAGTAAATTTTAAAAAAAGACAGGCTTAAAAAAGTATAAATCCTAATTCTTAAAATATACATAGAGAAAAAGACTGGATGAAAATACTAAGTCCTCAATATATCAAATACTATTTTCTAGTGAGAGAATGATAGATTTTTCTTCTTTTCTTTGTTAATACTTTTCATAATGAATATATATTACTTTTATAACCCTAAAAAAAAAAGACCCTGAAATTGTCAAGTTCTGTGTAGCTATATAATTCACTAAGTCAAATAAGGGGTTGGAAGGGTCTGCATCAAGGGTCCTAAAGCATATAGTCAGTCTAACCAAACTGACAGTCTCGGGCAGTTGAACAGAGGTGCAGAATCCAAGCAAGTCAGCAAGGAAAAGAAGAGCTACAGGATTCACAAAGGAGTAGTAATGGGACCTGAGATATAGACCTTGTTATGTTACCAGTTTGACCTTCCAACAAAGCTTCCTTCCTCTAACTTGCTAAAGCTGTATCCTGATCAATAACACAGTGCCACTCCATACTATCAAAATGCTTCTTCCAGAAGACAATGCAGCAATTACGGTAGCAAACATCCATTGAATACATTGGCCACATTTTGGCGGCTCCCGTATGAAGGGGTCATGCTACAAAAGGACACCATGACTCATAAATTAAGAACTACCAGTTTAGATGGCTCTATACCTTTAATTCCTGATCCCCAAAACCATTGGGCTTTTCTTAAAAAAAGTTAAATTTAGAAAATTGAGTATAAGTCCTTTGTTTTATTTTCTCACATTTCCTCATATCTAACTTTACCTCAAATATCAAAAAAATGTTAGAAAGTCAACTTCTTATTTCTTTTTCCTCACCCCATTGCAGAGAGATGGAAGACCATGAAGCTAACTCATTTTCAGGTTATCCTCTGTATCATCTTGGTACCAGGTTAATTTCTTTGTGAGAAGGGAATGATAATTTTAGAGCCAAGCAGAGTAAATGAAAACATCTTTCCTCTTATCAATAAACTACAAATTAGTATCTACCATGTCAATGATTACTTGGTTTGTTTTAGACAACCACAACTTTACAAACAGAATACTCAACATATTAAAAATAAATGGAAGTTTTTGTAAATAAGTAACAAATAAAAGTAATTCTACTTATTTAAAAATATATATGGTTTATAGTTTATTGTATACAGGTGGAATAAGAAATGAGGTGTATCAAGGACTCTCAACTAATACCATACTTTGAATATCAGTAATCACAA
The DNA here is from genome assembly GCF_019320065.1 of Cervus canadensis. NCBI lineage: Eukaryota > Metazoa > Chordata > Mammalia > Artiodactyla > Cervidae > Cervus > Cervus canadensis. Next base: position 44,643,037 of record NC_057399.1, on the reverse strand, counting down.
GGGCATTAAAATTTTCAAACATACTGGGAAAGACTTGCATCTGACTCTAAAAACTTAACTTATATTTGTTCTTTCTTCATATTTATAATTTGTCCCATGAGGCTACAGTCATCTATTACATTCTCCAGGCAAGAATATTGGAGAGGTCTGCCATTCCTTCTCCAGCGATCTTCCCAGGGATCCACTGTGTCTCCTGTATCAGCAGGCGGGTTCTTTTCTGTTAACACCACCTGGGAAGCCCAGCCTAGAAATAATTGACTCACATATAGAATGCTTTAAGTTTTAGCATTTGGCATCTTATTTAGTTAGAGTTGCTACTTTGGGAAACATATTTAATACTAAAATAGAATAAAGTAATATTTCCTATGATTGTGAGAAGGCACTTAATTTCCAATCAGTTTCCCCAACAATCCTGCAGAACAGGTAGGTTGATTTATCCAAATTATACTCACTAAGCTTAAAAGTAACCCATTCTAAGTCATGCAGCTACTAAACCAGGATCTACTGACATCTTAAGGCTACACTGAAGATTCATTGAGAATGGAAATTATCTATCTCACCTTTTTGACTCTTCATGATATAAATTCTGATAAAGAGTAGACCCTCAGAAGTTGTGAAGGCAAGAACAAACACAGAGACAGAGGCAGGACAAGATTTACTGCCCTCATATCACAAGCTCACTCCACCACCAATGTTTCTCAAAGCAGGACACATCTGTTCCAGAATTATCCAGGAACTATCTTTGGGCACACTGTAGCAGTTCTCACCTCCCCCAAAACCCATAAAATGGCTAAATCAGAGTGTCTGAAGTGAGGTCTGGGAATTTGTATTTTAAGTCCCCCAGTGTAAGAAATGCTGCCATATTGTGGCAAACTCTAAACTCAGCATCATGTCACATCATCACACAGTTCTTCCTCTTACTTCCATTTGTTATATTATTGGCAAAGTAAAGAGATGCTTGAAATGTCACGACGAGAGGCTCCAACACCCTGTGAGGGAGGCACAGAGTGACCTAGAACTGCAAAATCATGATATCCAAATTTGCCACTGCTTTCTTCTGAAAGTTGCTTTCTGTTTCTCCATATGGCAAAAGCTGAAGTATTATCATCACCATCTGGAGTTTTAAACAATAAAGCATTAGTAGAGGTTTACAGTCCCCCTAACTTATAACATCTGAATTCACATAAAAATTCACTGAAAATAATTGTCTTTTACAAGCCCTGAACCCAAACAATGTGCAAGAGCAAGAGGAAAAATAAACTTACTGGCTTATTTCTACCCCCTGTGAGCACCATCACATATCCAAACTCATTAATTATGTACAGCCCAGAGGTTTCAAACAGAATTTTCAAACTTAAATGGTCAGAGACATAGCAGGCTTCAGAAAAAATAATGGGGACAGATCAGCTGTCCGTACAATCTTTGACTACCACTAATAATAATACCAAACACACATATAGTCTTTTATAGTGTATAGACTACACTTCCAATATCGTAATTAATTTGATCTTCTCTATAGTCCTGTGAAGGGCCTGGCACACTGCTATTAAGAGGCCTTTTTAGCTCTCTGCTGCATCATTTGACTTTTCTTCCCTGGTGAGTTTCTGGGAGGCAGAGAGAGTATACCCTCTTCTGTATCCTTAGCATCTAGCAGGTGTCTCACTCACTAAAGAAGGCACTCATAGATACAGGAATCCTCTTTGCAACTATATTCTAGAAATAGGGCAACTGAGGTTCAGAGAGATCAAGATATTTACCCTAGAGAGATGACCCAGGAAGAAAGCAGGCAATTGGCCCTGAAATGTGAGGGGGACTGTGTGGAAACAGGATTAATTTCACATGACTTCATTGGACAAATCTAGACAAATCTAAATCTTCCACCTAGAATTGTCCAATTAAAATTTCACATGACTTCATGTGAAAATTTGAAGAGAGATAGGGAGAAAGATTTTAGCTCATGTAGATAAGAAGCTTCTAACCATGGGAAACATCTAAACAGGAAATGTGTTCTTTAAAAAGGAGAGTTGCCCAACATGGGACAGTATAGGAGAGACTACAGAAAGGGTTTTACACATCAGTTGGAGGATCAGCCACATGACCTGTAGAGTCCTGTCCAACCAGAAGACTCCAGGAGTCTATTCCTTGGGAAAACTTATACATCTGGTCACTGATGTGACCAGAAACATCTCACAGCCTTATATCACTGCACCCAATGGACCACAAGGGATACCTTTGAAGAACATTCAGCTAGCAGGTTCTGACAATTCAAAAGTATCTTATCAGACTTAGCTCCAGAGCTAGATGGAGTAAGAAATGATTTATCCCTCTGTCTGCAAACAATTAACCAGCCATCTATGATATGTATGTTTGCCCATGTGCATGTGTGTGCATGTGTGTAAGAAACAACAGTTTTCAAGACTAGGCATCAGGAAATGAGACACTGATCCCTGATAAGCAGGAAACAAATGGGATGAGCCCTGCAATTACCGCAACTTACTGCTTTGAGAAGGAGACAAAATAAAGCACTTGTATCTATAATATATAACCAATTATCAGAACTTAATAAGAAAATAAACAACCCAACAAATGAGAAAAAAAGATGTGAAAAAGATGTGAAAAGATCATCAAAGAAAATACAGGAATGGCAAATAAACACACTAAAAGATACTTAGCATTATTAGTCATTCAGCTTCAGTTCAGTCACTCAGTCCTGTCCAACTCTTTGTGACCCCATGAATCGCAGCACGCCAGGCCTCCCTGTCCATCACCAACTCTCAGAGTCCACTCAAACTCATGTCCATTGAGTCGGTGATGCCATCCAGCCATCTCATCTTCTGCCATCCCCTTCTCCTCCTGCCCTCAATCCTTCCCAGCATCAGGGTCTTTTCCAATGAGTCAGCTCTTCGCATCAGGTGGCCAAAGGATTGGAGCTTCAGCTTCAACATCAGTCCTTCCAATGAACATCCAGGACTGATCTCCTTTAGGATGGACTGGTTGGATCTCCTTGCAGTCCAAGGGACTCTCAAGAGTCTTCTCCAACACCACACTTCAAAAGCATCAATTTTTCAGCGCTCAGCTTTCTTTATAGTCCAACTCTCACATCCACACATGACCACTGGAAAAACCATAGCCTTGACTAGATGGACCTTTGTTGGCAAAGTAATGTCTCTGCTTTTTAATATGCTATCTAGGTTGGTCATAACTTTCCTTCCAAGGAGTAAGCGTCTTTTATTATGGCTGCAATCACCATCTGTAGTGATTTTGGAGCCCAAAAACATAAAGTCTGACACTGTTTCCACTGTTTCCCCATTTATTTCCCATGAAATAATGGGACCAGATGCCATGATCTTAGTTTTCTGAATGTTGAGCTTTAAAACAACTTTTTCACTCTCCCCTTTCACTTTCATCAAGAGGCTCTTTAGTTCCTCTTCACTTTCTGCCATAAGAGTGGTGTCATCTGCATACCTGAGGTTACTGATATTTCTCCCAGCAATCTTGATTCCAGCTTGTGCTTCATCCAGGCCAGCGTTTCTCATGATGTACTCTGCATATAAGTTAAATAAGCAGGGTGACAATATACAGACTTGATGTACTCCTTTCCCTATTTGGAAGCAGTCTGTTGTTCCATGTACAGTTTTAACTGTTGCTTCCTGACCTGCATATAGGTTTCTCAAGAGGCAGGTCAGGTGGTCTGGTATGCCCATCTCTTTCAGAATTTTCCACAGTTTATTGTGATCTACACAGTCAAAGGCTTTGGCATAGTCAATAAAACAGAAATAGATGTTTTTCTGGAACTCTCTTGCGTTTTTGATGATCCAGCGGATGTTGGCAATTTGAACTCTGGTTCCTCTGCCTTTTCTAAAACCAGCATTAGTCATTAGGGAAACACAAATTAAAACCACAATTAAATACCACTCCACACCTATTAGAGTGGCTAAAATTAAAAAGCCTGTCATACCAAGTGTTGGTGGAGTATGTGGAGCAACAGAATCTCTCATATACTGCTGCTTAGATGTAAAATGGAACAGATACTTTGTAAACAGTCTGGGAGTTTCCTGAAAACCTAAGCATAAAATTTCTATATGATTCAGCCATTCCACTCCTGGACTTACCCAAGAGAAAAGTAATATGCCTGTTCATGTAAGACTTACACATGAATATCTTAGAAGCTTTATGTGTAATATCCCCAAACTGGCAGTTACCCAAATATCCATCAACAGATGCATATGTGTAAAACTGTGGTATATCCATAAAATGAAATACTATTTGGCAATATAAACAGATGAACTATTCATATTATAAATATGGATAAATCCCCAAATAAATATGCTGATTGAAATAGATAAAAAGTATATATACTGTATAATCATATTTATATACAATTTTAGAAAATGCAAACTAATCTATAGCAAGTCAAAGAACATCCTTGGTTGTCTACAAACATAGAACCAGAGGTGCAAGGGAGAATATATGGAAGAGAAAATTTGGAAGGTGATGGATATACTCATGTTCTATATGCCATGAATGGCTTCATAATGTATATGCCTAAGTCAAACCTTTGCAAACTGTACACTTTAAACAGCTGCAGTCATTGTATGTCAACTGTACCTCAATAAAGCTGTTAAAAATAAGATATCTCATCAAAGAACTAAGATCAATATGCTATATCCTATCCTCTTACTGCTTCAAATAAAGTAGGAGTAGTAATAATAACAGCAAAAGCAGCAACAGCAGCTAATATTTGAGGAGGTACTGTGCATCAGGCACCCTTTGAAGCACTTTACATGAGTTATCAAATGTATTTCTCAGGACTGCCCTGTTGTTTTATGAAGCAGATGCTATTATCACATGGCAGAGATGACAACTGGCTTATTTCACTTAGCATAGTAACTTCAAGGTTCATCCATGTTGTGACATGTGTCAAGATATCCTCCCTTTTCAGGGCTGAGTAAAATTCTATTATATCTATTAATATATGCATTTAATCTATCCATCTGTCCATGGACCTCTGGGTGGTTTCTACCTTTTGGCTACTGTGAATTATACTGCTGTGAATAATGGTGTACCCGACTTTCAGTTCTTTTGGCAATTTACTCAGAAGAGATTTGCTGGATCATATGGCAATTATGTCTTTAATTTTTTGAGGAATCGCCTTACCCTCTCTTAAGTTGCAATTCAAAGAAGAACTTCCTAGAAAGCAAATCTGACTATGCCACTCATAGGCTTAAAATTCATTAATGGTTCCCTTACTGAGTTTATCGCGAAATTCAGATTCCTTAACATGGTGGGTCCTTCCCAGGTAATTTCATCTTACTCTAAGACCCCCTATCCCAAGGACTTCTCTCCTTCCTCTAAGGTTTCAAAGCACGCTATATTGGGTTGGTTAAAAAGTGCATTCATGTTTTTCCATAAGATCATCTGAAAAAATCTGAATGAACTTTTTGACCAACCCAATACATAGAGTATTTCTATTAGCACTTCCCTCAACTCTATTATTAATGGTTCCACATTGCTCAGGAGGCTGTAAGCTACTTGATAACAAGATTTCACAATTTTATTCATCTTTGTATTTTCACTACCCTTCCACAGTGCCTACAATATAATAGAAACTTGATACAAGTATTTGAATGAATGCCAGCTCAGCAGCCCAAAGAATAAAAAAAAAAACAAAAAAAAACTGCCATTTTGTGAAGTAAACAATGTAACAGAAGAGACAGCTTATAGGTTAAACATGTGTGTGTGTGTGTGTGTATAATGCAACAGGTTAGACACACATACATGCATGTGGATTGAGAAAACCTCTTTTCTTTACAGGAAACATGTAGTCATTCACATGTCACTTTCATTTTCATTCCTAAGTTCCTTATGCTGCAGTCTGGAGGCCCTTTTAAGCACACTGCAGGGAAAAGAGGCCAACAACACCCAGCCTCCCCTGAATGACAGACACAGTGCCAGAACAGGCTAATATCTAGGGTGTCTCTCTGCTAAGGAGTGTCATCCATCTACGTGTGGGCTGGGCCTTTGATTTTATGAACACGCCACACAAGAAATGTGTTCTCACACCTGGGACTAGGAATCTGGTATGACTTCTTGATTAAAGGTTTAATAAGCTTCTGCTTTACGCTCATACACAGAGCAAAAATGATTTCACTGCCTAATGATAATATATTACAAGAGTACTTCAGCATGCAGCTAAACCTGATAAAGATTGTGGATAATGGTTTTCCTGAAACATCCATTCAAAGTAAGATAAATGACAGTTTCAAACTGTGCACACTAGATGACGAAGGGATTTTTTTCTTTAATTCTGTCAGTCTCTCTGATAAAGAAAAATATCCTATTTTCCACAAAGATTCTGGTTTTCCACACTGCACTGCCACGGAGGGGGGGTGTGGAAACTGTCTCAGACCACATTACTGGGCTTTCAATTGATGAGCTGGATCTGAAAGGGGAATGGTGCTCTCAGCCCACGCCAGGTCACTGTACTTCTCTCACAAGATATATGTAAATGAAACAAGCTTCTTCCAGGCCAAAGCCATGCTCCATCGACCCTAACTAAATGAGCAAGCCTTGGGAAAAATTTCAGCGTGCACTATTAGGAACATTACAGGTCAGCAGAATCTCTGGACTAAACACTTCACCTATACTAGAAATAAGTGTTTTGATAGCAGTAAGAATCATGGCATAAATAGATAAAAGTATATGGAGGCCACAGAAGCTATTTCTGAATATGGAGAAAAATTATAGCCTGGTCAGTTAGGCCTCAGAATTAAAGAAAATATACTGGTGCCAGAAGTGGAATTCTTACATAAACTTAAAAAGCCTAAAATTCAGTTTTCCAATTCCAGTGAAGGCTAAGATCTATAGTAACCAAGAACCTCAAATGCACTTCAAATTTCCTTAGACCTATATCTTGTAATCAGGTTGGATTTGCATAGCCTAATTTCTTAAATGGGGCCATGCAGACAGCCTTTAAATAGCACTATTAAAACCGAACTCAGAAGTGGATCTCCTTCAACTTAGCAAATTGGAAGCACAACAAAGGATATGTACTATGTGAGCTCCATGAGGTAAGAAAGTGTTCTGTTAAAGCCACCAGAGAGACCTGATAACTGTGCTTCTGGTTAAGGAAATTTAATTTATAAGTACATTGTAATACAACCATATATATTTGCTAACTGTACACTTGATGAAGTTCTAAGAAACTCAAGATCTAACAGGGTCCATCCTTAAATTTTACATGTTTAAAAGCCCAAGTGAAAAAAAAAAAAAAAAGCCCAAGTAAGAATATTTTCCAAATGAAATTCTACTCCAGGATTCCTAAATTACTCAAGACAGAGTTTATCTATAAAGAAGTATCTGTTATGAACTAGGACTAAGAAGGGTCAAGCTCAAAAAATCAAATATATGAAATATGACAATCGATTAAGCTAAAGCAAAATTTAGCATCACCAACTATGAAAAACAAACTGAAGTGTAAGGGAAAAATAGTATAGAAAAAATAAAAGAAAGAAGAAAGGTTAGAGGTGGTGGTAAGAATGTTAAGAAGCAGGCACAGCAAACAGAACAAAGATGAACAGGAGGGGAAAGATAGCCGACATGACAACAAGAATAATCCAGAATCTAGGAGCAGATCATTCTTGACCATCTCAAAGGCCCTGCGGGCAGCCCTGAATCACAGGACATTCAGAATGGAGATGCCCAGAGATAATGATCTGCTGAATGATCTTTGAACACTCTATTTAAAGGGGGCAGCACACATAAAGTCCACATGCTTCCAAAAGGGCAAATGTGAAAATATGCAGGTGTCCCCTTGTATGTGGAATGTAAAGAGTGTGATGGGTAGATATGAGATCAAGTGTGTCTACCGGGTTACCTTATTACCTGTTTGTGCAGGGACAGGATTTCAATTATCAACAGCAAGTGGAAAAGACTTACGTATAGGCTGTACTTTATGTCTTAGGGGTAAGGAGTTAGGGTTAAGCTGGAGCAGCTGTAAAGGTTTGATGCCAATGATAACTCTCACTCTGCTCTGTCTGAAAGGTAAGTATATGTTCTCCAGAAGGTGAACAAGTTTTCCACATCAGTGGAGGACTGAAATGAAACATGTAAATTTAATCTGAGCTTCTGTTTCTAAACACACTAAGTCACAAATGAGATTGTGTAGCATAAACTCAATATAACACAATAAGAAACAGGTCTATCAGAGAGAATGCTATAAGGTGCCACCAAACCAATGTTTTGTCTGCATCTGTTCTCCAATTACACAGCTTTCATATACACAAAGGACAATAAACAGCCCTAGAGAGATGAGATCTGAAATTAAATACCCCTAGAAGATAGGTACTGAGATTACAAACACGTTTTGCATAGACCCAAGAGGCAGACTCAGAAGCAAGAGAACTAGAAGATACCTTCAGCTCAGCTTCCAAGTATATACTGAATAATGTGATTGACAGGCCAAGAACAATTGTTATTGTGATCTCACTGAATTCTCCTAACAGCCTAATGAGGAAACTGAGAATCAGAGAAGTGAGGGTTTTGCCTCACTTGCACATGTATTGCAATCAGGACACAGAGATCTACCAAAAGCGAAGGTTCTTTCTGTTATTCTAGCTGCACTTCAAAGCTGGTCTTCAGGCTGAGTCAAACAGTCGGCTGACTACTGGTCAGCAGTGTAGGGGCTTTGTAAATTAAATGGCTATACACAGATGTTGCCTGAAAGTTTCTTGTCATCATTAGTTCAGTTCAATTCAGTTGCTCAGTCATGTCCAATTCTTTGAGACCCATGGACTGCAGCATGCCAGGCTTCCCAGTCATCCATCATCTCCCGGAGCTTGCTCAAACTCATATCAATTGAGTCGGTGATGATATCCAACCATCTCATCCTCTGTCATCCCCTTCTCTGCCTCCCTTCAATCTTTCCCAGCCTCAGGGTCTTTTCTAGTGAGTCAGTTCTTCGTATCAGGTGGCCAAAGTATTGGAGTTTGAACTTCAGCCTCAGCCCTTTCGATGAATATTCAGGACTGTTTTCCTTTAGGATTGACTGGTTTGATCTCCTCACAATCCAAGGGACTCTCAAGAGTCTTCTCCAACACCACAGTTCAAAAGCATCAATTCCTCACTGCTCAACTTTCTTTATGGTCCAACTCTCATAGCCATACAATGGAAAAACCACAGCTTTGACTATATGGACATTTGTCGGTAAAGTAATGTCTCTGCTTTTTAATATGCTATCTAGGTTGATCGTAGCTTTTCTTCCAAGGAGCAAGCGTCCCTTAACTTCATGGCTGAAGTTTCACCATCTGCAGTGATTTTGGAGCCCAAGAAAATGAAGTCTGTCACTGTTTCCATTGTTTCCCCATCTATTTGCCACGAAGTGGGACCAGATGCCATGATCTTCGTTTTTTGAATGTTGAGTTTTAAGCCAGCTTTTTCACTCTCACTTTCATGAAAAGGCTCTTTAGTCCTCCTTTCTTTCTGCCATAAGGATGGTGTCATCTGCATATCTGAAGTTATTTATATATCTCCTGGCAAGCTTGATTCCAGCTTGTGCTTCATTCAGCCTGGCATTTCACGTGATGTACTCTGCATATAATTTAAATAAGCAGGGTGACAATATATAGGCTTGATGTACCCCTTTCCCAGTTTGGAACCAGTCATTGTTTCATGTCCAGTTGTAACTGCTGCTTCTTGACCTGCATACAGATTTCTCAGGAGGTAGGTAAGGTGGTCTGGTATTCCCTTCTCTTTAAGAATTTTCCACAGTTTGTTGTGATCCACACAGTCAAAGGCTTTGGCGCAGTCAATGAAGCAAAAGTAGATGGTTTTTGGAATTCTCTTGCTTTTTCTACGATCCAGCAGATGTTGGCAATTTGATCTCTGGTTCCTCTGTCTTTTCTAAATCCAGCTTGAACGTCTGTAAGTTCTTAGTTCACGTACTGCTGAAATCTCTCTTGGAGAATTCTGAGCACTTCTTTGCTAGGGTATGAGATGAGTGCAATTGTGTGGTATTCTGAACATTCTTTGGCATTGCCTTTCTTTGGGATTGGAATGAAAGCTGACCTTTTCCAATCCTGTGGCCACTGCTGAGTTTTCCAAATTTGCTGGCTTATTGAGCGCAGCACAGCATCATCTCTTAGGATTTTAAATAGCTCAGCTGGAATTCCATCACCTTCACTAGCTTTGTCCTTAGTGATACTTCCTAGGCCCACTTGACTTCACACTCCAGGATGTCTGGCTCTAGGTGAGTGATCACACCATCATGGCTATCTGGGTCATGATGAGATGTTACAGTTCTCTTACCAAAGCACACGGCTTCAATTTTCTTTCAACACTTACTATTTTACTGGTTTACTGAAACCCAGTAGGGTTGAAGTAAAACCCTACTACAGCTTTCTCCTGCCTTCTCTGGCCTGTAATTAAATTTCTCCCATGTGGGAAGAAGGATCTTTTTTGTGCGGCATTATTTGTTTTAATAGTTTAAGATTAGCCTTAGACATCAGGAAGAGAAGGACAAATGAGGAAGAGCCAAGTAATCTGAGCTGCCTACCTATGATACAGCGGAAGCTGGGAGGGCGGAAAAATGCAAGGCCTCCTTCACATAATATAATGAGAATGAAGACATAAACAGTATGGACCATATAACCGAACACATGAAAGATTAAACACACATTCATTTTTATGACAGAGAGATAAATGACCATGAAAGTTTACCAGCATAAGAAAAGATAAGAGGAAAATAAAGTGAGCTGTGGGTTTTGTTTTTTTTTTTTTTTAGGAACAGTGATTACTCCGCTGCATCTGGCAGCAATTTAGAGCATAGGAAAGTTCATGAAAAAGTACTAGCATCACAGGCAATGCAGAGAAAAAAATTTAAAGTAAGAGGCCATAAAAATACATTCGTGTCTATCTGCCCTACTGAAAACTTCAGCACACATTCTAAGGAATTAAAGATAACTAATTTAAAAGTGTGAAAAGAAGTGTGATTCTATAGAAAGGGCATGGGCACAGGGGTTGGGAGACCTGGGGTCCAGACCTTACTAAGTGGCCCTGAGTGAGTCCTTAGCTACTCCAGGATAAAGAGGTGTTCTTTCTCAAAAAATACAATTATAAGTTTTACTTCAAAACTGAAATTTGCAAACTGGATGAAACTGACACATGTTATTCCAAACAGTCACGCCCATTTTAAAAGTCAAATTTGTTATTATGAGGATGCATGGTTGGATGGCATCACCAATCCAATGAACATGAACTTGGGCAAACTCTCTGAGATGGTAAGAGACAAGAGAGTCTGGCGTGCAGCAGTTCATGGGGTTGCGAAGAGTCAGTCATGACTTGGCGACTGAACAACAGTCAAGATTCGACCTTGATCAATTTCACAATTAGCTGGCCTTACAACACCTTAAATATCTTTATGAAAAGAGGTTTACTTAATCTAGTTGCTAAAAAAAAAAAAAAAAGAATTATGAGCTACAAAATCCTTAGAGAGTTTTCTCTACCCATAGAATGTAGCTGAATTTCATGAGGCCAAGGGTCAGAAATTCTGGCTCACAGCTTTGTGATGATCCAGCTAGTGATCCAGGCTACCTCCACATTTTTTCTGGGTTGAGTCTTCTTTCAAGAACTTGAGGTTCCTACCCATGCCTAATCTATACACATCTTGAAGGATTTAGAAGAGACTGATGAGTTGTCTTCTGTCCCAGGCCTAAATGATTTCTAAGAGGAGGATAAAGCAACTGGCTTCATCCAGGTCAGAGCAGGAGCCAGGATTAACAAAAGGTTAATCAAGTGACATAACCAGCTAACTGCAAGGCATTAACAGATTCAAGAGCATTTGGAACACTGCAAGGGGGAAGTGTCTAAATTTAGTTTAATAGGATTTTCTGTAGCATATTCACTCTTTTTATTTTTATCTACTTTTTATTTTTTCTAATATTTTCAATATTAGAAATATCAATAACCTCAGTTATGCAGATGATACCATCCTTATGGCAGAAAGCAAAGAACTAAAGAGCCTCTTGATGAAAGTGAAAGGGGCGAGTAAAAAGTTGGCTTAAAACTCAACATTCAGAAAACTAAGATTGTGGCATCCAGTGGCAAATAGATGGGGAGACAATAGAAACAGTGACAGACTTTATTTTCTTGGCATCACTTCATGGCAAATAGATGGGGAGACAATAGAAACAGTGACAGACTTTATTTTCTTGGGCTCGAAAATCACTGCAGATGGTGACTGTAGCCCTGAAATTAGAAGACACTTGCTCCTTGGAAGAAAAGCTATGACCAACATAGACAGCATATTAAAAAGCAGAGACATTACTTTACCGACAAATGTCCATATAGTCAAAGCTGTGGTTTTTCCATTGTATGGCTATGAGAGTTGGACCATAAAAAAAGTTGAGCAGTGAAGAATTGATGCTTTTGAACTGTGGTGTTGGAGAAGAGTCTTGAGAGTCCCTTGGATTGTGAGGAGATCAAACCAGTCAATCCTAAAGAATATTCATTGGAAGAACTGATGCTGAAGCTGAAACTCCAATACTTTGGCCACCTGATACGAAGAACTGACTCACTAGAAAAGACCTGATGCTGGGAAAGACTGAAGGCAGGAGGAGAAGGGGATGACAGAGGATGAGATGGTTGGATGTCATCACTGACTCAATGGACATGAGTTTGAATAAGCTCTGCGAGTTGGTGATGGACAGGGAAGTCTGGCATGCTGCAGTCCATGGGGTCCCAAAGAGTTGGACACGACTGAGCGAATGAACTGAACTGAACTAAATATTTTCAAAGTCACAGAATGTGTCACATGTGTGTGTATACACATGCACACACTCACACACACACATATATATGGGTATTACTACATATATATGTAGTATGGGTATATGATATGTAGTATATGGTTATTACTACAAGAAGATTCATTTTCCTACTCCTTAAATATAATCATGAATATTAAGGAATCACTAATTTTTTGTTGTGATAGTGGTATCTTAAGGTGTTTTTTTAAAAAGCCTTTTATATACATATACATATATGTACATATATATGCATATATACATATATACACAGGTATTTTGTGGATGAGATGATATGATAGCAAAAATTAACTTGAAAGTAAACAAGATTAGACATGAGTTGATAAGGCTGAAATTAAGGGATGGGAACATAAGAGTTTATGTTGTTGTTTTTTTTCCCCTTATTTTTCCATTTGTTTAAAGTTCTCCATGACTCTGCATGGGAGCTTTTTCTATGCACCATGATTTCTTTTTATGTAGATATATATGTTGCTTCTTTCTTTTATAGTTTCTAGGTTTGAAGTCATAACTAGAAAGGCTTTCACCATACCAAAATTATTCTTTAAATTCCTCCATCGCTTCCTCTGGTACTTTTATGGTTTCATTTATAAGCATTTAAATCTTTATTCTATTAAGTATTTGCCCTGGTGTAAGATACGAGCTATCTCCAACCTTTTACCAAGAGAAAAACAAATGTTATTTGTCCCAATAACATTTACTGGATTATCTATCCTGTCTTCACTGTTCTAAAACGCCACCTGTATGTTATATTAAATTTCTATATACTCAGGGTCATTAGTCTATTGATCTGTTTTCTGATTAACACACTATGAAGATAACACACTACTCTAAATAATAAAGATTTTAAAATGTGTTTTAGTATCTGTCAGGGCTAGCTACCTTATGATCCTTCTTTATATTTTCTCAAGCTATACTTGATTATATCCCCATAAAATACATAATAATTTTACAACAGCAGTTTTTTACAAGTATCTCATTACATTTATAGTTTAATTGCAGTAAAGCTGATACCTTTATGATGCTGAATTATCTCATCCAAAAAAGAACAAGGTGTGCCTTTCTATTTCAATGCCTTCTTCTAAAAGGAAGAATCTTACTATTATAATTTATTTTTTAAGATAAAAAATTTATTCCTAATCATTTTATCATTTTTTGTGCTACCGCAAATGAGGTCATTTCTTCCACTCTGTTTTCTAAACTGGTGGTTGTTTTTATTTATGTAAGCTGTTTCTTTATATTAATATTTCTGTACATTAAAATGAATATGCTTATTGTTTGTCATGTTATTCTACTTGATCCCATAAAACTTTCTAGGTGTATAGTCATATCATCTGATAATCATGATGATTTACTGTCTCTTCCAATTTCTATACCTCCGCTCTTTTTTCCTTGTTGAACAGTGTTAATGACAAAGTACTTCCAGAATGAAGTTAAGCAGCAGTCTTATTCCTGACTCTAATGTGAGTATTTTAAAATTTTGGCATGGCGGTGGTTTGGTGAGACTTGAGGCAGATTAAGGAAGCGTCAATCTGTTCTGATGAGGAATTACTGGAATGAACGCTCAGTTCTGTCGAATGCCTTTAACACTTCTGAAAATAATTATATATATCTCCTTACACCCAATACAGCAAGATGTGTTAGCAGCCTCCCTAACAGTAAGCCTTCATTGCGCTTGAGTAAGACCCTGGAATCGGCTTCCCAGGTGGCGCAGTGGTAAAGAATCTGCCTGGCAATGCAGGAGATGCAGAAACATGGGTTTGATCCCTGGGACAGGAAGCTCCCCTGGAGAAGGAAAAGGCAAGCCACTGCAGTATTCTTGCATGAAAAATTACATGGACAGAGGAGCCTCATGAGCTACAGTCCGTGGGGTCACAAAGGGTTGAACATGACTGAGGGACTGAGCATAAATCCCTCAAATAAGACCAACTGGGTTTCTCCCCCAACATTTTATTATTTAAAAAACTTAAAAATAACAGTGCAAAGATAATATATATACACATATATATATGTATAAAATCTTAGTTTTTTAAGTTAATAATTTTGTATATTTGTTCTAAATATGTGCATACATATTATAATACTTCCCAGGTAGCTCAGTGGTAAAGAATTTGTCTGCAAATACAGGAGACACAGGAGACGTAGGTTCAATTCCTGGGTAGGGAAGATTCCCCCGGAGGAGAAAATGGCAACCCACTCCAGTATTCATGCCTGAAAAACTCCATGGACAGAAGAACTTGGTGGGCTACAGTTCGTGGGGTTGCAAAGAGTTGGACATGACTGAGCTACTGCATGCACACAGACACATACATATTATATACGTGTGTGTGTGTTTTTTTTACTTAACCATGTGAAAGCAAATTCCAACTTCAGACAATTTATCCCCAAATATTTCATTAAGCATCTCCTAAGAATAAGCACACTGTCTCAAATAACCATATGCCAATACTATGGTTTAAAAAGTAATTTCCTAGTATCATCCATATTGTATCTACAGTGATTTACTTAGGTATCTTCAGAACATCTTTTAAACTCACTTTGCCAAAACACCAATCATGGTTCATGAATGACATTTAGTTTTTACATCCTTCTAGTCTTTCAATTCTTAAATGTTTCCTGTGCCTCTCCTTTTTTTTCCTATACTACACCAATTTTTCTTTTTTTTTTTTTTTAACAGACCAGGCCAACTGTTTTGGAGAATGTTACAAACTTCAGATTCATCAAATTGTTTTCTGATGGCATCACTTGTTTCTTTGTGTCTGTATTTCCTGAAATCTCAAAGTTAGGTGCAAAGCCTTAAATAGATTCAGGTTAATTATTTTTCTTAAGACTGCTTCTTAGCTGAGGATACGTGCTTCATATTATGTCACATCAGAAGGCATACATGTCAGATTGTTCCACTATTATCAGTACCCAGTTTGATCAGTTGGTTGTTCTATGACAAAAATAAATTTCCACCTTCTCAATTAGGAAGCATTTTGTCTCATGACAACTTCAGTTCAGTTCAGTTCAGTTACTCAGTCGTGTCCAACTCTTTGCGACCCCATGAATCACAGCATGCCAGGCCTCCCTGTCCATCACCAACTCCCGGAGTTTGCTCAAACTCATGTCCATCGAGTCGGTGATGCCATCCAGCCATCTCATCCTCTGTCGTCCCCTTCTCCTCCTGCCCCCAATCCCTCCCAGTATCAGGGTCTTTTCCAATGAGTCAACTCTTCACATGAGGTGGCCAAAGTACTGGAGTTTCAGCTTCAGCATCAGTCCTTCCAATGAACACCCAGGACTGATCTCCTTTAGGATGGACTGGTTGGATTTCCTTGCAGTCCAAGAGACTCTCAAGAGTCTTCTCCAACACCACAGTTCAAAAGCATCAATTTTTCGGCGCTCAGCTTAGTACCATATAAACATACTAATGACTCTAAAATCATTTAGTGGTTCTTATCAAAATCATTTTTTAAATTGAAAGTTACAGAATTGAGATTTTCTAACTCTACCATTCCTTATACATTTACTAGGTGTCATTCTTCTGTAAAAAGCAAGCCATTTTTTGTTTCATTTAGTTCTTTGATTTCTACCCTCAATTTAAATTTGTCTGATAAGTAGTTCAAAATCCTGCTTTTTAAAATTTTGGTCTGCTTTTACTTGGTATATGATCACAGAAGTAATCAAATTAAAATGAGGTCACAGTGGATTAGGATGGACCTTAACCCAATATTACTGATGGTTTAATAAAAAGAGAAGAGGCTAGGAAACAGACACACAGGGAAAATACACTTTAATGACAGGGGTGGAGAGGGAGTGATGTGTCTACAAGACAAGGAACACCAAGGATGCCAGCAGCACCAGAAGCTAGGAGAAATGTGGAACCTATTCTCCCCTGGAGTCTTCAGACAGAGCGTGGCACTGCCAACACCTTGATTTTGGAAGTCTAGTCTCCAGAACTATGAGAGAAAATTTTTCTATTGTTTCAATCCACCTAGTTTGTGACTGTTAGAGCAGCCCTAAGATACACATAGGTTTGGTCTTAATTCTGTCATACCTTAGGTAATATTTTGCTTTTAAGTACTTTTTTTCCCCCTACATTTGGATATTTTCCTTTGCATTGTCAGGACATGTATACGTGAATTTTAAAATTACCTGAGTGTCCCAAGTTTATGAAAGGGTGACTCGCTTCCAACTTTTCTCCTCAAAGAGAAGAAAAACCTCGAGCCCTACCATCCTGCCCCACCTCCTATGGTCTGACCCCCTCCCGTACCCCAGCTTCTTCCAGGACAAGTTCAGGCTTCAGTTCCTGCTTCATTTTTGGTCCCTGATATTTCCTTCACTTTCTGGTTTTCCCTAATACTCCTTAAAATGTATAATTATTATATTTCACTTACCATTTCTAGATTTTATAGCAAGATACATTTTTTTTTTCAGGTTTTCTGACCTTATTCCTCTCGGAAGACTCTATGGACAGGTTTTTCCTATGTACATACTGGATTCATTCAGACCTCAGAGGCAGACTTCCTTGCTGGATTGGAGACTCCGTTTTCACCGCCTCCCTCCCCTGTTTCTGTGAGTCCACTTGAAGGGGAGGGGTTATGAAATGATGGAAGGTTACAGCTCATTTTACCACGAGCAACAAAGGTCCAGCAGGAGAGGGCAGGCACACCGCACATGAACGCGATGAGACAGCTGAAACGCCATCCATCTCTTTAAGGCAAGCCTTCGAGATGAGCTCATCTGCCACTCTGCTGGATATGGTTCTAATATTAAAAACCATTTGCCTAGCATCTTTACACCATATGTTTAAGTCCTCAGAGTTTGATTCAAAATATCAGAATAAGTGTTTTCTTTAGTCTGTGGAACATCTAGGAAACCATATGGCCTTATTGCTGACAAAATTTTAACATGGGCCTTTAACATTTAGGAGAACCTTCAAAACAAAGTGCAGAATACAAGAAATTTTCCAAAGAAGGGTAAGATAAAGGGAAAAGACAAAAAAAATTTAATGGCAAGTGAATCTGGCTAAAGAACAAAAGGTAGAAAATAATTGGTAATCTTCAAAAAAGCAACAAAGACAGAAATGAGTACTGGCTAACCCAACCTAACCTAACCATCAGGAAACCACAGAAAAAGAGCACCAAGGGAGAGAGTTCTAACAGCTTCACAGTTCTGTTGAGTTTTCAGCTCACAGCTGGGTTTCAGGATATTGCTTCAGGAAATTTTAATTGGAGTTCCTGAACTTAAAATTTATTCTACTGGGAAAATCATATCTATATGGAAAAACACAATAAAAAATCATAAATGCCCAGCAGGTTGAGAGAAATCTTGCCACATCTTCAAATACGATGAAAGAACGTGAGATAAACAGCCCATCCCCTCATTCCAAATGGGTTGAAACAATCAATTCAAAACAAATTAATTTTTAAGAAAATGAAAGAAAAACAGTAAGTCCCTAACAGATGGATCCTGAACACACAGAGGAGCTCAAGTTCTCTAAATATAATTTTGCCTGTGTGTGGGGCCATATGTTCTCCTTTGGAGACTGTGGTAGCCAGAACTATTTTCTTCTTTCACAGAAATCACCAGCAAGTGTGACAAAGCAGGGCACTCTCATGCACTCTCACTGGGAGTGTAAATTGTTCCATCTATTATGGGATGCAAATTTACAAGATGGGTCAAAATTTAACAGGTGTATTTTTTGATCCAGCAACGTGATCCCTGGGTGTTAAGTCTAAAGAAACAACTGAATAGGGTATTTATTGTCACATAATGGTGACAAATACTGACAATCACCTAAACACTCACTATTAGATGACTGGCTAAACAAATGATGGTACATTCCATGTAATACATAAAATGGATGGGACACTGAACCAGTGAGCTGCCCTTGTTTAAACAGTCACATGGTCTTTCCTGGGAGTTTAGGACAACACAGTGACTTAAGCAAGCACTGCTGGTCAGACTAGTGGAGCCAATGTTCAGCATAGCAGGAGGGCTGATAGGCAGGAAGATCTGTAGGAGACAGACTAAAGCTTTTCCTGCTTGTAAGCCAATCTCAGTGAATTTCCTCTTTGAACTATGTAAACATGGAGTGGAGAGGACAGGAGAGGACATCCCTAGAGGGTAATACTGACATTCTTGTCAATCTGGCAAGTATATATTTCTGTGGGTTTTTATACAGTTTGGATAAACATAAAATGTGACCATTTGTTTCCTTCACCTTGAAAGGTATGAAACAGTTTAGGCTGGTTGCACAGAAGTCTAATAATATCTTCACCAAATGACTGACAGTGAATCCATCAGGGTTATATAGATGGAAGTATTCCAGAGAATTTTGGCTTTTTATCCCACATGACATCTGTAATTTTATTTTTTACAGTTTGCCTATCCTATACCTTCAGGAAAAGGATAAAAATTGAAAGAAAAAAATTGATGAACTATCTAACTTCAAGGTCAGAAACATCTTCCATGTACTTGTGACCTACACAGAACAGGAGCTTAAAGTTCAATTTGGTCCAACTCTACGCATGCAAAAACAATGCCAGGGATCTTGTTAAATGACCTGCCCAGCATCATTTTATTCATCTAGTTTCATCTTTTATTTCCTTTTCATCTTTGTCAGTTATTTAATATTGAGTCGGCCAAAAAGGTCGTTGAAAACCTGAACAAACATTTTGGCCAGCTCAATACTTGTCAACTCTGGCCAATGAAATTTTACCTCTTGATACTATCTCATACTACTTTAGTTTACCTGAAGCCTGGGATTCAGAACCATTCCAATACAAACATACTCACACGGATGAAAAATAAAAACAAAAACTTCCCAAGGAGTTTCTGCTGGTTCTCACCCATTCGTGAAGACTTCTCAGATATTGATTTATCTATTCTGTTCTCCTTCTGTCTCCTTCTCTCTCTTACACACACCCATACACACACACACACACACACACACACTCGCCATTGAGCACAAGAGTCCTCGCTTTCATTAACCCCCTAGAACTGTACACCATAAAGCTTCTTCAACAACCACACTGCATTCCCCCAGAGATTTCCCCACATCCCCACATAACCATTGTTAAGTATTCTAACTGAAGGCTCAGCGACCACAAGGGCTTGCTTCTCTGTCCAACATAAAAGGTAAAGGGGTATAAAGCACAGAATGGGGCTGCTTTTCAGTCCAATTCCGTTTCTACATGGACCAAAAATAGACACTGGTTTAAACAAAATTCAAAAATGCCACCAGCTACATTTTACTTTCCTGGGGTCACTGGTACAGAAAAGCTTATGTATTTGTATAGTCCAGGACTTATTGGACCAAGTCTGGAAAGCTATCTCAAAGCTGATGTGAGGAGCAGTCATCATTAACCACATGTCTTGGATTATTCCATGAGGCAGAAATTGAGAGTCAGACAGTACCATGCTTTATTAGACAAGACAATGGAATCTTGGGAGGTTAAGATTTTGACCAAAGCCATAAGTGAATATCTGTATCTGGAGTTGGGTCCAGGTCTCCAAGTCTTCCTAACCAGGAGTCTATTAAAGTACATAATATTCATCTTTAAGTTCTTCCAGGATCCTCTAGAGAAGTACCTGGTCAAATATATCTAAGTTCTGATGACAGAATCCTACACACCACAAGATTAGATGTGTAAGATTAGGTGTGAACAAGATTAGGGGTAAATAAGAGTAAGTACAGAAAGACAGAATGCAGAGGATGAATATGCTTTTCAAATTCTAATAGCCCATTTTCAGATCTTGGAGATTCAATGTCAATCTGTTATTTCTTTTTCCTTTCAAGCAACATCACAACAACAGAGCAAATGAGAAGATAAGAAGAATGCAGGAGAAGCCACCTAGGCCACATAGGAAGGAGGTAAGGCTTACAACACCTAGCAGCTTCTGCATCTGCAAAACTGTGGGATGTTCAAACCCTTCTTGATTCATTTCAAGCTCAGCAGTCAAAAAGGCTGTTTGAGAAGCAACGATGGGGATTCCTTGATGAAATTATTAATAGAATGTATGCACTAGGGGATTTCTAATGAAGTTGCTAATATAAGAATTGCTTATGCCAGATGACTAAAAATGTTGCTTTGATTTCCTCAGGTTATGGTATGAACACGAACGCTGGGACTGGCTACTACACTGATGGAGTTTATATAGAAATTCATCTGAGGATGAGTCCAAGCTGAAAATGGAAAGCCAGCTATGAACATAAAAGACAGCGGACGGTCTATGCAGCTGTTGGCAGTGTATCTGCCCACCTCTTGGTCCTCACATCCCAGTTTCCACATCCCAGGTGAACTCTAGTACCCATGTGGGGTCAAGGTTTCAACTAGACTTAGTTCACTCCCAAGCAGTACATCCCTTCATATATATATGTGATTATTTATATATATATATATATAACAATATATATATATACACATATATACATAACTATATATATATACACATATATACATATACATATGTATATAAAATATGTACACATATATATGCATATATATAATTATTTATGGGGGCTTCCCTGGTGGCTCAGATGGCAAAAAATCTGCCTTCAATGCAGGAGACCTGGGTTCAATCCCCAGGTTGGGAAGATCCCCTTGAGAAGGAAATGGTAACCCACTCCAGTATTCTTGCTCGGAGAATTCAATGGACAGAGGAGCCTGGCGGGCTACAGTCCATGGGGTCACAGAATTGGACACAACTGAGCAACTAACAACATGATTATTTATATATTTACATAATACATATTTTTTTTAATCGGTTATTGTATCTATAAGAGACACTAAAGTTTCTGTAATGCTCAGCCTCTCAAAACCACCCTACAATAAGCACAAGTTCAAGAAAGGAAAGGAAGGTAAGAGGATCACAGAGACACCATGCAAAGATATGTATGGAGCTCAATTTAAGCTTTCATACCCACACAAAAAATGTGAAGGCTAAGAACCAAAAAAGGCAAGCAAGGGCCTGCATCCCTGAGAGTCAAAGGTAATACATGCAAGCATTCTTTCTTTTTCTTTTTGTTTACAAAACTATTTTCTTTACAGTCAACTTCAGGGGACAAACATAAGTCTGAAATCCTCATTATAAAATACAAGTGCAACAGCAATTTGTGGTTAAAATATCCTTCTTTGAAAGTTATCCTCTTTAAAGTTATCCTCTTTAAAAGGAAAAAAAAAAAAAGGTATCTTCATGCCAGTAATATGGGCCTCCTGAGTCCTCCAGCCACCCCTAATTAGGATGGCACACTTCAGAACTGAGAGGGTTTGGGGATTACACAGAGCCTCCTTGAATCAAAAGGCTAAACAAGGAAGACCACAACACAGCTTGGACTGGGCTTGCCTCCTCCTCATCTAGGGTTCCTCCACCCCAACCCCCAGTCAACGCCAAGCTGCCTTTTAAAAATGCAACATCAATACTAAAGGCCTCTATTACTTATGAAGGTCATTCTAAGAAATGACCCTGATATTCCCCGCCAATTCCCTCAGATAATTTATTTACTCAGCAGCAATGTAGAAACAGACATAGAGAATAGACTTATGGACTATTCTTATGGGGAGAGGGGAGGAGAAGGTGAGATGCGTGGGAAGAGTAACATGGAAACTTACATTACCACGTGTAAAATAGATAGCCAACGGGAATTTGCTGTCTGGCTCAGGAAACTCAAACAGGGGCTCTGTATCAACCCAGAGGCGTGGGATGGGGAGGGAGATGGGAGGGAGCTTCAAAAGGGAGGGGATATATGTATACCTATGGCTGATTCATGTTGAGGTTTGACAGAAAACAGCAAAATTCTGTAAAGTAATATCCTTCAATAAAAAAATAAATTTTAAAAAATGCCACCCCCAATTTGAGAGACATCAAGATAGGTTGCTTTTCACAATGCTTCCATTAAAAAACAAAACAACAACAACAAAAAAAACCTCGAATAGCTTTTTCTTTGCTTATTCCTGCCAAGAAGAAATTCTCTCTCCTAGCTCTCTGAACAAAGGCCAACCTGATGGAAAAGGGACTGTGATTATGTAACTGCCATTTGACCCACCACTACCACCACCACCACCTAGAGCATCAGTACAGAAAGAGCTTTTCACAGAGAAGGTCAAAGACTCCTGGTGAGCACCCAGGGAGTTCGGATACCTCCTGGCTATAGAAAGTTTCCATCTGTTGGAGTATATTGAGACCTAAGCAATCACATTTCTTTCACTGACACTAAAAACCTTACTGACTTAGTGAAAATAATCCAATTACTCTGTTTGTGTGCAGAGGAGAGGAGACAGGTAAAGTTTCTGAACTCTTGGAAATAAATACTTCCAATATTTACTGACACCTCAGGCATCTGATCTGCTGTGTATCAAGCAGAAACAAGCTTCCAAGGCCGCTGAATTTCTTTCCCATCCTTCATCATGTGCCTGTCACCATTTGGAGGCAGAGGGATTGCATTTCATTAAGAGAAAATGAAAAGAGCTTGATAAAATGGTGAGCTGAGAGATACCACTGAACATTCCAGAGTTTTCACTCACTGAATAAAGCCATAAAAAACAGCCAGGGGAGAAAATAAGATGATATTCTGTATGACCTGTTTTTGTTTTATTTTGTTTTTTGCCTCTTTCCCTGTATCAGTCTCTGGCTATTTTTCTAATTTTTTCTTATTTGTTTATTGTATAGTACTACAATTGTTATTGGGTTTCCTCAAAATTCAGCATTATGATTGTTGTGAAAGATATCACTGAAGGGCTGCCTCCCTTACTCCATTCCCTATCACCAAAAAAAGAAAAAAAAAGCTCTATCTGCAAAACCGTTAGTGGGATCTATGAACACAAAGTTTGGTGTTTAACTCAATTATTTTAATACCTCAGAGCACCTCTTCAGGAAATTCCTCACCCCCATTTTAATGGCACACAGAAATCTAAAGAGACTATGCTCACTTTACCTAGATATGGATATTTTCATTTCTACCTGTCAAGCACTTAAAATATTCACACTCCTAAATATTTGCTTTTTCCTTTGTTGGTTTCAGCTCTACTGTCTCGGCTGACAGAAAGAAAAAAAAAAGTGACATTTTATAAACTGAACTCTGAAGGTTAATTGATAGTTAATACTGTTAAGCTGGTAGAGATGTGCCCAGCATATAGCAAATCCAGGACTATGGTACAAAAAGCAACAGTTGTTTTTAGAATAGAGCACTTGAGAAATTCCCTAGAGAAAAAAAAAAAGAAAGAAGAACTAATGTTTTCTTATTAGCATAAAAACGGGCAGGCAGCAAGACTTTTGGTACATTCCAACATCAGCTCCTGTCTCCAAATTCCTCACGGTGATTGATTTTTCTTTTCTGAATAATATGGAAGTTTCCAACTAGCTAAAAGAGAAAACCACTGCCGAAGAAAATCCTGAAGAGTAGTAGGTATGGAAGAAAGTAGTAACATGAAAGCTAACATATATGTCACGTAACTTCAGGCCATTAATACACATTCTAAATTTCCATTATACATTCAGTAATAAATTCTTCTATCAAAAAGAATTATCATAAAAATTTCCACCAAGGTATCAGTGGCTAATGTTACTCCAAACATACTGATGTTCAGTGTCTATCCTGAGAGCCAAATGAGACCCCTTTCTCATCAATGACTCCTCCATGCATTTTACTCACTTCCTGCTAGTTCATCCACCAGGGAATGCATCGATTTCTTTTCTTAGCAACTTCAGTTCTTACAAAGCAATGTTAGAGAAAAAATTATAAATTTTCACATGGCAATTTTGCTGCCCTCTTATACATCTATGGAAAAGCTTTTGTACAAAACAGTAGAATAAAAAACAACCTCTCATTTTCTTGTTTCTTTGAAGAACCTCTATACCACTCACATTCTACCAAGCAAAATAAAAACAAAAATATCAGCTTCATTGCCATTTTACAAAGAAGGAATGACACCTTCTAAAAAGTAAAAATTCTGTATTTAGTTCAATTCTTTGTGTGTGTGTGTGTGTGTATCTAATGCAACCAAAAGTATATCCATTAGGTTTCTTACTGTTGGGATTTCTGTTCCAGGAACCAGAGTTCAGGTTCTTGCCAAAGGACAACAGATTGCCAGCAATCAAAAAACTCAAAAGAGGACACCAATTCATTGTACAAACATCACTTTTTCCTTGCTAATGGAGACATCCAGCAAATTTACAAAACTCATTATCAACACTAGTATACATGTAAGGTCCCAAGTGGCGAAGACTTAAAAAAAAAAACTTTTTAATATTAATGGACAATATGGTGACATGGTTCAAAAAGTACCAAAAGTATTTTAAGTCCTCATGAACATCAATACAAAAATCCTCAAATGTATCAGCAAATTGAATCTAGCAATATATAAAAACTATATATACATATACACATAGCCAAAGGTGATTTAGCTTAGGTACACAAAGCTAGTTCAACATTCAAAAATCAATTAATGTAATATATCATATCAACAAGCTAAAGACAAAAGAAATCACATGGCCGTATCAACAGATGCATAAAAATGATTTAACAAAAAGCAACACCCACTGAAAACTCAGCAGGCTGGGAATGGAGAGGGACTTCCTCAACTGGATAAAACATATTTACAGAAAAACCTACAGTTAACATATTTAAGGGAAGAAACTAGAAGCGTTTCCACTAAAATTTACTGCAAAGCAAGGATGTGTCCATTTACCACTCCTTTTCAACAATGTACAGGTAGTCCTAGCTAATTCAAAAAGACCCCCACTCCCCACCCAAAAAAGAAAATAAAACGTACACAGATCAGGAAGGAAAAATAAATAAAACTGCCTTTGGTTGCAAATGACATGATTGTCTCGGTAGAAACTCTGAAAGAATCAACAAAGAAAATTACTGGAACTAAAAAGCAGTTACACCAAGGTTGCAGGATACCAGGTTATTACACAGAAATCAATTGCTTTCCTATTTACCCGCAATAAACAACTGGATTTTAAAATTAAAAACACAAAGCCTCTTATATCAGCCCACCCAAAAAAGAAATAGTAAGTATTAATTATAACAAAAATATGTAGAAAATATTTATGAGGAAAACTACAAAACTGTGATGAAAGAAACCAAGAAGAACTAAATAAATGAATGAAAGTGAAAGTGAAGTCGCTCAGTCGTGTCCGACTCTTTGTGACCCCAAGGACTGTAGCCCACCAGGCTCCTCCGTCCATGGGATTCTCCAGGCAAGAATACTGGCGTAGGTTGCCATTTCCTTCTCCAGGGGATCTTCCCAACCCAGGGATCAAACCCGGGTCTCCCACATTACAGGCAGACGCTTTAACCTCTGAGCCACCAGGGAAACTCCAATAAATGAATAGATATTCCTAAATAATGAAGACTCAATACTGTCAAAATGTCATTTCTCCCCAATTTGATTGACAGATTCAGTCCAATCAAAATTCCAGGAAGATATTTTGTGGAAATCAACAAATTGGCTCCAAAGTTTAAATGAAAAGGCAAAAGACCAAAATAGCTAAGCCAATGTTGAAGAAGAAAAGCAAAGAGGATGGACACCACTCACTGGCAAGACTTACTATGAAGTTAAACAACACAGTGTGGTACTGGAGAAAGAATAAATGAGGATCAATGGAACAAAATTGATGGCCCAGAAAAGGACCCATGTAAGTATAATCACCTAATGTTTGACAAAAGAATCAAGACAATGAAATGGAGTAAAGAAAGTCTTTTCTGCAAATGGGGAGGAAACAATGAGACATACACAAGCAAAAAATAAATAATAGTAATAACCTAAACACAGATCTTACACCTTGCACAAAAATCACCTCCAACAAATCAGAGACCTGAATACAAAATGTGAAAACCATAATATTCCTAGATGAAAACAAAGGAGAAATTCTAGATAAACATGAGTATGGCAATGGCTTTTTCATATTAGTTGTTTTGAGACATCGGATACAGGACTGTCAGTGTGATGAACTGTTAACCTTAGATAAGGAACTCGGTAATGTCTGCGGGCAGACTTCACTAAGACAGAGGAGCAAACACAGAGGTCGGACCCCCTGGAGCCTAACTGTTAACACCCTACTGATGGACTCCTTACAGAGACCCCTGAGCCCAGGGCGGTGGAGGCTCTTTGCTGGAAGACAAAACTCCACGCTGCCGAGAGCTGCTCCAGGGGCGCTGCCAGCAGCTCAGTCAGAGCGGAAGGCAACTTCCCACTCACAGGTGTCAAGAGACCCACTGCTGGACGAGGGATCCATGTTCATGCTGAGATGCCTGCTTCCCAGACTTCTTGGAGATGTTCATCACTCTCTTTTCTATTTTCATCGCTTGACTAACTTGTGTGGTAACTGTGTGGAACAAACTACTTGATTCTTGAATTGCATATTGGCTCCATTTCCTCAGGCTCCAATCCCGTGATTCTTACCCAGCCTCACTGCAGCAACAGAACCACTTACCCCTCTTCTGACAGAAAACTAATCACAACAGGAGAGCTCTGCACCTTGCGTTCTTCCACATCAGTACACAACAAGCCCCCTCTGCTTTTTTCCAACACTGGCACAGTGATCCATGATTAATGTACCACCATTACCTAGCCCCTATTAATATACCTGTGTATACATGGTCTCTCTCCAATACTCTGCCATTTCAAGAATGTAACTCTGCACAAATCATTTCACATGTAAGCAAGTATATCTCAGAAAAATTATCAGAAATTGACTGCATTTATAATTTTGACACATATTTCCTAACTGGGCCATTTCTTCTAATGACTAAAATACCTCCCCTCCTCAGTATATGTTAGTCGCTCAGTCATGTTGACTCTTTGCAACCCCATGCACTGTAGCCCACCAGGCTCCTCTGTCCATGGAATTCTTCAGGCAAGAATACTGGAGTGGGCTGTCGTGCCCTCCTCCAGGGGATCTTCCCAACCCAGGTACTGAACCTGCGTCTCTTATGTCTCCTGCACTGGCAAGCAGGTTCTTTACCATTAGCGCCACATGGGAATCCCCCCTCTTCAGTACATATCCTTAAAGATTATCAGGCAATTTATATGGATTATGTAGTATTTTATAATAACTGTCAAAAGCATTTAAAATCATTAATTTTAAAGTCAAAATCAAATATTGACAAAATGACAAATGATGATCAAGGAAAAATGTCTAACATTTGAGAATGGAAAAAAATATAATCCATTAAGTTACTAGAATAGCATGTTTGTTTTTTTAATAAAATACCAACTATGTCATTGTAAAATCTTCTGTAACTACAATTCCCGTCAATTTTTGTCTGGACACAAAAACAGCAGATTTGACCCCATGGACTATACAGTCCATGGAATTCTCCAGGCCAGAACACTGGAGTGGGTAGCCTTTCCCTTCTCCAGGGAATCTTCCTAACCCAGGAATCAAACTGGAGTCTCCTGTATTACAGGCAGATTCTTTACCAACTGAGCTATGAGGGAAGCCCCAAGAGGAAAGCAGGTCAGTTTATTTGTAGGTTTAAACAAATTCATGTTTCACATGTTCAATAAATTAAATACTTTTGCTTTTTACATGTAGAAATCATATGCAAACAAACAGAAAAACAAGCTTAAACTGACAAAAACTAATTATAGAAGGGACTCACTTGTAGATTACCCTGAAAAATCAAAGTTACTAAGAAATGCACTAAGTACTCACATTTCTCTAAGCAATGTACTGTGCTGGCCAAAATGTTTATTTGGGTTTTTCTGTAACATTTTATGGAAAAACCCAAGCAAGCTTTTTTTTGGCCAACCCAATACTACTAACCAATTGTGTATTATCTGTCCAAGAAGTAAATAAAATATCTTTAATGTTTTTATTGATAATGATGGTAATTTTTCTGATTGATAAGGTAAAGCACTAATGGACTAAGGGTTAGGAAGGAAGTAAAAGGTCAGTTCAGGTCTCAAAAGAAAGGTTCAAAACTGGTAAAAATCTATAAAGCAACAACTAGAACAACAAATAAAGACAACTGAAAAAATACCTGGACATGATTCCACTGGCAAAGAGCTCAACAATCCATAGCTCTACTCAATGGAGTGTGTACAGCAGAACAATTAATATGAAGTTGCAAAACTACTGGGGAAGAAAGGGGAGCAGCATGGATCTTAGGCCACATTATAAAGAACTTTAAGGCATTCTCCTGGAACTTGCCTCTTCTCAAAATCATCACCTCCAGTGCCTAAGTCCTGAGTTCTGTTTTCTTCACGGCTTTTGCTCAGCATTCAGAAGCACCTAGAACACAGCAGGTGCTCACAGCATAACTGCTGAATGAACAATGGCATCTTCTTAGGACAGTCAGACTGCCCACTGCAGCACCCTCGCAGATCTTTCCCCATAAGCCTTATTCCTTCTGTGTTCTCCCTCATCAGAGCCATACTCTTTCACTGTCCAGTCAATGCAAACAATAAATCTGAACAACTCATGCAAAAATGCAAACGACTACCAGCAGTTTAAAGTCTTGTCCCTATAAACCCATATAAGGATACCTGTCAATTCTAGAAAATAAAATCCAAAGGCTGATAATTCAAGTACCTAGGAGGAAACTGTAGGGGCTTAAAGGCAAAAAAAAAAAAAAAAATGTGCATTTTGACTTACCTCCCCAAGAGCCTTCAATCTTGTCTTAAAGAAGATAGACTATAATTAGATTCTTTTTTTTTTTTTTTCACTTTTCAATTTTTTTTTTTTAATTTAATTTTATTTTTTTTTTTTATTCTTTGAATCAGCCATGGATTTACATGTATTCCCAATCCCGATCCCCCCTCCCACCTTAAGTTCCAGATCTATTTTGCCAGAAGTTACCAGAGGAAGATAGTCTCACCATTAATTAAATGAGAATGGAAGCAATGAGAGATGTGACAGAAGGAAAAGGGATTTTGTTCCTTTGCTAAAAATGTGAGGAGAGGAGAAACTGCTTTCGTTTCAAGGTCACATTTGCCATCTCTGTATTCTGTATAAAGAATCCAGTCCATGAAAAAATAAGAACTGAGACCATAAATTGGGAATAAACACTTCAACAAAGACATCATCCAGAAAAGAAATTAGCTGAACAGAATCAATGGCTTTGCCACAAGCATAATTCCCTGTTTAAAAAAAAAAAAATACCATTATGTTCAACTGAACCAGCTTTTTATAATTGCAAAAAATCATTCTGAACCAACCTTGACACATAACAGTCATAAAAACAGTCTTAAAACAGTCATGACTTTAATTACAAAGACTTTCTTAGTTCAAAGGATCACTTAAGAAACCGTTCTTTAAAATTCCTGAGTCCAAAGGTTATAAAACACACAGTCCGGAATGAGACTCCTAAGGAAATTCTTTCCAAAGCAGAGGAGATAAATGCACAAAAGTCTTAATCATTTGGTCACCACGCTCTTAAAAAAAGAACTTATTTCTTGGCAGAGTAAGGTGAAAACAAAAATATAAATGTTACAAATATAAATATCAGAAATCTAGCATGCGGTACCTACAAGGGACAGATCTATCACTGACTTAACCAGCACGCTAAGACTCTGGTTATGAGCTACTGCAAAAGTCTCCACTCCTCAAGACAAGTTCCTTTCTCCATAGGAGGAGCTTATTTAAAAGCATAGTGTTTACCACTGCTCTGGGAGCGAGTTTTGGGAGGCTACAACACAGGAGTCTGCTTGCAGCTAATCATTATGCCTACAGTTCATTCATGGACACTCTACCAAGTGGACAGGCGACCCTGGCTTAAACTTCATGAACAAATGACCAGGCTTCCCACAGGTGTAATAATTCAACTATATGCAGACCACCTATTTGCATCTTAAGTTCTTCAAAGTCTTTGTATTTTATTCAGTTAAGTGTACTCAGTGCCTGGCACTTGACCTGTCATTCTTAATAAAAGTCAGGGGCTAAGAAGGAAGTGGGGAGGGAGTCCATCTCTGACCAGGCAGACTGTCTCCTGCAAGCCACAGGATACATTCACAGTGTTCACTTTCCTCCCCAGACAGATGCCCTGACACCTGTCGTGAGCTTCAGCTGGCCACAGGAGCCAGGCACCTCATAACCACAGTAACTGGCAAGATGAGCTGGCAACCTACAGGGTTTCTACAAACCAGGGCCTTGGTAAAAAATTAAAATGATGTTTCCGATTCTAAAGAGCACATATGATGCAGCAGAAACCAAGACCAAAGAGAAAGAGGTCAAAATCCAGGGAGCTGAAGCATGCAGAAGTTCATATTACATCTTACATCACAGCAAGGAGATAAGCTGTCACATCCCCAAGCAAAGCAGATGTGTCTAACTTCTTCTGCAGTGCCTGCGGCATCCCACTGGGCAATGCTGAAAGCAGTTATAAGACAGATGCAAAGCAGACACAAATATTTATCCCATAAATAGCTACTGAGCAGTAATTTCCTGCCAGGCACCAAGCTAGATACCATGGGAATAGGAGATACATCAGAGACAGACGACTGCTGCAGTGTAGCAATTTAGGAGAGAAATGATGTCTTGTACATACAAAACCATAATGCGCAGCAGAGCACAATTTTTATGAGAGGCACGGGGAATATAGTGCATGCATTAACAGAAAAGGAAAGAGTAGAATTAGAGAATTCCTTCATTTACTCGATATTTACTAGATGCCTACTTACCATGTACCAAGCGCTGGTCTAGTATTAACTATAGACGCAGGACTAAGTATGGCCAACCAAGTTCCTGACCTAATGTGACCTAAGGTCTGGTGGGGTGGATAGAAAAGCTTACAGATAAATCACTTCAGGAAACACTGAGTACCATGAAGAAAAAGAACACGGCTTTTGAGAGTACAGACTGCACCTTTAAGTAGGATGGTCAGGTGAGGGCTTTCTAATGACATGATATTTGCCAAAAGACCAGAATCCAGAGAATAGTATACGTGAAAATGTGTGTGGGGGGGGGGGGGTGCGGGGAGGGGGAGATTCCAGGTAGAGGAAATGCCCAGTGAAAGGTTCTACCGCAGGAAGAATCTTGAGGTGTTCAGGAAAGGCCAACAAGGCCAGTGCCCCTGGAGCAGCGCTAAAGAGGGCAGGGCTAACACTGGGAACTGAGGAGAGAAGGCCAGATCAGGCTCCAAGGCTGTGGTCAGGAAAGGCTGAGGGAGGGTCCAGGGTGCCTCCTGTTTGTCTCCTGTTACTTATACCTTATATTAGCATGCTGCCTTTGTTACAATTAATAAGACAATACTGATACATTATTATTAATTAAGTGCATAGTATATTCAGATTTCCTTCCTTTTGAAATGTAGTAACTCTTCTTTCCCTTCTAGGATCCCATCCAGGACACCACATAACCACATGTTTTCATGTCCCTATAGGCTCCCCTTGGCTGTGACAGTTTCTCAGACTTTTCTTTGGTTTTGATGATCTTGACAGCCTTAAGGATTGCTGGTCAGGAATATGACAGAATGCCCCTCTACTGGACGTTTTTCTTATAATCAGCCTGCATTGTGGATTTCCCACAGAGGTTAACTGCCATTTTCATCATAACACATCAAAGGCACATATTATTAACATAACTTGATACTGTGAATAGGAACCAATCGCCCAGCTCAGACCGTGTTTGTCAGGTTTCCCCACAGCCCTCTGTCATACTGCTGGGTTTGGAAGGAAGGCTGAGTAGCCCATACTTAAGGAGTGAGGAGTTACATGCCCTCTCCTTTAGAGGAGAGAACATAGATTATTTGGAAGTCTTCAGCATGAGATATTTGTCTCTTTTCCTCCATGTATTAATTTATTCCATTATTAACTTATATTAGTATGAACTCATGAATTATTTATTAAATTTGGGTTATGATCCAATACAGGGATTCCCAAGTGGCACCAGTGGTAAAGAACCCACCCGCCAATGCAGGAGATGAAAGAGACCTAGGTTTGATCCTCTGGAGGAGGGCATGGCAACCCACTCCAGTATTCTTGCATGGAGAATCCGATGGTCAGAGAAGCTTGGTGGGCCAAAGTCCACAGGGTAGCAAAGAGTCAGACATGACTGAGCGACTTAGCACACCACAGCATGACATCATCCAAGACTATTTTATTTCCCTCAAATTATTCTATCCTTGGCTATCTCTTAGAACTGATCCAACCCAGATGGCTTTTGCAGGAACATATCATTTTCCATTTAATACCAAGTTTCCTTTATTCTAGAGTTATGAGACCTTCTGGTAACACAACATATCACAGGAAAGGATATAGCAGGTGTAGAAATAACGTGTGATTTTGTTTTTGTTTTAGGTAAGTTGAGAGAGAACAATACAAAGAGAGTAAAGAAAAAGAGAACAGAAGCATGAATTGATAATATCACACGGGTGACACTCAGCGTCACTGTCCCTACCATGCTCATGTGCGTGCTCGGTCATGTCTGACCCTTGGCAACCCCATGGCCTGCAGCCTGCAGGCTCCTCTGTCCATGGGATTTCCCAGGCAAGAAAACTGGAGCAGGTTGAGATTTCCTTCTCCAGGGGATTTTCACCACCCAGGGATCAAACCTGTGTCTCCTGCGTTGGCAGGTAGATTCTTTACCACTGAGCCAGCAGGCTTCCAGTCCTATGATTACACAGAGACACGTTTTGCCACTTACCTCTCCTTCCTTATGTTTAAGAGTAATAAAGCATTTACAAAAAATAATTTGTGGTACTTTCTATAATAAGCTTCTTTTTTGGTTGTTGTTGTTCATTTTAATGTAGCTACTTTTAGATTCCTCAGCTTGTAAAAGCAGAGGTGGCTAAAAGATTTGGTATGAGTTGTATAAAATAATAACTCATTCACTTAATACATTAAGGGAAACTCTGTAGACCCCAAAATAAGTGCTTGGTGGAAGGTTAGAAACTGCTGAAGGCTAATTGATACTATTTCAAAACATTCACTAGACATAGCAACATTGAAATATCACCTGCAGGATGTCAGAGCACTGCATCACTGGAAAATGATCCAATCCATGTTGAATGCATAAAGGCCAAACATAAAGTAAAGCCAAGATTATTTAGTGAATGTGAACATGGAGATGAGCAAAAAAGAAAACAATGAACAGATTCCAAAGTTTGCACAAGTGAGCACAGATGTAGCTTTTCAGGAATCAAAAAAAAAAAAAAAAAAGCTTTTGACATCTTCAGAGAACAAGTCAGAATATAACTATGGGTACTTTGAAGCCAAAAGCTCATGCTCACCCCTGCAGAAATTCCTAAGTTTACAGGGTGCCTGAAGGCAAATGAAGATGCGGGTGGCCTCTCGGAATGCTTTTCATGGGGCACTGGCCTGTGACCTCTCTAAGCGGCCCTGGTGCTGCAACAGCTTCCGTCAGTCACTTCAGGAAGGAACCAAGACAGAGAAGTTAGGATATTGGGCACACCACGTGGAAAATCCAGTAAGAGAACTCAGGGAGAAGCGGGAAGGCAGAAAGAGAGGAAGACGACGGAGAGGCAACCAGGAAAGGTGGGAGAGCGAGTTGGGGAAGCCCGTTATGTCTTAGACCTACTTAGCCACAGTCTCACTGTGGATGCAGGCGGAATCATCATTCTCATTTTAAGAGGACAAACCTGAGTCGTGAAAATGATATTGAGACTATGCAGGAAGATGTCATTTTTAGAGATGCATAATTATTTATTAAGGAAGAAAATGCAATGAGGCCTGTGATATGCTTCTTAAATTTTTGGCAATAATAATTCTAAATACTTAATTATTTTTAGAGTAAAGTTAGGACAGGATAGAAAAAGGAGAGGGAGAGATACCAGAGATTAAGATGAGGAATTAACTTCAAGGATTTATGGATTTATATCTTTCATATAGAACACAGGGCACAGTGAACTGAACAGTGTCCACAATCCCTACACTACAATGTATTTCTCTGCCTTCTTCTAACCTAACCTTCTCCCTTTCCTCATGTCCAACTCCCTATGGTATATATACACACAGCTTCTAAGTACTCTGGGAAAAACCTTCCATGAAATAAACTCAATATGCAACTAAAAGCCTTAGGATTTTTACTGGGTTTTACTGGTCATCTGTGAAGCCAATCCAATACACAACTAAAACTTTAGATTTTTAGCAGGTATTACAGTATAAACAAATAACAGTGCTAGGCAGAGCATTTATACCCTTAAAGCACCTGTATCTACTTTCTGTCTCTTGTAGCAAAGAATTTTGAAATCCCAGGGAAGAAAATAACCTCTATACAACTTAGAGAACTCTGTAATTAGCTCATTCCTTCAGATAGATACTGACATTATCCAAATGCTTATAATATTCACATGTAGGGCTTATTTCCTCAGCTTTGAAAGAGGACTCAACCAAATTTGCAAGGTGGAGAGCTTGAATTCATTCACTCTTTGAAACAAGGTCATAATGGTTGCTAAAAGCCCAAGTCAGGGAATTCCCTAGCAGTTCAGCAGTTAGGACTCTGTTTCCACTGCAGGGGATACAGGTTTGGTCCCCGACTGGTAAACTAAGATACCCAGCATGGTGCAGCCAAAATAACCTTCAAGTCAGCCAACAATATCTTATTATAAATCACATGTAACTGCACAGGCAATGCTATTTTAGCTATCAGTTCACATCACTATTTCTATCTCAGGAAAGATATTCAGAGTGGTAGGTAGACAGCCATATATTATATTGTTCTCTTACTTCTTTGTATACTTGAAATATTTCTTAATTGAAAAAAAGATAATTCACTCGCTAAGTATTTACTGAAAGGCTGCCAATACCAATCTGGTATTCACTATGAAACAGTGTTTATTATGCTCTTCCTAAATGCAAGGGGAAAAGAATTACTTAACTAAAGTAAAATGTACAAGATGTAAATCATGTAAGATAACTACCATGGAAGTAAGAGAATGTGAAAAAATAATTCAAAAAGTAGAGCAGTCAATTCTAACAAAGAATACTCTGTTAATGGTTAAAAAAAAAAGGTCACAAATTCCTCCCTGAACACACATTACTCTGCAATGTGACATGGCTGCTATTCCCCAGTTTTCCCCATGCCTTCGAAGACGTGGGCTGGCCTGACAACTGCAGTCAGTCAGTTCAGTTGCTCAGTCATGTCTGACCCCTGACGACTTGCTCTAACCTAAAACTGGACAGAGGGACTACCATGTGACTTACACACCTTCAGCTTCCCCTCACTTTGCTGCGGTCCTGAGACCACCATGTAAAGAAGCCTGGGCCATCTCTTCTGAGGACGAGCGACAGGCAGAGCTGACAGCTAACACCAAACTGTCAGATAAGTGTATGAGCTCATTCCAAACCACCCAGCCCTAGTTAAACCATCAAATGAACGAAGATACCTGAGTAACCCCAGACGAGACCAAAAAAAGAAACATCGAATCAAGCCCAGCCCGTTTAGGTGTCCAAAGTTTTCTAAGAAAATAATGAATAAATACAATGTTTGTTGTTTTAAGCATTAAAATTTTGGAGTGTTTTGGAATGCAGCGATCGACACCCTAAATAAATGCCCAAAGATGTCAGGACGCCAAATTGTCACTGAAAAGACAAAGATCCTCCTTGCTACCACTGTGAAGTTAATTCAGCACATCTTCACAAGAGGATGTGAATCAGTCTGTAATGATTTCAGAAGCTTTATTAGGTAAGGGGAATATAAGAAGAAATAAAACAAAGAGCTTCCATTGAAGGAACTTAAAGATGAATTCAACAAAGTGAACAAGATTCTACTATAGAGACATGCATAGCGTGCCCTGTGGAGACCTTAGAGAAAAATCAACAGACAATCTGAGATGATAGTAGCTGAGTTAGCCGGAGAAATCAAGGAAGGCATCCTGGAGGAGCCACAGCAAAGTCTTAAAAGCAAAAGTATTACAAGGGGTTTAAAAGGTCAGTAAGAAAAGCCTGCATGATCACAAGTGAGGATGTGTGAAGCATCATGGTATCCAGAGAACTGAGAGCAGTTCTGAACTGCTGCATTCTGAAGGATGTGTGGAGAATGGCAAGATATTTAGCTGGAGAGGCAGGCAAGAGTGAAATCACAGTGGGCTATAAGGAGTTTCGGCTTTATCCCACTGGTGACCAAGCATCATCCAGGTGTTCAAAGGGCAGTACTGGTCAGAATTCTGTTTCTAAACGATTACGGTTGCAGTATATAAGATACAGAAGATTGAGAGGGCCACACCCAGTGACAGGTAGAACAGTCAAGGTCAAGGTGAGAGACTATAGGAGAAGAGAGGGTAGACTTATTGGGGAGAAGTATTGATAAAGAGTTGGCAGGCTATGGCAAATGACTGGATGTAAAGGGTAATAAGGAGAGATTAAAAAGCACAATTATATTCCCAGGTATCACCTCCAAACAGAACAGAGCAGAACAGGCACAGTAGTATTCTCTGGAGAAGAAGGTAGGTAAGAGATAAATTCCTTCTTGGACATTTTGAGTTTGACTCACAGTTAAGATGTCCAGCACGTACTAGAATATACAAGTCTAAATTCTCTATAAAGTAAAACTGGAGGCACATACTTGGAAATCATGTGTTTAAGTACTAGAATTAAAACCATAAGCATAGATGAAATCAACTAAGAAAAGCTTCTAGAGTGACAAGAGAGATATCAGAGGGAGAATTAGAAGTGAAAGTTATTACAGGGTTTGATGAATGTAAGGCTTATCATTCTTTGCATCGTTTATTAAATGATCATTCCTTAGGCCCTCTATATGAAGGATGTGAAGGGAAAGAGTCCAAGGCTCTGTTGCAGTTCATTCACCTCCTGATGAGTTAAGAGCTCAGGATTCCCACAGTTATGAAATCAAAGCTTGAAAACTAAATGCCTACTTAAGTCCACCAAATCTGCAAGATCCACATATATGCCAGAATTGTATGTGGGTTCCTCTCCTTGGAGAATTAGCCATCCTTTTCACTAACCTGACCATAACGAGCCCAATAGAATTCAGCAGACTACAATGGCTGTTTTCATCTCTGTTCAATCAATTATTTACACTTCAGGAAACTGAACATTAAGCAAGTGGTACATGGATCTGATATTATGTGTTCAGTTGCTTAGAAACCAATATTTCTCAGATTTTCCTTCTCTGCTCCCAGTTTTAACTATTGCCAAACCAATTTCCATGTATTACCTTCACAGTAAAATTAAAAAGTCAGTATCTACATTTTTACATATTTTTAAATAACTATTTCACATGGCAGAGTAGATTCAGGGCAAAATAAAACATCAGATTATAGAGGTCAGTTTCCTATTAGGTCTCTTGTGACATACTAGGCTCTGAAATTAGTCCATGAATACCTTCAAGTCAATTTTATACTGATTTAAATTAATTGGTGTAATTTCATTTGAGTAAAGATACAGGTACAATCTTTGATGAGGTAACAGTTATTAGGAGGAAAGATAAATACCTAAAGAAATAGTGTTTCAACAAACAGCCACATTTATCTCAAGGTAAGGACGATGTCACTGTCAGTTATAAAGGCTATTATTAAGCTCATGAAATTAAACATCAGCTTTAACTTTCAGCTCCACTACAATAAAAGTCAATTATGTGCAGAAAGAGGCACAGAACTGCTAAGGTTATCAAAAAGTCCTAAAGTCAAGGACTTGACTTTTTTTTAATGAATAATCTTAGAAAATATAATTAACTTGTCTTAAGTAACATTCTTCAATATGTAAGATAGAAGCCCTTTCACTTTCTAGCAAATATAGCTCAAAATCAATACATCTTATTAATAAACATATGATTCAATAAATGGATGACTTAAAGCTGGACTCTTCCATTCCTTTCAGTACCAAGATTTAAAGATCTGTTAGATATCTTGTCTTTTCAGCAATACAGACATGATGACTTCTCTTCCATACAATCACTCAATTAATGTGAATCACAAGATCTAACAACCTCCTTCAGATACTCCACAAATCACTCTAGTAATACAAACTACTAGCTTTTAAAATGGTCCCCAGATCAGCAGCATTAGCATCATCTGAGATTATAGAAGTGCAAATAACCTGGCCCCACCCTAGGGCTACTGAATCAGAAACTCTGGGGGTGAGGCCCCAAGTTTGTTCCAGGGATTCTGATGCCCTCTCAAGTTTGAGAACCACTCAAAGTACATAGAAGTCCTACTGCTTTGAGTAGATAAAAGAGGAATAAAACCTGATTCTGTCACTTTATTTTCCAAGCTAAATTGGACCGCAAATAGCACTGAAGTTGGGAAAACAGGGCATGCTACTTGATGGCTCATTTACAATTCAAAAGGCAGGTTAAATTAGACAAAATCACGTCATGGATATAAAACAACTGTTTCTCCACATTCAAGCTAGAAAATCACTGGAAAAGAAAAGTTACCATGAGGTATTAGCCAAGACTGTGCAGAAGGCCCTCTCATACCTTTCTGTTAGGAATGAAAACTGGGATAGCCAGGGGGAATTTGGCAATACTTAACAAAATTACTTATGTATTTACCTTTAACCTACCAACCTCACTTCCCAGAATCTACTCTACATATGCACCTCTAACGTTATGAAAATATATATACATAAAGTTATCCACTGCAGCATTGGTTCTCATTGCAAAATACTAGAAACAACCAAAATTCAAATATTTAGGAAACTGGCTGAATAAATTATGTGATATCCAGACGAACAATACTGAAAGTGAAAGAGTGAAAATGTTAGTCACTCAGTCATGTCCAACTCTTTGCAATCTCATGGATTGTAGACCACCAGGCTTCTCTGTCCATGGGACTTTCCAGGCAAGAATACTGGAGTGGGTTGCCATTTCCTCCTCTAGGGATCAAACCCAGATCTCCTGCATTGGCAGGCAGACTCTTTATCCTCTGAGCCACCAGGGAAGCATTTATGCTGCTGCAAAAGAAGAATGAGGAGGGTGCCTAAGAACTGGTATGTAATGACCCAGAATATATTTTTCAGTAAAAAAAGCAAAGTTCACAAATATATACCATATATCACCTTGTGTGCATGAAAGAATGGGAAAATATATGTGCATATTCTTGCAAAAGGAAATAAAAGAAAGATAAACCAGAATCTAATGGCACTTGTAGTTACTTACAGGTACTAGGAACTAGGATGTGAACAGGGTGAAAAGAATTGGAGCTGTGACACTTCTGAGTACATCCTGCACTTCTGAATCCATCTTAGTATTTGACATATTCAAGTAAATAAAATCAGCAAGCATGAGTAGAGGGATCCTAAAATGGAATACAACAGAAACATATGACCCAATGGTATTTCAAATAAAGAACATAATTACACTGAATAAAGGAAAAAGGAATAAGCCCAAGTAACTTTTGAATGTGGTACTTTCACTACATACCTTCAGTCTAAAGATAAAATGAACCTTTAACAAATACTGAACTCTAGTGAGTATTTTTTTTTCCATGGTAGTACAAGTTAGAAATTCTAAAAAAATAAAAATATTTAGGCTTCCCTGGTGGCTCAAATGTTAAAGAATCTGCCTACAAGCAGAAAACCTGGGTTCAATCCCTGGGTCAAGAAGTTCCCCTGAGAAGGGAATAGCAACCCAATCCAGTCATTTTGCCCGGAGAATTCCATGGACAGAGGAACCCGGCGTCCACTGGGTCACAAAGAGTCGGACACAACTGATCGACTAACACTTTCACTTTTCACAGAATAGAAATTTTAAAAATCCTTTTTTTAAGGATTGAGCAAGTAAGTAGGTGCCCAATATGCTACTGGAGATCAGTGGAGAAATAACTCCAGGAAGAATGAAGGGATAGAACCAAAGCAAAAACAACATCCAGTTGTGAATGTGACTGGTGATAGAAGCAAGGTCCAAAGCTGTAAAGAGCAATACTGCATAGGAACCTGGAATGTTAGGTCTATGAATCAAGGCAAATTGGAATTGGTCAAACAAGAGATGGCAAGAGTGAACGTCAACATTCTAGGAATCAGTGAACTGAGATCGACTGGAATGGGTGAATTTAACTCAGATGACCATTATATCTACTACTGTGGGCAGGAATCCCTTAGAAGAAATGGAGTAGCCATCATAGTCAACGAAAGAGTCCCAAATGAAGTACTTGGATGCAATCTCAAAAACAACAGAATGATCTCTTTTCATTTCTAAGGCAAACCATTCAATATCATGGTAATCCAAGTCTATGCCCTGACCAGTAATGCTGAAGAAGCTGAAGCTGAACAGTTCTATGAAAAACTACAGGACCTTTTAGAACTAACATCCAAAAAAGATGTCCTTTTCATTGTATGCAAAAGTAGGAAGTCAAGAAACACCTGGAGTAATAGGCATATTTGGCCTTAGAGTATAGAATGAAGCAGGGCAAAGGCTACCAGAGTTCTGCCAAGAGAACACACTGGTCATAGCAAACACCAACAAGAGAAGATTCTACACATGGACATCACCAAATGGTCAACACCAAAATCACATTGATTATATCCTTTGCAGCCAAAGATGGAGACGCTCTATACAGTCCACAGAAACAAGACTGGGAGCTGACTGTGGCTCAGAGCATGAACTCCTTATTGCCAAATTCAGACTTAAATTGAAGAAAGTGGGGAAAACTACTAAAAAATTCAGTTATGACTTAAACCGAATCCCTTATGATTATACAGTGGAAGTGAGAAATAGATTTAAGGGATTAGATCTGATAGACAGAGTGCCTGATGAACTATGGACGGAGGTTCGTGACACTGTACAGGAGACAGGGATCAAGACCATCCTCAAGAAAAAGAAATGCAAAAAAGCAAAATGGCTGTCTGAGGAGCCCTTACAAATAGCAGTGAGAAGAAAAGCGAAAAGCAAAGGAGAAAAGGAAAGATATTCCCATTTGAATGCAGAGTTCCAAAGAATAGCAAGGAGAGATAAGAAAGCCTTCCTCAGTGATCAATACAAAGAAATAGAGGAAAACAACAGAATGGGAAAGACTAGAGATCTCTTCAAGAAAATTAGAGATACCACAGGAACATTTCATGCAAAGATTGTCACAATAAACAACAGAAATGGCATGGACCTAACAGAAGCAGAAGATACTAAGATGTGGCAATAATACACAGAGGAACTGTACAAAAAAGATCTTCATGACCCAGATAATCATGATGGTGTGATCACTCACCTAGAGCCAGATATCCTGGAATGTGAAGTCAAGTGGGCCTTAGGAAGCATCACTATGAACAAAGCTAGTGGAGGTGATGGAATTCCAGTTGAGCTATTTCAAATCCTAAAGTGATGTTTGTGAAAGTGCTGCACTCAATATGCCAGCAACTTTGGAAAACTCACAGTGGCCACAGGACTGGAAAAGGTCAGTTTTCATTCCAATCCCAAAGAAAGGCAATGCCAAAGAATGCTCAAACTACTGCACAATTGCACTCATCTCACACGTTAGTAAAGTAATGCTCAAAATTCTCCAAGCCAGGCTTCAGCAATATGTGAACCGTGAACTTCCAGATGTTCAAGCTGGTTTTAGAAAAGGCAGAGGAACCGGAGATCAAACTGCCAACATCCGCTGGATCATCAAAAAAGCAAGAGAGTTCCAGAAAAACATCTATTTCTGCTTTATTGACTATGCCAAAGCCTTTGACTGTGTGGATCACAATAAACTGTGGAAATTCTGAAAGAGATGGGAATACCAGACCACCTGACCTGCCTCTTGAGAAACCTGTATGCAGGTCAGGAAGCAACAGTTAGAACTGGACATGGAACAACAGACTGGTTCCAAATAGGAAAAGGGTTATGTCAAGGCTGTATATTGTCACCCTGCTTATTTAACTTATATGCAGAGTACATCATGAGAAACGCTGGGCTGGAAGAAGCACAAGCTGGAATCAAGATTGCCAGGAGAAATATCAATAACCTCAGATATGCAGATGACACCACCCTTATGGCAGAAAGTGAAGAAGAACTAAAGAGCCTCTTGATGAAAGTGAAAGAGGAGAGTGAAAAAGTTAGCTTAAAGCTCAACATTCAGAAAACTAAGATCATGGCATCTGGTCCCATCACTTCATGGCAAATAGATGGGGAAACAATGGAAACAGTGGCTGACTTTAATTTTGGCGGCTCAAAAATCACTGCAGATGGTGACTGCAGCCATGAAATTAAAAGACTCTTACTCCTTGGAAGGAAAGTTATGACCAACCTAGACAGCATATTAAAAAACAGAGACATTACTTTACCAACAAAGGTCCATCTAGTCAAGGCTATGGATTTTCCAGTGGTCATGTATGGATGTGAGAGTTGGACTGTGAAGAAAACTGAGCACTGGAGGATTGACGCTTTTGAACTGTGGTGTTAGAGAAGACTCTTGAAGAGTCCCTTGGACTGCAAGAAGATCCAACCAGTCCATCCTAAAGGAGATCAGTCCTGGGTGTTCATTGGAAGGACTGACATTGAAGCTGAAACTCCAATACTTTGGCCACCTGATGTGAAGAACTGACTCATTGGAAAAGACCCTGATGCTGGGAAAGATTGAGGGTGGGAGGAGAAGAGGATGACAGAGGATAAGATGGTTGGAAGGCATCACTGACTCAAAAGACATGAGTTTGGGTAGACTCCGGCAGTTGGTGATCGACAGGGAGAGCTGGCCTGCTGTGGTTCATGGGGTCGCAAAGAGTCGGACATGACTGAGCGACTGAACTGAACTGACGTAAGTAGGTATATTGAGAATACTGGAAGCCAGGTTTTTCACAGTTAGTGATTGAGTTATAAATACACAAAGGACAAATGCCAGAAAGAATTCTGTGGCACTGTACTGAAAGTGATGTTTCCAGTAAGAATTCATGGTTTTTGATGGATGGATGGATGGATGGACAGATAGCTGCATGTGTATATCCCATGTATATATGTATACACACATTATATGTAATATATCTGTCCATAGATTCTTTTTCTTTCTTTCCAGCCTTGAGCTCCAAGAGGGCCTAAAAGTTATGACACCCTGGTAGCAGTGAACACACCGAGCACCAAGATCTAAATATCATTCTCCCATAAAATGAAGTAGACTTCCTTGGTGAGTTGGCTGATTACAGGACTGAAGTAGAGAAGGGAAAAAACTATCTTCGAACTTTATGCTATGCATGAAAGTTAGAAAATAACTCAAATTATGATGAGGGCATGTCAAAAGGCTAAGATCCAGGTTGAAGGAGCTCCCTTTGGCCAAATTTGGGAGAATTTGAGCACAAAAGTCAATATTGGTATTAGCAGTTTACAAACCGTTGACTAAGAATCCATGAGCTCATAAAATACAAGTGAATAAGTAAATGAATAAATAAACAAGCAAAAATATATCCTTTATAAATACAATATGAAGAAATATCAGACAAATCTAAATTTAGGTACATTCTAAAGAATAATTTGCCTGTACTCTTCAAAAATACCAAGGTCATGAAAAACAAGTAAGGATGAAAAATGGTTCCAAATTAAAAGAAACT
The DNA here is from genome assembly GCF_019320065.1 of Cervus canadensis. Classification (NCBI taxonomy): domain Eukaryota; kingdom Metazoa; phylum Chordata; class Mammalia; order Artiodactyla; family Cervidae; genus Cervus; species Cervus canadensis. The sequence goes on along the minus strand of NC_057399.1, from coordinate 44,598,852 downwards.
AAAGAGACAAAACAATTAAATACTATTCATACAAATGGATCCTGAATCCAATATTAGGGGAAATGCTATAAAAGTCATTATTGGGACAATAGATAAAATTTTATATGTATTCATTCATATCAGTGTACTAAGGTTATGTTAGAAAATGTGTTTGTTCTTAGGATGTATGTATTGAAATACACAAGAGTTAGTCTACAGCTAACTCAAACAGTTCAGAAAAAAAACAGTATATATACAAGAGGAAAGAACTAACGATAAAGCCAATATAGCACATGGTTAAACTTTTGTGAGTTGGTAAAATGTGTGTATAGTAGGTTTTTAAGCTAATCACTGAATGTTTCTGTAAGTTTGACATCATTTTAAAATAAGAAGTTACTCAAAAGCTATCAATTTCTTTAAAATATAATTATAGCAAAGAAAGAGAAACATTTGTTTTTCAAGCAGAGAAAATCTTAAACCTCACTCTGTGTTTTGAATCATTCTCCCCCTGAAATGTCACTGTTCTCTAGAGAGTTGAGAGAATTAAAGGGAAAAGAAGATGGATTAGGAAAGAAATGTTATGCATGGAAGTAGCCGAAAATATTTCTTGCCTCTTCCCAAAAAGCACTTTTGAATTTTCTATACAATCACAGAGTCAGTCATTTTACCTATCTTTGCCAATTAAGTTTGTTTCTCATATATTTGACATTAATATACTTCCATATATAATGTGTATATGGAATATATTTCCATATAACTAAGATCATGGCATCCAGTCCCATCACTTTGTGGCAAATAGATGGGGAAACAGAGGAAACAGTGATAGACTTTATTTTCTTGTACTCCAAAATCACTGCAGATGGTGACTTCAGCCGTGAAATTAAAAGACGCTTACTCCTTGGAAGAAAAGCTATGACCAACATAGACAGCATATTAAAAAGCAGAGACATTACTTTGCCAACAAAGGTCCATCTAGTCAAAGCTATGGCTTTTCCAGTAGTCATGTATGGATGTGAGAGTTGGACTATAAAGAAAGTTGAGCACCAAAGAATTGATGCTTTTGAACTGTGGTGTTGGAGAAGACTCTTGAGAGTCCCTTGAATTGCAAGGAGATCCAACCAGTCCATCCTAAAGGAGATCAGTCCTGAATATTCATTGGAAGCACTGATGCTGAAGCTGAAACTCCAATACTTTGAGACCACCTGATGCAAAGAACTGACTCACTGGAAAAGACCCTGATGCTGGGAAAGATTGAAGGTGGGAGGAGAAGGGGACAACACAGGATGAGATGGTTGGATGGCATCACTGACTCGATGAACATGAGTTTGAGTAAGCTCCTGGAGTTGGTGATGGACAGGGAAGCCTGGCGTGCTGCAGTCCATGGGGTCGCAAAGAGTCAGACACGACTGAGCGACTGAATGGAACTGAACTGAATATATAATGTATTTAAATGCAAAACTTTCCTGAGCCTTGAACTCCCTCAGGATCATGAGAGTTCAAACTCATTATAATTTCCTTTTTTAAAGCACAAAAAACTAAAGCCAAGACATATAATATTGTGTATACATCTCAGGATCAATAATGCAAGGCAAGCCAAGAACCGAAAATTCCATGAGTCTGAGCCAATTTCCACATCACAATTGCCTTGATTTGACATGTTTTCCATCACACATTTCTAGATACTACCTATGGCAAGAGAAATTGTAATAGGAAGCCCACTTTGCTAACATGTTCATGGGAATTCATGTTTACTTATAAGAGATTAGAAAAAAAACAATATCAGTGTTTTAACCAGAGATTTAATAACAGTGTTCCCAATGGCTACTCCTTAACTGCTACCAACTTCATTTAGGCAAATTCAATGGAAGCTTTTTCATATGAATACAGGAAGGCTAAAACTAAAGACCATTTGCAAAGGACTTTTTGTTTTTACTGATAGCCATAACTTCTGTTTCAGAATTTTTCTCCCTTAGCACTCTTTCATTTAAAACTGCAACAGGTGGTGACTATAGCCAAGAGATGTTGGTTGGTAGAGTGTCTGTTTCTATATCTGAAAAAAAGTTCATTTCATAAGTAAAATGGTGAGTCTTTAATGCATGCTATTCCAATAGATATTTTTCAGTTTCGTCAGACAGGCTTATTTTTGCTTTTGCTTTGTAAACTGTTTTCATCTTCTAACTGAAGTTAAGCCACTGGGAGCAATTTCACTTTAATCACAGATGCATTAACAGTAAGTCTGCAGTGCCAAGGCATGGATTAAATCATCTCACAGTAGATTTATATCAGCCTTCACATCTCTATGATGGATCACTCACCAGAACCATTAATGAGAATATAATTAACAAGTAACTACAAAATGTCAGATTGCAGTCACATAACAACAACAAATCCATCTTTATGAACTTACTGCTCGTGTTTTTTGATATCAGAATCCCTATTTCCTTGATTCACAACTTTGCTAAAAGCCAAATTTATCTTTTGTAAAATGAATTGGAGCATATAGGTTAAAATTAAAGCCTAATAGAAATAAAATGCATGACATTCCAAACCTTTAGAAGGGAAATCATGAAAAAATTTAATCCATATAATAAATAGAGAAAGTGAAGTTGCTCAGTCATGTCCAACTCTTTGCAACCCCATGGACTGTAGCCCTACCAGGCTCCTCCATCCGTGGGATTTTCCAGGCAAGAATACTGGAGTGGGTTGCCATTTCCTTCTCCAGGAGATCTTCCTGACCCAGGGATTGAACCTGGATCTCCTGCATCGTAGAAGCAATAAAAAAGAAAAAGCATTAGCACATAGTAAAGAGAAAAATCAAAAGTAAATAGAATATGGAGGAAACAAACTGAGGAAATAAATCTCAATATAACAGCCATCACAGTTGATGCATCTGTCCTATACAAAAATCACCAGCTAACAGATCAATTCTCAGTTGGATTTTTTTTTTAATTCCAGCAATATGCCATTTAAAAGAGATCCATCTGACAGCATGTATACTATCTATGATGAAACAGATCACCAGCCCAGGTGGGATGCATGAGACAAGTGCTCGGGCCTGGTGCACTGGGAAGACCCAGAGGAATCGGGTGGAGAGGGAGGTGGGAGGGGGGATCGGGATGGGGAATACGTGTAAATCTATGGCTGATTCATATCAATGTATGACAAAACCCACTGAAATGTTGTGAAGTAATTAGCCTCCAACTAATAAAAAAAATAAAAATTAAAAAAAAAGAGATCCATCTGAAATATAATTGCATTGCTCTGGTATGGTTATCACTAAATGCTGATATTTCAGCAATCACATCTATGTGTCTTTTTTGACACCAAGAAATACTTAGCTGCTTTGGTTTCCCTTAATTCCAGTGTGGAATAAGCAACCAAAGAAGTTGACAACTTTCTCCATAAAATGAGGCACAGAGAGACAAAACGTAACTGTCAAGAATGACTGCTTTGTTATAAAGCCTGTGGCTATTTTTTGTCACCTAACATATTAACTCCTTTCTTTCACATTAAAATATATCCTCCCCAAGAAGTTTATTCAGAAAGGATTTGATCAAAGAACAGAAAGCATATAATTTTACATGTGCTACTGTGAAACGTGAAGACATGTTAATTGTACGTACTAAAGGAGCATGCTGCAGTCCATGGGGTCGCAAAGACTCAGACATGACTGAGCAACTGAACAACAACAAATGTGTCCAAAAAAGAGGGCCAAATATTTGAACATCTGACCAACAACCACTAAAAGCAAGAAAAATAACTTACCCAGTTCATTTTATAGAGAGGAAACTGGAAGTTCTGGCATTCAAGTTTGCTCAACAACCATGAGGAGGAAAAAGACGTGATAGTCTTTCTATAAATCTAGAGAGCTAATGGTGACAGGTTCAGATACTAAATTCATGGGAAGCCGTAAGATGAGAACAATTCCCTTGTATGGTATCAAAAACCCTACCCTTGTGGTTTCTTTGCATTTGTTCAGCGAGGCAACCACTGTTTCCTATTAGGCAGCTTTGCAAATATCTGGAGACCTAATATTATGTAGGCACTGCAGATGGTGACTGCAGCCATGAAATTAAAAGACACTTGCTCCTTGGAAAGAAAGCTATGACAAACCTAGACAGTGTATCAAAAAGCAGAGCATCACTTTGCTCACAAAGATTCATATAGTCAAAGCTATGGTTTTTCCAGTAGTCACGTACGGCTGTGAGAGCTGAACCATAAAGAAAGTTGAGCATCTTAAGAATTGATGCTTTCGAACTGTGGTGCAGGAGAAGACTCTTGAGAGCCCCTTGGACAGCAAGGTGATCAAACTAGTCAATCCTAAAGGAAATCGACCTTGAATATTCATTGGAAGGACTGATGCTGAAGCTGAAACTCCAATACTTTGGCTACCTCATGCGAAGAGTTGACTCATTGGAAAAGAGCCTGATGCTAGGAGGGATTGGGGGCAGGAAGAGAAGGGGATGACAGAGGATGAGATGGCTGGATGGCATCACCGACTCAATGGGCATGAGTTTGAGTAAACTCTGGGAGTTGGTGATGGACAGGGAGGCCTGGCGTGCTGTGATTCATGGGGTCGCAAAGAGTCGGACACAACTGAGTGACTGAACTGAACTGAACTGAACTCACTGGAAAAGACCCTGATGCTGGGAAAGATTGAAGGCAGAGGAGAACGGGCATCAGAGGATGAAATGGTTAGATAGCATCACCAGCTCAATGGACATGAACTTGAGCAAACTCCATGAGATAGTGGAGGACACGGAAACCTGGGATGCTGCAGTCCATGAGGTTACAAAGAGTAGGACAAGACTTAATGACTGAACCACAACAACAAAGCCTTCTCTTCTATGAGGTGTACTATACTCACTACTCTGGGCACACGAGGGCCAGCACTTTACAAAAAATCATCTCACTATGGAGGCTACAACATCAGACTCTCAGCAAGTGATACAATTAGATAGAAAACTAGCAGAGATAGAGAACTGAACAACACATCAACCACCAAGATCTAATTGACCTTTAGAGAACACACCACACAACAACAGCAGAATACACACTCTTATCAAGCACCCAAGGTATATTCAGCAAGACACATCACATCCTGGGTCATAAAACAAACCTCAACAGGTTGAAAAGAACTGAAATTATCCAGACTATATTCTCCCAACATGATGGTATCAAACTAGAAACCAGTAGCTGAAAGACAGTAAGAAAATCATCTCATTGTAACCATCCCAAAGTATCTTTTAGAAAAGTGCTCCAAAACACACTTTTACACTTAATGAGAGTGAGGCTCAAAGAAGCTATGTTACCTATGTAAGGCCATAAGCATGAAGTATGAAAGTCAAAAATTTTATTCAAGAATATCTGACTCCAAAGGCTATAGTTTTCACAATACTATGTTACCTCTTAACAAGCAGAGCTTACAATTCAGTAATTGCCAAACTTGATCATACCCTCTCATGTTAGTTTTTTTAAAAGCATGTAATCCAAATGTTTTTTATTCATGTATTATAGTCCTACTCTCTAAGTCCACATACAAAAAGTAGATATTTTGAAAAGATACTTGTCTAAATAGAAATGAATAGAGGTTCTAATATTTTATTTGTATAACACAGTGATGGTCATGGTATCCCTCAAGATTTAGCATTCCATCTAAACCCTACCTCTTTTCCACCTGCTTTTAAGGTATTCTCTTCCCCATCTTTACCCTTGCCGTTCATTTTTCACCAGATTATACCACTGCCCATTTATCCTTGTTCAATTACAGTCCACTGCTCCATTCTATAAAGATATCTTTCCATCCTGGGTCTGTGTTCCATCATTGACTGTCACTCCCAGCTTCACATGAGCTGCTATACTGATGGACCTGCCCTCATCAGCTTTAGCCAATCAAGAATAGAAATTTCCACAGTACAGGGCCTATTCTTCAGCTTGTCAGACTGGGATTACCAACTATGTTGAACATCATTTTCCAGCTACTTTTAATTTCACTTGATTATTCTCACAAACTATACTTCACCATTTTCTTTATAGGATATCATACAAGATTTTTTCAAACACCCTGTGGAATTTTAAGTGTGGTATATACCACTTTTCAGAAGTTCACTACTGGAAGAAACCTTGAGAGCCAACCAGTCCAAAGGTTTCAGTTTACTTGCGAGAACACTGTGATTCAGAGAAGTCAAGTGGTTCTTTCAGGTGACCCAGGCAACTGAGATAGATTCTAGTTCAGGGCTGAAATCACATGGTTTAAACCTGGGCTATCACTACATCATCAGTGGCCTAATAGAGAAAAAGGGAAACACTGATGGAACATGTGATAAATGCCAACTGTTACACTCGATGCTACATACTGTCTAACCAAAACCTCCATTTACTGGCAAGACAGTAAATGCCTACACAATCAGCTAGACAGTGTAAGTGAATGAGAAGGGAAGGTATAAATCAGCTGGAAGCAGTGGTCCCACCCAAAGGGCCCACAGCTTAAGCAGCCAGTCAGAGACACAAGGACAAGAATGCCAGATCTGATTTCTTCTGATGCTTACATGTCAGCAGCTATTTCAAATGTGACAAGTTCTGGTCAAAGAAACCATCTCCAAATGGCAAACCACTCAATGTATGCCAGGCATTGTGCAAACCTCCTCTCACTATGTTCTTTCCACAAACAGGGCTCTAATGGACGAGGCACTTGTAGCTCAGAGAGATTAAATAAGGTTGCCGACATAACTAAGAATACCAGACCACCAGACCTGCCTCTTGAGAAATCTGTATGCAGGTCAGGAAGCAACAGTTAAAACTGGACATGGAACAACAGACTGGTTCCAAATGGGAAAAGAAGTACGTCAAGGCTGTATATTGTCACCTTGATTATTTAACTTATATGCAGAGTACATCATGAGAAACGCTGGGCTGGAGGAAGCATAAGCTGGAATCAAGATTGCCAGGAGAAATATCAATCACCTCAGATATGCAGATAACACCACCCTTATGGCAGAAAGCAAAGAAGAACTAAAGAGCCTCTTGATGAAAGTGAAAGAGGAGAGTGAAAAAGTTCGCTTAAAGCTCAACATTCAAAAAACTAAGATCACGGCATCTGGTCCCATCACTTCATGGCAAATAGATGGGGAAACAGAGGAAACAGTGGCATACTTTATTTTGGGGGGCTCCAAGATCACTGCAGATGGTGACTGCAGCCATGAAATTAGAAGTCACTTACTCTTTGGAAGGAAAGTTATGACCAACCTAGACAGCATATTAAAAAGCAGAGACATTATTTTGCCAACAAAGGTCCGTCTAGTCAAGGCTATGGTTTTTCCAGTAGTCATGTATGGATGTGAGAGTTGGACTATAAAGAAAGCTGAGCACTGAAGAATTGATGCTTTTGAACTGTGGTGTTGGAGAAGACTCTTGAGAGTCCCTTAGCCTGCAAGGAGATCCAACCAGTCCATCCTAAAGGAGATCAGTCCTGGGTGTTCATTGGAAGGACTGATGTTGAAGCTGAAACTCCAATACATTGGCCACCTGATGAGAAGAACTGACTCATTTGAAAAGACCCTGATGCTGGGAAAAATTGAGGGCAGGAAGAGAAGGGGACGACAGAGGATGAGATGGCTGGATGGCATCACTGACTCAATGGGCATGAGTTTTGGTAAACTCTGGGAGTTGGTGATGGACAGGTAGGCCTGGCGTGCTGTGGTTCATGGGGTCACAAATAGTCAGACACAACTGAGTGACTGAACTGAACTGAACATACCTAAGAAATGGCAGTCATATTTCAAGCCTGTTTAATAAACACCTCCACAATACTGCCTCATTTGATCCCTGTAGCCACCTCAGAACAGTTATCATTCTCCATGTCTGCAGACTGGGGCAAGCAAGTCAGAGACTAGTAGATTCTCACCCGACATACCAAAAAATCAGTTCTATGTCTTCCAGTTTTAGTAGGGATGAAGGACTCTTAAGCACTGAATATTAAACTAGAAGGTATTTCTTGACTTCGGCTTTTTATTTAGCTTGGAGGTCACGGTCCAGATTCTTGTGCCTCTAAAGTAAGCCAATTTTAACTTTTATCAAACAAATAACACTAAATTTGAATTATATCTGATAACATAATCATAAACCCTGAGAGTACACTTATTTCTGTATTTTAGCACCAGTTTCTAACTTGAATACAAGAGGACATGTAAATACAATATTCTGTATAACTAGGACTAGTTCTCTCCCTGAATCTAAATGTTAGAGTCCAAAGATGAACTATTCTATTTTCTGAACCTCTACTCATTCATAAACCTCTCTCCAGCCCAGAGGCATACAGAATGTGTTGGTGTGAAAATGTACACACACACACCACACTTACTTCAGGGGCTAACAGGAACTCCAGGGATAACTACCCTGGTGGCTCAGTGGTAAAGAATCTGCCTGCAATGCAGGAAGCGCAGGGGAGACATGGGTTCGATCCCTGGGTCGGGAAGATCCTTTGGAGTAAGAAATGGCAACCTGCTCCTGTATTCTTGGCTGGGAAATTTCACAGACAGAGCAGTCTAGTGGGCTACAGTTCATGGATGGGATCACAAAGAGTCAGACATGACTGAGCATGCATGAGCACTCCATTCCACTCTCCACACCTACCAGGCATCTCAAAAATAGATGTAATGGTTCCCACCCTACAGCTGCAGCATCTACTGCTAATCCTGCACGTGGGGCTGAGAGTCATCCCAGGAACACACATTAGAGGACCAAAGAGAAGGAAGCATTGTCTGGGGAAGGGATCAGAGCCAAACAGGGCCTTCCTTCATAATTTAGGATCACAATGTATATACAGGGAGGTGCTCCTGCCCTCTCCCCTTTCCCTTCTTCCCTGCAACTGTATATTCCCTCCCTAGGACCCTCTTCTACCTCCAGTTAATTCCCTAGGAACTACCACTAACAAGATAATTTCCATCATCTTTTCTCTGTCTCTCATGAAAAGTCACTTGAGCTTTTGTTTGGCTTTATTCTTACTCAAAGGAAGATAATCTCATGTCTGATTTCCTATTTAATCAGTTACTTCTTAGGAATATTTGCATTTTCAGCAGGAGCTCCCAGAGATGGGAAGACTTAATTTAAAGGACTCGTTTCTCTTGGTAGGTTTTCTAGTCCTTTGGTAGGGCAAGGGGTGTTGATGTCAAGGTACAGCTTGGAGGACTTCAGTCACATTAATGCAGCTTCAAGCAACCTTCAAATAAATAACCAGTATTTTTTTAAACATTTGCTATGGGGCATATCTCACAATGTTCATAAATGATTTAGATGAGGTTATACATTAAAATGCCTAACACTGTGGATGGTATAAATAGTAAACATTTAATAAGCAATGTTGTTTGGTACTATTTTTTATTAATTGTTATTATAAGCCCATTTTCTTTCACACATCCAGTGTGATGATCCAGTGAAATTCAGATGAAATAAAACTTTTGTTAGACATCCCAAGGTGGTGGTGGGGGGAATTAAAACATGCCACAAAAAGAAATCAGACAAAGAGGAAGCATTATAATTAGCTACTGAAAAAAGAAAAGGTATCAGAAATGGCTACTCACCTTGCTGTGGTTGTCTGAACAAAATAAACGTAGATTTTACTTTTTTCCTAGAAAAGGAAAAAGTATCCAAAGGAAACTGACTTCAAACATCAACGCTACACAGCCCTCACAAAAAAAGGAAAGGGTTTTTTTCCCTTATAAGTGGCCTACTGAAGGGATAGCACCAGACACTCCAGACTAAGGTTTTTCATTAACAATTTATAAATGACTGTTAAAAGGGCAGCATCTTAACCACTCTTCATTAAACCAACTTTCCGCAGCCAGAGTAGACTACATGGTATGAATACCAGAAAGAGGCACTTCCCGACAACTCGGCCTCAAGAGCGAGACTACGGGAAGCACCTCTTACATCCTACCTGGAGTTAGTTAATCCAATTCTGGATGCTCATCTGTAACAGCAGTCCAACAGCACACAGTTTTTATTAAGCCATTAAAATCACGTGGAATCTCCATGTTGAGAGCACTATAAAATGAGCATGCTGAAAATCTTTCATTATAATCACTGAGGGGTAGGGTCAACCTCTTCTGTTCCTAGAATAATAATTAAAATCATATCCAATTTCTACTGTGTGCTGGACACTGTCTTGGGGCTTTACATATTGTGACTCATTTAACACTTACAAGTACCCTACATCAAAGAAACTATTATTATCCCCTTTTGCACACAATAAATACAAACTATAGGGAAATTAAGTAATTAGTTCAAGTCACTATGTGAGGGCCAAGAATGTTAGCTAACAGCATGTGTAGGCTGCTTCCCTGTTCACAAAGCACATTAGCTCTCTGGTCCTTATAACTGTTTTCTAAGGCAGGTATTTTTACTTCTGTTCCTAATCCATAGATGAAGAAACCACCTAGAGTGGCAAATAGCTTGCCTAAAGGCACAAGTAGAGGCGCTAACATCAGATACCAAGTCAACCACAATAGCCTACCCAGGCATGCCGTGTGAGGACCTCCTGCCAGAGATCTCACCTCTGAATGGGATGACATTGGGGGACTTTGAGGGCCATCTGCCCCTTACATCTCTCTGCTTTCCTGCCCCCAATTCTCCAGCTGGTCACATGTACATACCTTTATCACAGTGTTACTATATTTTATTAAAATGGCCTATTCATACATTTTTGTCTCCGATAAGACAAGAAGCACCTGGAAGGCAGGATTATGTGTTATTCATCACATAATATACTCATTGTCAACATAAAGTGGCTGGCAATTGTAGGCACTAAAAAAAGCTGAACTGAAATACAAATTCAGTGTGCTTAAATTTATTAGATTATATTTCTCTTTGAGGTAAATGACTAACCTTTATTTCATGGCCATTCCCTAGGAACAGTCACATTTTGCTTATGTAACTCCATGGCTGATTCATGTCAATGTATGACAAAACCCACTACAATATTGTAAAATAATTAGCCTCCAACTAATAAAAATAAATGAAAAAAAAAGAAATAACCTAAAAAATAAAATAAAACACCTTATGTCTATACTACCATGAGTGAGTGAGAGAGGGAAGTTGCTCAGTCGTGTCTGACTCTTTGTGACCCTGTGGACTGTAGCCTACCAGGCTCCTCTGTCCATGGGATTCTCCAGGCAAGAATACTGGAGTGGGTTGCCATTTCCTTCTCCACTATACTACCATAGAATACTTCAATTATGTAGCACCTGACAATGTTCTTCATTAAATGAAATCATCTTTTCAATCTATACCATGAATTAATAAATGAACTACTTTTTTATCCCATTTTCCTAACCTCAACTGTGTACTACTTAGCTTGGCAGGCAATCATGTATATTTTTTAAGCAAACATGAGAATACCCATTGAAAATATTTTTATGATAAGCATTAAAGATGCTCAAACATGTTCCTCAAGATGCATGAATGTAATTTAAGTAGCTATTTATTATTTATTTATTATTTCTTCTTTGCATGTCGGAGAGTAAGTTGAAAGATACCAATCACAGGCACATACTTTAACAATTTACTATTTATTATTGAGTATCTGTGATATTATAAATATAACATAATTTTCACCAATGTACAGTAGGCAAGATTATCTATGTTACTTATAATCTACACAGAAATGGCATGGAATTATTTTTCTGAATTGTGGAATTCTTGAGATTCAAGATTCAAGAATAGCTAAAACCTCAACTTTCAATAAACTATTTTATAACTTTCAATAAATGGACTATTTTATACTGTATCTACTGATTTTATGATATACTGGTCAGTTAGTTAATCCTCTGAGAAAACATTACATTTTAAATAATATTAAAATTTCCTCTAGAATATCCATTCATGGTTAACTTTCTTAGCACAAACCTGTCCATCAAAATAACTAAAACTGGAAACACTCCTGTAGAAATGACTGAGATAATATCGTGCACAGCTTCAACAACACAACTCAAATAGAAAAGAAATTCAGTATTGTCTGTTTGGTAACAGAAGTAATCTTTAGAAAACCAATCTAAGGACTGAGTTCTAGGCTAGTCTTCCACTTCCAAAAGTCAAACTCTGCTTCCCCGTACACAGCCACCTAATCATTCTGCTTAAAGAGCTGTGGGGAGGAAGGAAGAGGGCACTGCAGTCTCCTCTGCATTTCTCCTCCAAATCCTCATCCCACTTTTTCATCTGAACGCCTCAGATTTTCTCTTTCATACATCACCGTGTCTAATGTTTATCACATATTCCATTTGGGACAAAGAAAAATCCCAGCAGCTCTGAGATCAGTTGGCACTGTATCACTAGCCAGCACCAACATTCCTTAAAAGCAAAACCAGGTTAATGAATGACCATAAAAGTCAAATGACTGAAGCCTCCGGGTAGAACACAAGAATTGTTTTTATAAAGAACCTAAGTTTTAAACTTATCTTTGAGGCATTTTTGACGTTTTTAATCTGAAAGTAGAACTTGGTCACAGATATTATCTAATCCATTCAGAAAGACAAATGATGAAACATCACTGGGCACTAGTTTTACAATAAATTGTAGTCTTCTGGAACTAGATTGATTTTCTTTTTTCCCCTTTACAGCTTTCCCACTCATGAACCCTGGCTCAAATCCTCATAGAGCTCCAGAGCATTTCCACAGAAGAAGGAAAATGCATGCTGATCCAGTTCCTCTCTTCCCCACTGCCCTCTGCTGAGGGATTTTTCACAGAAAGGCAAAGAATTGTTTGATGTCTGAACATCTGCTGAACACTGAACCATGGTTTCTTCCTGGACCTGTTTAATCTCACTGCAGACCTCCCATCACATTCTCAGGGAGCAGCATGTCTCTGTCTTTAAAAGGAACAATTTAGATGGAAAATGTCCTCATGTTACCACACCCAGTTATTTTTCTTTTTTTTACTATTACCTCATTTTCTCTACATATTATACTCTTAAAGTTGCAATAGGGCGTTACACTTCTGTCACAAAACAATGTGTTCTTTTATCTTTCATTCACTATTTCTTGTTTACATTAACTTACTGGTTAATATAGTCAGTGGTGATTAAATTCACTTTTACCCAGAACTTCATTTGTATAAAGGTTCTCTTTAAACATTTTCTTATGAGATTCCTGAACATTTCTGGACAGGGCATACATCACTTTCATCACTAAATTCTGTTGACTGAGCACTTATCTACTCTTTTGGACTAGTGTTACACAGGCATACTGTCTCAGCGACGGGAGCCCTCCTATTAACAAACCAAAACACTCACTGCCTAGCATAAACGCAAGATTCTTATTTACTGCCACACATTCAAAGACTGCTCATCCACTCACTTGGATAACAAAACTTCAGTGAACAAACAGGAAAGACTACAAGAGTCACCCTTCTCTCTTGGAGTGCAGTTACTCAGGGGAAATGGCCCAGAAACCCATCAGAGAAATAACATTATAATCACCAGAGTAAGGAGACTTTACAAATGATATAAGAAAACAACAACCCAGAGAAGGAAAGTTTAATTCCTTAGCAGGGATCAGAGGGTGGCAGAGGGGAGCAGCCAGGGAAGTATCTATCACCTTTTCCAGTCTGTTTGTTTTAATAAATTTTTATTGGTGTATAGTTTCTTTACAATGTTGTGTTAGTTTCCACTGTCTAGCAAAATGAATCGCCTTTATACAGATCCTCCCCCTTTTGGACTTCCTTCCCATTCAAGTCACTACAATGCCTTAGTAGGGTTCCCTGAGCAATACAGTGCCTTCTCACTGGCTATCTATTTTATACATAGTATCAACAGTGCATAAGTGTCAATTCCCAACCTCCCCCAGTCCCAAGTCCCTTGGGATCTATATATGTGTTGTCTGTGTCTCTATTTCTGCTTTGCTTGCAAAGCAACCCGGTTTTCTTTTGACTGAGAAAAGGATTCTCATTTGTCAATTTCTTGCCCTCCCACCACCTGCCAGCTCTCTCCTCGGCTTGACACCTTCTAGCATCTCATTACTAATTAGATCAAGGAAAAGTCAAAGTTTAAAATGTAGACTGAAAATGACAGAAGCCTGGTTATGTAAATATACTGTACAACTGTTTTACTCAGGGTTAAAAAATTTTTTCTAGTCATTTCTTTTTTTATGAAGTTGATGTTTTCTACCCACTTGAAGCTATCACGTACCCTCCATGTTAGCCTCTTATGAAGTCTCCATGAACATTCACCAGCAAAACCTAACTCTAAACAAGGTATCCCATAAGGTCCCACAACTCTTGCTTCAGAGAGTCTTAAATTCTCACTTAGAAAAAGGCTTTTCTTTCCTTTTTTTTCCATCAAAGCTTTCTCATCTCAAGAAGACATCATCACCAAGACAGGGGATGATCTCAGGGTAATTAAATGAGTCAGTGAGTCCAGAGAAGATTTTAAGGCAGCTGAGGAACACAAGCACTAGGAATGGAAAACAACCATCTACATTGTGTAAAGCAGGTCACGAGACTCTCTAGATGAGAATCAAAAGAGTACAGAAACGTAAATGGATGGGGGAAATAGTTGAAATGGTAACAGTTAAGAATTTCCAAGAATTGTTGAATTACAGGGGCCAGGTATGTGGTCAGGCTGGGATTGTTTTGTATGTCATGTGATAAATTACAACGTCCCCAATTTCTTGAGCGTCACACTGACTGTTCTTTCCTTCTTGGCTCAGAACCATAACATGGCAGTGAAACCCACCTGAGCTCTCAGCAGGAAGGGATCAGATGTGTGCAGAAGGTCTACTGACCTGGGGGGGTCCAAGCCCTGTGGAGGCTCAGCCCAAGCCTTGGTAAAAGGTCAGGGAAACACCCTTGTGGAGGGAGGGCCATGCAGAAATGGTTGGCCATGTCGTTAGGCCAAGCCTGAGCCCCAAACGGCTGGATTTTCACAACTCTGACCTGGGCACCACTTGCCAGGAGCTATCACCAAGACGTGACGACAGGGCCCTCAAAGCAGTGGACCTGGAAGTGGGGAGAGGGGCTGGGCCTGTTAAATGGGCATTTTAAAAGATACTCTGCACTGGAGAGAAGCCCCTACTGGCCCTGCTCCTCTAGTCATGAGCTGTCCAGAAAAGAGTCTGTCTGAATACTCTTTGGGTGTCTTCTTTAGAATGTAGAACCTGAAACTTCCCTGGTGGTCCAGTGGTTAAGAATCTGTTTTCCAATGCAAAGGGATGCAAGTGTGATCCCTGGTTGGGAACAAAGATCCCATATTCCACAGGGCCACTCAGCCCACGTGCCACAATTGGAGAGAAACCTGCGGGCAGCAAGTAGGGAGCCGGCACACCGCAGCGAACGGCCTGTGTGCCCCAACTAAGACCCAATGCAGCCAAAAGAATAAAGAACTGATTTTTGAAACGCAGAACCTAAGTGGGTGCTTTTAAAGCTCTTGAGGTTGTACGTCAAGGAGAAGCTTTGGCAGCTCTTGACAACCTAAGTGGGTACCATTCACAGTGCTGAGTTTTGTCTTTGGGGGCTTCAGAAAGTGAAATATCAAGAAAGGTTCAATCAAGAGGGCTGAATGTGGCCCAGGCTAGGAGACAACAAAGCCAACCTGAACTCCTGTCCACCCAGCTGAGAGGAAGAAAAGCGCTAAAGAGAGTGGGAAGCAGCCAAACCTCTGACGGAGGGAGCGAGTGGAGAGTGCCCTTGTTAACAATACCAAAAACAAGAAAAAACAACCAGACTTGGTACAACAAGGAGGGTGCTGCTGGGAGGACAGCAGGGGGTCAGTCCCTCAGGGGCTGCCAGCACGGTCTCCCCTGTTCACCCCTGAACGGAGACGACCGAACACCATACACCTGACACCACTTGTGTATTCTTGTGCGACTCCTTCCAAATGTTACAACCGACTGCTATCATGAATACACAAATTCATTTTAAAGCAAAACGAAAGAAAAGAATTTCCAAGAACTGAGAAGTGTGGGGAGAGGGGGATAAATAAAACACCCAGTTGAAAGAGTTTCCAGTGGAAGGTAGAAAATAAAAGGAATGTAAGAAAGCAAGCAGGCAAGCAAAAAACAAGCACAATGAAGATAAAAGACAATATCAGATGGCATATATAAGCCTGATGGAATAGTAATAAAGAAAATGGATGAAACAATGCCAAAAACACTCTCAGACTGAATTTTTTAAAAACCATGACTCAAAGAGTCATGATAGATAAAATGTAAGTATACGAATTAAGGGTAACACATAGACCCAGGTGGCACAGTGGTAAAAATCCACCTGCCGCTATAAGAGACATGGGTTAGATCCCTGGGTAGTGAAGATCCGCCTTGAAAAGGAAATGGCAACACACTGCAGTATTCTTGCCTGGAAAATCCCATGGACAAAGGAGCCTGCAGTCTATGGGGTCGCAAAGTTGGACACAACTGAGTGACTGAGCACACACATAGAACTTTCGAAATACACAGTGTTCTTTTTAATCAAGCACTCATAGAATATTCACACAAATTGACCAATTCATGAACAACAATGGAATCCTCAAAAAATTACCAAAACGTCCATCAGATTATATTATAAAATAATAAGTAGAAACAAATAATAAAATGATATGCTATCTATCTGAAACATACATAAAAGTAATAATGTGATTTCAAGAAGAAACAATGAGAACTAAGCATCCTTAAAGCATAACAACAAGGGAAGAACTCATGCCAAAATCTGTGAACTGTGCCTAAAACAGTAATAGCAGGAAACTCTGAGCCAATAAGTGAATTCATTAAGGAAGACAAAGCCAAGAGAATAAAGCCAAAAATGAGAAGGCAGTGAATAAAGATTATGGGCAGAAGTCAATGAACTAGAAGAAGTTTCCAAAAAATAAATAAAAGAGATTAAGAAGTAACCAAGTGTTGTTTTTTTTTTTGTCTTTTTTTTTTTAAAAAAGCTAATAATTTAGAATATCTTTAGGCAAGGCTTACAAGAGAGAAGCAATGAAATGGCAAAATTCCCTCCTTCACTCCATTAAAAAAAAAAAAAGGCAAAATCCGGGGAGTTTACAGGAGGAATAAAAATAGATGGGATTCTTAAGTATTACAGCAAATTCCCATAGGCTATCTATTTTACACACGGTCATGTAAGTTCCCGTTACTCTCTCAAACCTGAGCTCCGTAACAACCTAGAGGGGTCGGGTGGGGAGCGAGTTTCAAGAGGGAGAGGACATTGCATCCCTAAGGCTGATTCATGTTGATGTACAGCAGAAACCCACACAATTCTGTAAAGTACTTATCCTTCAATTAAACAAATAAATAAATTTAAAATTTTTTAAAAAGTAAAGGAAAAATAGAGGGAAAATAACTATTAAAACAATGAGTAAGGGAACAGAAAAAAATATCATGTGAAACACTTTTTAAAAGAAACAAAAGCTGAAAGAATTCATCACTCACAGACTACTAAAAATAAAGAGGGATGATAAAGTAATGGAAAACTAATGGGAGAGTTTTTGCAAAACTGTCAAGTACAAAACCAATATACATAGAACCAATAATATTTCTTATCACTGTAATAATCTATTTGAAAATAGAACAACAAACAACATGCAACAACAAAAGCAATATATCTAGAAATTAACCTAACAAAGGTTGCACAAGATTTTCAAGGAGAAAATGTTAAAATCTTAAAGCATATTTTAAAATCTCCATATAAATAGGAAGAAAAGATACTCATGGGCAGAATGAGTTTCTCCAAGATCAACTTATACCATCAGTGCATTTCATACAAAATCTCATCAGGAATTTGAGGAAACTTGACAAATTAATTCTAAAAACATACATGGAGAAAAAAAGAAAATTAATAGCTAAGACATTTTATGGAAGAAAATAAAGCAAAAGCTGAAGAGGCTTACCCTGCCAGATATTAAAATTAATCATATCATAGTAATTGAGAACAGTAAAAACTGGTGAAAAAGAATCAAGAAGCAAAGTCAAGAAACAGAACATGTGTTCTTTCTATCTTTATGATACACACAGGCGCACACACACATACACACACAGAGGGAAAGAAGAAAGAGAGAAAGAAGAGAAGAGAAGAAAAGAAAGAAAGAGAAAAAGAAAGAAGAAGAAAGAGAAAGAAAGAAAGAAGAGTCAGAGAAAAGTTCTGGGGTCAGTGACTGGGTGTCAGAATTCAGGTCTGGGGAAATTCAGTGGTTCTGTAATTAGGATATCAGGGTGATCAGTGAAGAGAAGGAAACCCTGTATTCCATAGAATAAGAAACACACTTTCACAGTTCCACAGCAGAGTAAAGCCCACCATGGTCTAAAACAAAGAATTACTATGAGCAATCTCATGTATTTTATATGTTCCAAATAGGACCAGATTCTATATTGCACTAAGATGTGCTTTACCCTTATTATTTACCTACAGTCTTACAAAAAATATGTTTCAGTTAGTTAACTGAAAACATGATGTGGATATCATGTGGATATTACATCAAATTCACTTCAACCATGGATTTCCAGGGATGCAGAACCCAGAAATACGGAGGGTGGACCATAACAGACTTCAGCTTCAATGGACTTTGGCATACACGGAGGTCCTAGAACTAATCCCCCATGGACAGTAGGGGATGACCACAGCATGATGATTAAGGCTTGGGGAACACACAAACCAGAGACCATGTTCTGTGTACTTCAGATGATTACAAAAATGGCATTTATTCTTAGTTTAGGTAAAATCCTGGCAGAATCCCATCTTATTTTATATAGGTACACATGTGCAATTTTTCATTCCATAACTGAGTTGAGAATCTGAATGAAAATTACATCATCTTAACTGTTGTTTTTAGTTAAAGTTATAATCAGAGCTGGTATGAAGTCAGCTCTACTCTCTCCAGGGAAGATGTCATTGTCATGTATATTAGAAATGTGTGGGACTCAGAAACTGAACATGAAGGCTTTTCTTTTAGATTAAGTTAAAGTATGAGTCATTCCTCATTTTTTTCTGGGTAGAACATCTGGATTTGTTAAATACCATTTTGGTACAAACTTGTCAAAACTGTTAACTGTGATTTTTCTTCCTTATTTCTTTGTTATAACAAATGTATAACAAATTGGTTTGAAATGTTTATCTGTTCAAAATTTATGCAAAGAAGAAAAAGCACCTACATTCCTTTAAGAAAAACAATGTATTTTCTATCCAAAATAACTTAAAACATTCATTATTTTCTGCATGACTATAATAATACCTTATTTAGGTTTTTATTAAAAGAAAATTGCACTGCCTCATTGAGCTGTCTAATTAAGCAAACTCACCTGTGTTAATTAATTGGCATAGAGAAAACAAAATAAAGTTTTATGACATCCTCCCTGCCCTTTTAAAGTGTCATATCATTTGGTGACACAGATTTATCTTTATCATACCATTATTATCTCTTTCATCTAAATCATACTGAAAACACAGACCTTTTGACCAAATCAGAATACAGTATTTGTGAGGTGAGAAGAGTTGTTAAATTCAAAATATAGCTGTATTTCTGCCTTTTAAAAACATACACTGTACACCCCAATGTTCATTACAGCACTATTTACAATAGCTAAGACATGGAAGCATCCAAAATATCCACTGACAGATGAACGGGTAAAGAAGATGTGGTGCATATACAATGGAGTATTACTCAGCCATAAGAAGGAATGAAATAATGTAATTTACAGCAATGTAGATGGACCTACAGATTATCACAGTAAGTGAAGTCAGACAGAGAAAGATGAAAATCGTGGAATCTAAAAATGATACAAACGAACTTATTTACAAAACAGAAAAAGACTTACAAACTTAGAAAACAAGCTTATGTTTATCAAAGGGGAAAGAGGAGGAGCTAAATTAGGAATTTGGGAATAACATAAATACACTACTATATCTAAAATAGATAAACAACAAGGATCTACTATATATCATAGGGAACTCTACTCAATATTTTGTAATTACCTATATGGGAAACAAATCTAGATTTCATATATATACATGGGCTTCCCTAGAGGCTCAGCTGGTAAAAAATCTGCCTGCAGTGTGGCAGACCTGGGTTTGATTCTTGGATTGGAAAGATCCCCTGGAGAAGGGAATAGCTATCCACTCCAGTATTCTTGCCTGGAGAATTTCATCGACAGAGGAGCCCAGCAGGGGTCTCCTGACCTGGGGCCTGCTGACAGAGGACTCCTGGGAGAAGAGTCCATGGGGTCACAAAGAGTTGGACACAACTGAGTGACTAACACTTTCTTTCACTTTCACATATATATATATGTGCGTATATGTGTGTGTGTGTGTATACATGCTTTGCTGTACACTTGAAACTAATACAACATTGTAAATAAACTATCCTTCAATAAAAAAGTAAAATTTTTTTAAAAATGTATACTGTAGAACCTTATAATGGATGCTTGAGTTAAGAGAAAAGGGCATAAAAGGCCACATTAACAGATTTACTTTTATACACACACACTCACACTGAATATCACACAGGAAAAGCATTTATACTCAGAATAAAATAATATACTTGATGAAGTAGTGCTTTTTCTATCTGCATCTCATTGTAGTAATTTGAAAAGAAAATTGATTGTTGATGTGGTGAACAGTCCACAGCACTCTGCTTCTGGGCTCTCAATTGTAACCTATATTGTCAGCTTTCTCCAGGAGTTGTCTTCATCATTTCCACCTCGATGAACCAAACTATCATGGAAAAGTCTTTAGAATACATCATATATACCAAAAGACAAACTTGAGACAGAGTCTGAGATCTGAAAACACAGTAATTTAGAACTCTTAAGAGTCCCTTGGACTGCAAGGAGATCCAACCAGTCCATCCTAAAGGAAATCAGTCCTGAATATTCATTGCAAGGACTGATGATGAAGCTGAAACTCCAATACTTCGGCCATCTGTTGAGAAGAACTAACTCATTTGAAAAGACCCTGATGCTGGGAATGATTGAAGGTGGGAGGAGAAGGGGATGACAGAGGATGAGATGGTTGGATGGCATCACCGACTCAATGGACATGAGTTTGAGTAGGCTCCAGGAGTTGATGATGGACAGGGAGGGCTGGTGTGCTGCAGTCCATGGGGTCGCAAAGAGTCGGACACAACTGAGTGACTGAACAGAACTGAAGAAGCTACTTGAAAGAAACCAATGGTTCATTTTCTGAGCAGCTTTGATTCTATCAAAGCACCATCTAAGTACATTTTGGAAAATGAATGTATAAATGATAATGATAATAAGAAAATAACCCCAGGGAACTCTCCTTCTTAAGTGTCTAAATCATTAACTTACTAATGCTAAAGAAAAATGCTGCATATTTTTGAGCAAGTTAAATTGACACACTGGCTTTCCAAAAAAAGGATAGAGCCAAACTTCTTTGCCTGACATTCATCTTTAATATTCTGACCCCAAAGTACCTTTGCTAGCTAGCTTCCTATCTTCCTAGGCCAAGCTGACTACTTAGCAGTCCTCAATCCCATCTCAGGGCTTTGTACATGCATTTCCCTAATCTTGGTCATGATTTTTTCCACCAACCACTGATCTCCATATATAGAGACACTGTCAATTTCTAAGGTCCAATTCAAAGGGTGTCTCTTAGAGCCTTTGAGTAGTTAGATGCCATATTCTGTGCTAAGGATTTCACATACATTTTATTTATCTAAATCTTTACAATCATAATAGCTACTACCATTATGTACTTACAATGTGATACCAAGTGTTTTTTAGCATGACTGTATTTATCCCTCATGACAAACTAGTTTGTTATCCCCATTCTACAGATGTAGAAGGTGAGGCTTCAAATGTTAATCATGGGAGTTAAGAACACTAGCTCTGTGGTCTGAATTGGCAGCCCAGTGTCACCATTTGCATTTTCCTAAAGCAGCAGTTTTCTCAGATGTTAAAGTGTGTGTGTGTTTGTGTGTGTATCTAACAAGAGCTCTTTCACAGAATCTGTTGTACGCACTAAATGAAATCACCCACATGGAGCATTTAGCACAGCATCTGGCAGACAACAAGGTCCTGCTATTATTCGCTTTAGTCTTCGCCCACAATATATAGTATAATGTTTTTGCACATTGCAGTCACAAAAAATATATTTATAATTAGAGAATACTCCATCTTTTCTTAAATTTCTTTTGCAAGTCAATTTAGAGAAGCAGTTTGTGCCTTGTTAATTTCATTGCTGGAAAACAAGAATCTGAGTTCAAAAGGTTTATGCACCCTTTGCTCCCAGCTGTTACCAGAAGCCTCACACTGTAAGAGCAGTAGGGAGACAGCAACTGAGCTAAACTTCAGATAACCGGAAAAGCTATTTGCTTGAACACACTACAGGCTGTCCGAAGGTAAAAATACAATATTCAACTCAAGTACAGTGTGCACACCATTAGAAAACTGATAAAAGAATCAGCATCTACCCACCAAACAGGGCTCCTTCTAAAAGTTTAAAGATGTTTTTTACAAATGAACTCATCCAGGTAAAAATCAAACAAAATTTTTCAATTTTGTTATAATTGTATCCACAGGCATTGCCAGTACTTTACTTAGAATTTATACAGCAATTTAGGGAAAGACAGGCTTTTCTATATTTACACTCTTCCTTGAAATTAATTTTAAAAATTGAAATTTTATGCTATTATGCTACATTAGGCAACACAATGAAGGAAAAAATATTCTCTTAGGCCTTAATGATGTGTTAAAACTGATCTGAATATTTTTATAATATAACCCTCATTTTAAGGACACAATAATAATAAGTAAATGGATAAATAAAACAGTCACAGTAAATAAACATTTTAAGTAAACCTTTTAGAACATTCCCGGGCCTTAGCGCTGAGAAAACTGGGCCAAGTGTCCTGGGGAGGCACAAGAAAGCCACTGGCCGTGTGCTGAGACCGTGCCCTGGTCACAGACAGTCCTGTCATAGCTGACAGCTGGTCGCAGTTCACCTTCACAACAGCCCTGAAAGGGCTAGGCCTATTTCACAGGTAGGAAAACAGGTTGAGAAAGATCCTTTTAAAATGCAAATATTACTGGCTTTCTTTAATATGGGGTTGGCCAAAAAGTTCATTCGGGTTTTTCCATACCATCTCACAGAAAATTCCACAAACTTTTTGGCCAACCCAACAATATAATACACAGGGTCTCCAGTAAAGAACAGATTATGTGTCCCATAAATCTGTCTAGTCTTTTTAATAGTGAGTGGGAAAAAATGCTCTTGGGAAAAAAGGTAATAAAGGGCCAGTAAATTGAATTAATATGGTTTAAAAAAATACAGAATACGAAAGGGAGAAGTAACCTTTCAAGTTCTTCACTCACATAATGACTAGTAAAAGAACGAGTATAAATGTTTAGAAGAATAACCCTTTACTACCATACTTAATTAAGAAACACTGCAGAATGCTTCACTGGCAGAAGCAAGCAAGATTAAACTGGCAAGGGCTATATACATTTTAAATGTTTCCACTTTATGACACAAAATTCATAATTCCACAATTAATTAAAACTAAGATAATAAATTACAGTAATATTCACTCACTGTAGAGTGTGACAAATTTTGTAATTATATACAATCTTGTAACCTTCAATGCCTCCATTCACATATCACAATCCCATCACTCTGAAATGCTTTCTGGTACTCTTTGCAATAAATATGCACAGACAACTTTCAGCACAGGCAATCACTGATCTACTTGCTATCACTGGTTTTTTCCTATTACAAAATGTCATATAAATGATATCAGACAGGATTTATTCTTTTGAGTTTGACCTCTCTCACTTAGCATAATTTTTTAAGATTCATCAAAAGTCACAAAAAACCTCGAATAGCCAAAGTAATCTTGAAAAAGAAGAATGGAACTGGAGGAATCAACCTGCCTGACTTCAGACTCTACTACAAAGCCACAGTCATCAAGACAGTGTGGTACTGGCACAAAGACAGAAATATAGATCAATGGAACAGAATAGAAAGCCCAGAGATAAATCCACGAACCTATGGACACCTTATCTTTGACAAAGGAGGCAAGAATATACAATGGAGAAAAGACAACCTCTTTTACAAGTGGTGCTGGGAAAACTGGTCAACCACTTGCAAAAGAATGAAACTAGAACACTTTCTAACACCATACACAAAAATAAACTCAAAATGGATTAAAGATCTAAATGTAAGACCAGAAACTATAAAACTCCTAGAGGAGAACATAGGCAAAACACTCTCCGACATAAATCACAGCAAGATCCTCTATGACCCACCTCCCAGAATATTGGAAATAAAAGCAAAACTAAACAAATGGGACCTAATGAAACTTAAAAGCTTTTGCACTACAAAGGAAACTATAAGTAAGGTGAAAAGACAGCCCTCAGATTGGGAGAAAATAATAGCAAATGAAGAAACAGACAAAGGATTAATCTCAAAAATATACAAGCAACTCCTGCAGCTCAATTCCAGAAAAATAAATGACCCAATCAAAAAATGGGCCAAAGAACTAAACAGACATTTCTCCAAAGAAGACATACAGATGGCTAACAAACACATGAAAAGATGCTCAACATCACTCATTATCAGAGAAATGCAAATCAAAACCACAATGAGGTACCATTACACACCAGTCAGGATGGCTGCTATCCAAAAGTCTACAAGCAATAAATGCTGGAGAGGGTGTGGAGAAAAGGGAACCCTCTTACACTGTTGGTGGGAATGCAAACTAGTACAGCCACTATGGAAACAGTGTGGAGATTTCCTTAAAAAACTGGAAATAGAACTGCCATATGACCCAGCAATCCCACTTCTGGGCATACACACTGAGGAAACCAGATCTGAAAGAGACACGTGCACCCCAATGTTCATTGCAGCACTGTTTATAATAGCCAGGACATGGAAGCAACCTAGATGCCCATCAGCAGATGAATGGATAAGGAAGCTGTGGTACATATACACCATGGAATTTTACTCAGCCGTCAAAAAGAATTCATTTGAACCAGTCCTAATGAGATGGATGAAACTGGAGCCCCTTATACAGAGTGAAGTAAGCCAGAAAGATAAAGAACATTACAGCATACTAACACATATATATGGAATTTAGAAAGATGGTAACGATAACCCTATATATGCAAAACAGAAAAAGAGACACAGAAATACAGAACAGACTTTTGAACTCTGTGGGAGAAGGTGAGGGTGGGATGTTTCAAAAGAACAGCATGTATACTATCTATGGTGAAACAGATCACCAGCCCAGGTGGGATGCATGAGACAAGTGCTCGGGCCTGGTGCACTGGGAAGACCCAGAGGAATCGGGTGGAGAGGGAGGTGGGAGGCGGGGATCGGGATGGGGAATAAGTGTAAATCTATGGCTGATTCATATCAATGTATGACAAAACCCACTGAAATGTTGTGAAGTAATTAGCCTCCAACTAATAAAAAAAAAAAAAAAAAAAAAAAAGTCAACATGTATCTGTATGTATTAATGCTTTGTTCCTTTTTTAGTTGTATTCCAGAGTACAGATATGCTGCATTGAGGTTTTGTCTGGTTTGGGACTGTTATGAATAACATTGCTATGAACATTTACATAAAAGTCATATGGACACATGTTTTCATTTCTCTTTGACAAATATCAAACTGTTGGACTGCTAAGTGAAATGGCAAATTTAGGTTAAACTTTAAAAGATACTGCCATACTGTTTTCAAGTTTGGATTCCCACCAGCAACATACAAAGATTCCAGGGATTCCACATTCTCATCAATATTTGGCATTGCCAGTCTTTTTAACTTCAGTCATTCTCATGGGTATGTGGTAGTATCTCACTGTGGTTTTAATATGCAGTTTTCTGACAACTAGTGATGCTGAGCATCTTTTCTTGTGTTTACTATTAATGTACCTTTTTATGACATGTTTATGCAAATATTTTGCCCAAAATTTTAACTGGGAGGTCTGCTTTTACTATTACAAGAGTTTTTTATACGTTCTGAACAAAAGCCCTTTATCAGATTTATGTTTTACAAATATTTTCTGCCAGATGATGGCTTGCTTTTTTATCCCCAGATGTTCTCTGAAAGGTAGTAGGGTTTTGAATTTTGATAAAGTCCATTTTACCAATTTTTTTCTTTGTACTTCAGGCTTTTTGTATCCTCTTGAAGAAATCTTAGATTAGAGATGCAATCCAATGCCACAAGAGAAAATGGCAACGGTCTCACTCTAATCCTGACAATTCAGAATTCACAAATTCATTCAGCATACCTTTATAGAGCAACTGCAACATAAACTACACTTGTCTAGTACACTCTCCGGCCGAAAGTCACCTCCTACCTAGTCAGTGTTTTAACATACCGCAGGACTTAATAACTGCAAAATTAGACTTTATTCTTACCTACGGAATAAGAATAATTAAAATTCACACATGTGTCAGCCCACAGCATAGGTTATCTTGTATAATCATCATTGAAAACCCTAGGAGATAGATACTGTCACCATCTCTGTTTTCACCAAGTGCTTAAGAACGTGGGCACTACACTGCATGTGTTCAAATTCCAGCTCCACCATTACCTTGTTAAGTGATCTTGAAGCCATCTAACCTCTCTGCACCTCCATTTCCTCACCTATAATGCAGACAAAAATAATAACACCTGTCTCAAAGGACCACTATACATAACATAATATGAAAAAAGCACTTATTTAGTTCAGTGCCCAGTATACAGTAAGTACTACGTAAGTGTATGTTCTACCCACATTTACTATACAGATGGATCAAAGGGATGAGACACAGAAATGTATGTATCTGAGGGCAAAAAGGTATTAGCAGCTCTCAAGGTGTGATCCTTAGACCAGCAGCATCAACCTCACCCAGGAACTTGCTTGAAATGAAAATTCTCAATCCTGCTTGAATCAGAAACTCTGGAGGTGGAGCCCAGCAATGCAGTTCTGATAAACCCCAGTGACTCTGATGTCCATTAACATCTGCAAACCAGGGAAATGAGAGAAGTCAGACCCATCGCACAGAGGGGTTTACCTACAGGCTGATGGGGAGGGGTGGATGGAAGGACCACTCTACTGCAGAAAGGAGGTCCATCAACCTGCTGAGGTTGGTTTAAAAGGCTGAGGTGACCACAGTGGGGGCTGGTGGTTCAGGCAGAGCCCACAAGGCAAAGAGACCTTGTTCTGTAGACCTCCCAGTACCCCAAAGAAGAGATATAGTGGCCCTGTCTCATTCTAAGTCTCAGCTCATGTCATCTTCTCAAAGGACCCTTCACGCACCGTCGTGTCCAAAATAGTCTCCATCAGCTCAACTTCTCCCCCTTATCATTTGGTTTTCTGTGTGGCATTTTTCACAACTAACTATGCCTTCACTGGCTTGTTGCCTTTTTTGTCTGTCTCTACCATCCAAAGAATTGATGCTTTTGAATTGTGGTGCTGGAGAAGACTCTTCAGAGTACCTGAGACAGCAAGGAGATCAAATCAGTCAATCCTCAAGGAAATCAACCCTGAATATTCATTTTAAGGACTGATGCTGAACCTGAAGCTTCAATACTTTGGCCACCTGATGCAAAGAGTCAATTCACTGGAAAAGACCCTGAAGCTGGGAAAGATTGAGGGCAGGAAGAGAAGGGGGCGACAGAGGATGAGATGGTGGGATGGCATCACTGACTCAATGGACATGAGTCTGAGCAAACTCTGGGAGATAGTGAAGGACAGGGAAGCCTGGTGTGCTGCAGTCCATGGGGTCAGAATGAGTCAGACACAACTGAGCGGCTGAACAACAACAGTAATAAAAGATACCATTAGGATAGGGAACTAACCCATTTTGTTCATTTTTCATATGTCTAGCTCTCAGCTTCAGGCCTAAAACGCAGCAAACACTCAATAAAATATTTGTACAATGGATGAGTAAATAAAAGAACATCCAATAACATAATGACTTTTTTGATACTGACTTGAAAAATTTGCTGGGGATTGAGAAAGTAGTTATGGGCTTCTCTGGGACATCTTGAAAAACACCAGTCCTGTAAAAGCAGTGTTTTAAGATCCTAAAGGTGAGTATTACGGAGGAGTGAAAACCAAGTAATGACGTGAGTAACAACTACTTTCTGGCCACCTGCTGGTACCACAGGCACTGTGCTGGGTACTTAATTGCATTCTCCAACTCCCTCAGAAAAGCACTGAGGTTGTTCTGAGCACAGTAACAATGACTTCTGAGGTTATTTCCCCACCTTAATTGATAAGGAACCTCAGGCTCAGGAAAAAAGAAAACATTTGTCTATGGGTGCACAGCTAGTGAGTGGACAAGACAGGATTCAAAATCACACGTCTGTATCCAAAAAGCGTGTTGTTTCCACTATCTCTTTGTCCTTACAAA
The DNA here is from genome assembly GCF_019320065.1 of Cervus canadensis. Classification (NCBI taxonomy): domain Eukaryota; kingdom Metazoa; phylum Chordata; class Mammalia; order Artiodactyla; family Cervidae; genus Cervus; species Cervus canadensis. The sequence continues at coordinate 44,570,537 of NC_057399.1, read as the reverse complement.
GAACAGTGTGGAATGCCATCTTTTACATGAACTCATTCCTTCAGAGATGTTACAACACAGCCCCTGACTTTAAGAGCTCACAACTAAGTGAGGAACACTGACACACCAACAGATAATAGTGAAACAAGTGCTACAAGGGAGGTGGGACCAGGGGTTCGTGGGAGTTCAGAAGGGGTTCCCAGAGTTCCAAACCAACTCTCAGTTAAGACCAGGGATTTGAGAAAGTTTTTTCTGGCTCTAAATCTGATGGCCATATCCTAACCAATCTCCATTTACCAGCAACACTTTCTCAAGTAGTAATCTGCAGTAATAAAATACGTAGCAAAACAGTGAGATGATCTTAAATGCTAGCCTAAAAATGTAACATAAGTTGAATTAACCACCAAGGGTTTATCCTCCTGTCCAAAAAAAATGCCACAATTTACTGCAAGCTGTGCCCAACAACATCAGTTCTTCTCAGAAGACACACCAATTTAGCAAGAAATAGTGCATGTATTAAGTCTGTCTTCTGATTCTTTTTCCTTCCAGGCAATCAGCACATTAGACCAGGTAGTCTACTAAAAGCAAAATGAAGGAAATTTAGCAGTAACAACATATTCACATGTATGAAATGATCAAGGACCTCCTTTTTGCTCAAGTGTTCAACATGCCAAATTAGTTACTATGAATTTAAACCCACAAAGAACTTCAAGCAAAATAAGCAGTACAGACAATTGATTTAACCGCAAAGAGAGACAATGGGCCTTAATTGTGATTTTTGTCTTTAAAGACAATGCCAAGGATAAGGTAACTAGTGCCAGTTCAGTGGACACAAGAGAAATAATATTTGAATTAAATGTCTACTTTAAACTGTTTTCCAGCATAAGTTAAATATTTGACTTGATGTGAAGGTTATTAACTCTATGGCTAAAAACTTGCACAATGGGAAAATAATCTTCCTGGATGAAAAGAAGTATCTGATTTCCTCTAACATTATAAAAACAGCTAAACTGCCACAAGCTGTACCCTGACATAATTCCACCAGTGAAGAAGGTCGTTTTTCAGAGTTACGGTTGACATACAGAATGGAATAATGGATCTGGGCTATAACATGTTATTGTACATCACAAGGTTTCCTTACACAAATAGTTTCGCTGAAAGGAAAATACAACATGTTTGGAAAGACAGAAGGAGTCTTGGCATGGGATAAAATTCAGGGAATTCTAGGTAGGTTAGGAAGGTTGTTCACAATATGCATAATCCATCCATTTTTGAACACTTCTATGCTGCCCACAATGGCAAGTTTCATACTAGAATCCAGAAATACAATGATAAAATGTAGTTTAGACTTCTCAGTCCAAGGTCATCTTGTACTAGACACTTCTTTTTGAAGATTCACTGTTGCTCAAAAATGCCACCATTAATACTTCACACACAAGCACCTGCACATGTGTACACACACACATGCACACACACACATACACACATGCACAAGACCCAACATCACTTAGGATTCCGTGAAAAGCACAGCAAGACGACAAGAGACAACCAAACACTGCTAAAGAAGCAAAGCTTTGGCATCACTGTGCTTGAATGCCTGTGGAGGTCATGTGCCCGCCTAGACCTTAGCCACTGCATTCAGGACTTCTGGTTTACTTGCTGCAAGCACCTGGCTGATCCATGGCAGCTAGAGGAAGTAGCAACCTTCATCCTCTCACAGCCTCCAGTGATACTCCTCCACTGGAGTCCAGAACAACTAAGAAATCTCCAGAAAGCCTTAAGGGAACCACTCATTTTTCTCCCTTGTTCCTGAACCCCAATGGGCACCACAGCTGACTCCAAGAAACATTCTAAGAAGATTAAGTCAAACCATCCAATTTCCCTGATATGTATTCTTCACAGCAGACACCTGCCTTTTCAACTTGACTAGGTGGTCTGTGAAGACACAAACTCTGCATCCCCAGCCCCTAGAAGGCAAATGCTCAGTACATTTTAGGGATGTGCTGCTTCTGTTTAGTTGCTAAGTCATGTCCAACTCTTTGTGACTCCATGGACTCGAGCCCACCAGGCTCTGCTGTCCATGGGATTTCCCAGGCAAGAATACTGGAGTGGTCTGCGATTCCCTTCTCCAGGAGATCTTCCCAACCCAATGATTGAACCCAGATATCCTGCCTGGCAGGCAGATTCTTTAGAGCTGAGCCACAGGATTCTGAATTAAACTGAGTTCCTAAAAATGAAGCAGTCCAATGCCAGGCTTTATGGCTCAGGGCTGGGTGCTCATCTCACCACCTCTTTTTTCACTTCATCCTAATTAGAGATATTCTGATAAGTACTTGCATTGGACCCTGTGCTGCCCTGCAGATGCTTTCATCACATCATGACATAAAAGGATGCTAATCCTTCTCCGTTCAAGACCGTGCTGCAAGCTCCATGAGGCAGAAAGTACACCTGCATAGCCTAGTTCTATAGTTCCCTTGCCACAAGAGTGTCAAGCACTTACTTTGGGCTCAATATTTATTGGCAAACTGAGGTGTCCAAAGATGTCGTCTCTGCTCATCCACAGGAGACAGAAAGAGACACTGAACAAACTGTGGACCAACCAAGTCAAAGACTAAGAGAAGAGAGAATGGCCAAGCTCAGTTAACCTTAATTTTTTGCCTTAAAAGAACACCTTGAAACACTTAAGAGACTTTCCCAAATAACAATAACAGCAGTATCAAGACATGAAACTAACTGTCTACCAAGTGCCAATCAGCCCATTACTTTGCTAAGTATAGGTAAAATGGGGGGGGGGGGGATTTATTTCAGAGGTGATGGAAACACCCCATTTATAGAGATTTTTACTTCCTTAAATGGCCAGCACCTTTCATTTCATCATCAAAGAACATTTCAACTCTGAAATTATGGGTTATTTTGTGTTCTTTATGATTTTCTGGGTTTTTGTTTTTCTTTTTCTTTTCCTTATTTTCCACAATGGAAAGGATAAAAAAGCTGACATAAAAATCTCAGAATATTAGGATACCTTAGCATCTTAGAATATTTATCATTATCTTTATATCATCATCATCATCATAACTATAGTAGAGTACCATGCTGGGCTCAGGGCTTCACTAGCATTAACCAACATAATCTTCACAATATCCCTGAGTGGTGGGCACTGTCAGGGTCTCCACTGTGCAGACGATAACCTCTCGTAGAGAGCCGAGTCACAAAGTTGGCCAGAGTCAAACTCAAGCAGCCGGAGTCTGGGATCAGCATCTTTATAGTTACGCTCCATGGCTTCCTACATGGTGTGCACAACTGAGCTCAGAGTTTCTGTGAGCCCGAGACAAAACCGGCCATGAGAGATGTGCATTACAGCGATGAAGGGAGGGCAGAAAGGGGCGGCCAAACGGTACTGAAGGCACGCCTGGATACTTAAATCCTTCCCTTTAGCCTCCTACAGGGATTAGGATAGCAAGAAATTTTTCTGCTAAAGATACACTTCCTCCCTAGAGAGATCTTAACACATACTCACACAGACATACAGCAAAAGGAGCACAGTATTCATTTCAGTTCCAGAAGATACACAGACAAAAGCATGCTGTTTTCAAGCTCTATTTCCCAGTAGCTTAACCAGAAAAATCAAATCTTCCTCATTCAACTTCATTTCACAGATTTGAGGATCCTACATGTCTAAATTGAAAAAAAACAAAAATAAATAACTTTAAAATTCTACTGAAAATCTGCTAAAATACTAAAGAACATGTTGGTGGGAAGGAGGGAGGAGGGGAAGCCCCTTAATCTCACCATATCCTGTTAAAACTATTCATATTTTCTTATATTATTCAGAATATATGCACAAATTTTAGGATCCTTGCACAATATCTAGACTATTTTGTATTTTGCTTTTACATTTAGTACATCCTAAACAGCTATCCAGTCACTTGCATGGTCTCTCAAAACAATCTTTAAGGTCACTGGCAGCAGTGCAAAGCAGTAGATTCTCATGTCATAGATGTCCATCAATGGACAGGGTTCACAGGGACCACAAGAGCTATCTACCCCACTCCTGCCAGGCAGGGTTAGCACCCATATTACCAGAGACTCCTGTTCTATTGGCCTTCTCATATGCCTGGGTCACCAAAGTTAGCTTCCTAGATTGCCCAGTTCCACCCCTGAGGACACACTCACTGGAGAGGCAAGGACTACACCAGAAGGCTTGCAAGACTCTGTTGATAGAAAGAGAAAGGCAGTGCTCCAAAGACCAATGAGGTGGCTCGGGAGAGGGAAAGCATGAGACTAGCAAGCTCTAAGTGGTGACTGGCTAGCAATGGAAGCTTTTGTGCAGGTCTCTAACTTCTTTGTCCTCAAGCTAATATCCTCTCATTTTATTGAAACCTTTTCCAGGAATGAGCGTGAAGGACTAGAACACCACAGTTAGCTACCATTTGATAAAAATACTGGACCAACCTAATTTAACTAGCAGAAGCCCCTGAGAGACTCCCTTTCAGGCAGACCCCAGATAAGAGGCATACATTAAGTGCACAAAATCTTCAGAATGCATTCAAACATAAACAGCTTCAATTATTTGACCCCTGTATGCACTCAACTTAAAACCTTACCCACCACTCATGACCTAGAGGGTTGGAAAAAGAAAAACTTCTTCTAAAAAGTGTAAAACAGACTATTATTTCAGGACCATGAAAGTATATTTGACCCAGAAATTCCAAATTTAAAATCCAACTTTAATTTTTAAAGTAATCCTTAAAAGGAAAATACTACAGGCAAAAATACTTTTCCAACAATATTGTCTACAGTGTCAAAAAACTGGATACAATATTCTAATTCTTAACAATATGAGAATGGTTACAGTAAATCAACTGGATAACCCATTATATAGCCATTTCAGTAATATCTGTGCAATAAATGGAAAAACTAAAAAAAAGATCATATATAAATAGCAGATAAAAAACAAAAGTACCAAATAAGTGATGTATAGCTCTACGAACAAAAACAAAAACATGCAAAACTAAAAACAGTTGAGCTAGAGGCAGTGAATTTTTTCTATTATAACATTTTCCTTGCTGCTTCAGATGTTTTGTTTTTACAGTGAAAGACCTATTTGTTTCTAATATTTTATTTTTTATTTGATGCTAAGTTTTGATCCATTTTTAAAGTTCTCTCCCCATGCAAAGACAATTTTAAGCCAGCTTTAGAGAAAATGACATTTGCTAATTAGTGTTATGCTAACCTTTTCACTGATCCCTTTTCCCATAAATTTATAGATGAAATAATGATGCATATGGTTAAGAAAGTCCTTAAGCTTTATTAAAATCTTTCTAAAAATATCCCTTTAAAATAAAATGTTCAACCTAAAAAGAAAATGCTTTTGCCAAGAAAATTAATATTTAAATATGCCTAGAAAGAAATTAACAGATAATTTTCAAATCTAAAGCAAAGTATTGATGTTTTAGGTCAACTTCCAAAATGTAAAGATGAGCATAAGGAGAAGTCCTAAAGCCTTCAATAAGCCAACTTACCTACTTTTCAAAGTATGTCTTCCAGGTATATCATTGGGATATAAAAAAGCTCATTTTCAGAAAAAGTATGGAAAATTATAAAATGTTCGCAGAAGTCAGTGAAAAGTGGGTTAGAATAAAGGGTGTTTTAAAGCCCCACAAACCCCAAGATCCTATGCTTTGGGTGGTATTCTGAACGTGTAACCCTCATGCTTTCAGAGCACCCACTACCAGCACTGTAACCCAGCCCAGGTGACATGAATATCCAGCGTGGTGGGTCATATTTTCCATCTATGGAGATCCTAGATACCTTGTTTGGTGGGTTTACATCATAATAAACCCAGAAAGGAATAGCAAGAGAAGGGGCAGCGTGAAAGAGTTAGAACAGCCAAGGCTCACCAAATACACCCCATGCCAACATGAACATAAGACCTGAACAAGAGGGTATTAGAACACATAAGCTGCTGTTTTCATTTTAATTATGTTATAAAGGCAAAAAAGTACCTCCCTAAACACTCCTCTCTCAACACACCCCAAGATACACAGTAGTCAATAAAGGTTTACTGAATTGGACACACTCAAGCAATCATTCTTTATCATAATCTTTCCCAAGGAAAGATAGAAGATTCTAGTGCTTAATAATCACACACTGGAATGTCCTAATGAAATACATTCTTTTCAGCAAAAGAGACATATAATCTATTCCAGTGGTCTTTTAACCCTGGATACAAGCCCCAATCAGTAAAAATTCAGCATGCGGGCCTCCTCTGATATTTTTATTTAGAAATGATATGGATCCTACATTAATTTAAAATATGAAAACAACTTTTATTTGAGGAAAATGTAGAAGTATAAGTTCTAATATTTTTTCCTACATCTCCACATACCATCTTACACAACCAGCATGAAACCACCCATTCTATTTCCATATTTGCAACACCAACATTTGGTGAATTGTGCGAAACATGTGTGTTACACTCAAACTACAACTAGCATAATTTCTTGGATGACTTACAAGACACTGGTAATCGGAAGCATTCAGTCAGTATTAGGTAATCTACTTCAACGCCTGGCTACTATAACCCTCTCACTTTACTAATGAGCAAAAAAGGCAAAGACACAACCAGTGGTCTCCCCCAACCAACGTCACACAAACCATGCGTGGCACGACCAGGACTATGTTATGGCCACTATTCCCAGAGGCCTCATGTGCAGAGACTCCGGATTCTCTTCACTCCTTCTTCACACAAGCAGGGCTTCCTGTCCCAGTCATCACTGCACTGCAACCTGAGAGGGAATCTGGTCAACACAGTCCAAGGGATGCCACAGCAGAGAAACCCACCACTAGCAGTTTTCAGGGAACTGGTGAAACAGTAGCTCATCTTGGGAAGACAAACAGTTTACCTAAAATCTAAGTTCAACCTGATATTCATAGTCTTTCTATAGGAAATTAATCAAACTAGAGAATACATTCTCAATAAATCTAGGAAAGGGAGGATAGAGGAGGAAATTTTTTTCAAAAGGAAGATATTGGGAATAGATTGCAAATGTAAAGAAATCTAAAATGTTGCAAGTGTGATCTTAGTTAAATTTAAAATTTAAATTTTTCTATTTAGGGAAAATAGTCTCTCATCCAGAATCTGTTAGAGCTGAAAGAGGTATTCAAGATCATTTGTAATACGAAACTCTCATTTTAGACATGAGAAAACTGAGACTCTGGAGACTAGGGGAAAAAATTTCATCTTAGAAGACTAGAAAAATATTTCACACAAACATTGATTATATGAAGGAGGTGACTGTGAATTCTACAGGGAATAAAGATGGATAGCATCCATCTCCCTCTCTGAAAAATGAATTACTACATTTTTTGTTTTATTTTCTAAAACAAAATGTACTGCCAAAACAGAATTATTTAGAAGAAATGTGACAACAGTGAAGAGTCTGCTATGCTCACACTATTAGCTATTAACTTTGTGTGTTTCAGCTCTTTAGGTGGGTTTTATTGGCAGAAAAGTTCCTAAGAATTAAGAAAGTTAGAGATGAGTTCAATTCCTCCTCTCATACACCCCTCTAGAAAATCACCAACTCTATGCTGTTACTCAAACTCAAGCTATACTATCAAGCAATAGCAGCATTCACAGCTTCTGGATACTACTTATTGCTACCAAAGGTCACATATTAAATCAACTGCTACTTACCTTTCCTTTCCATTATTCTGATTGGATCTATCTGCTGAATACCTAAATTCCTCAACAATTCAAGGGCCCTAATCCTCTATCATCATGATGAGAAAGGGGCCAAGACTGAGGAAATTCCTGATGCAGCCTTGCCTTGACCATAAAGAGCAGGCAGAGACCTGACCTCAGAACCAAAATCCCCTTCCCATCCCCCAGATGCCATTTGGGCTTTGGAAGCCCCTCAGGCTACATCATCTTTATAAAGTGAAGTAAGGAAATAGGCGGTTTCCAGATTAGCAGTGATTAGCAGTAATTAGCAGGAGCTTCTGCAATCAGCGCATCTTTGGCCTTGCGGAGGCTCCAGTTTTAGTGATGTTATGTAAAAACCACAAAGCTCTAAGACAATAAGAAAAAGCAAGGAGCTAGAGCATGCATGTGCCTTTCATTTCTTACTCACCCACCACATCCTGCCCTTGAACTGGTCCACTTGATAGCCTTCTTAACACTGAAACCCTAAGCAAATGTTCTCCTACAAGTTTCTTACCATGGACTGGTGTGCTTCTGAACACAAGGCCAAAGACATTTGTGCACAAGCAAGCACAGATAACTGCTCAGTATGCATAGATAGACTGTTTGGGGAAGACTGTTGTGAAACAAAAGATGGTAGGTTAGAAACTGATTATCAATGAAAAAATTACTTCCATCACCTTGTTATCAGCACCATTCATTCAATAAATATTGCACGGCCTTCAATATAAACGGACTGGTAAAGGAATTTTATAGCTTTCCAATAAACTACATATTCACTATTCACCCATTCATGCATTGATTCATTAGCTCAAAAAATAATCATGGAACTCCAGTTATGTTAGACCCAGAGAATATGAACAAAAATAGAGACTCAATTTCCAAAGACAGTGATTCTGAGGCCAATTTAAATTTGAAAGAATCACTTGGGAAGTTGTCTTAAAAAATTAGGATTTTTTTTTTTCTTATTGCAAGAGACATGGATCCAGTAAGAATGGGATGTGAACAGGGAACCATACTTTTAACAAGAACATCCAAGTAATTCTATTGCAGGTGAACTGGGAACCAGTGATCTAAGAGAGGTTAGAATATATACAGAAAGACATACTCAAGGAATTATCCAAGAGTCCAAATGAGTATCGGTGAACAGGACTATGGACTTCACTGAACTGAGAAACTGGATTACAGGTGTATGCAGAAGATGGGCCTTACAGTGGCATCACAAACATCACAGAACATCACAACATCACAAAACATGAAACCTGGGTAAATGGGAAAGAAATTGGTGTAAGGCAAGGTGAAACTGCTCTTTGAATACAGAACAAGAGAATCCATTTGACAGGGCAAGGATGTAGTGCCAGACTGCCAAAAATCAATTTCTTGATTCTTTAAATCTGATTTATCCCCAAACTATTCTACAGAACTACCCAAGCTACACAGTTCTGTTGTTGTTTAGTTGCTAAGTCGTGTCCTACTCTTTTGCAACCCCACAGACTGTAGCCTGCCAAGCTCCTCAGGCCATGGGATTTCCTAGGCAAGAATACAGGAGTGGGTGGCCATTTCCTTCTCCAGGACATAGTTCTAAAGGATATAATATCATAATTTTAGGAAGGAGACTTACAAACACTGTATTTCATTTCTATCATGCAGTTATAAAAATAATTTATTGAAATGAAAACATATGGGAGTTTAAGAAACCCCTTATTAAATAGCTGCACAATCTGAGGGCCACAATGGCTTTGTGATGCAGAACCAATCACACATGTCAGGAAAAAGGCAGAACTGAGGCTAGAGTCCAGGTCTCCTGACCCCCAGGAAACCCTAACACCATACTATCCACAGGTCCTGAAAGTCAACCTCCTAGTTTACCTCTAAATTATCTGTAAAGGCCCATTTCCTGAACTCTACTACAATTTCATACAGCTTGGACAGAAGGTGTTGAGGGGGGAAAAGGCAATTTCATTTTCTAGAAATTAATTAAAACATAGATTTCTATAAACAGCTGGTATTCCATATCACCTTATGCTGTGCTTGGGCGAGCGTTACTGCTAAAAATATTAAAGCTGCTCTGGTGGAATTGGATCCAAGATCGATTCTTAGCTGGCAACCTAGACAAATCCCCACTTTACATTGAAGATCTGTAAAAAGGTAGCTGGCAGGACTTCATCCATTAATAGTTAGTCCCTAATGTGCAGTTCTCCCTTTAGCTAGACAAACTTACCCAGAATTTTTGCTGGAAATTAAAGCTCCCCACTAAAAACATCCTCCAAACGAGTCACTGACTTTTCCAGCTTCGCATATATGCAGTTACTCTTTTTCTCACTTCCAAGTCTTAAAATCAGAGTCAAGAAGGCTGAAGTCACCGAGGCACGCTTCTTCTCATTAGGTGAGACCCTGACTTGTGCCTACTTACACACATAGATTAATACACACACACCCTATAATAGTTATCTGGCCATCTCCAGAGCTAGATATATATTTTTAAGCCTGGCGTGGTGTTTGAGAAATAGATTAATGCTCCTACTCTACCTCCTGCCAATCTAAAGATTCTGTTTGGGTAAGGGGCACTCAGGGATGTGAGGCGGCAGGGAAGGGATTTGCACTCTCTCACAGGGCCCACGTCCCAGGGCTTGACTGGTGCTTGACCATGGTAAGTGCTTGACCTTTTTCGGCTCATTTGCACAACCACACATGATACTGAATGATGGAATCATATTCAAAAGAGGAAACTGAGGCTCACGGAGCTTAGGCAACTTTCTCACGCCATGTGGTCAGTCTCTGATATTCAGTGATTTGCACTTTGTACTGCAGAAACACTCCTCAGAGGGACAGTGCTCCTCTGACAAAAGGGAGCTTACAGTGATTGCATCTTTTGTATATTCATCTCCACAACCAGCCTCGTGATGGCTGGAAAGAAGGAAGAAATGTCAGGTGTAGAAAGGTTAAAATACAGCAGAGGAGAGGCTAAAGGCCAAATTTCACAGAGCACCACCGTGTGAGTGGCTCACTGCTGCTGAGTCACTAGAAAACAACAACAACAACAACGGTCCCCGTGGTTCATGTACAAAGCGCCACACGGCCGCTCTGGATGCCAGGTGTCTCTTCAGCTGAGGCCATCTGGAGCCTCCATCTCAGGAGCTTTACCTGGGTTTAATCTTTTGTTTACGTGATCATCACAGCAGACGAAGGGTATGGTAGGATGACAAATACCTTTACCTTCTCAGAGCACTACCAGAGCACAGCCACCACAATGTGGTTTTTTTTTTTTTTTTCAGCTGATGATATTCATCGCATTACAAACAAATTCAGTTCAGTTCAGTAGCTCGGTGATGTCTGACCCTGCAACCCCATGGACTGCAGCATGCCAGGCTTTTCTGTCCGTCACCAATTCCCAGAGCTTGCTTAAACTCATGTCCATCAAGTCTGTGATTCCATCCTCATCTCATCCTGCCATTCCCTCTCCTCCTGCCTTCAACCTTGCTCAGCATCAGGGTTTTTTCCAATGAGTCAGTTCTTCACATCAGGTGGCCAAAGTAATGGAGCCTCAGCTTCAGCATCAGTCCTTCCAGTGAACATTCAGAGCTGATTTCCTTTAGGATGGACTGGTTAGATCTCATTGCAGTCCAAGCGACTCTCAAGAGTCTTCTCCAACACCCCAGTTCAAAAGCATTAATTCTTTGGTGCTCAGCTTTCTTTATAGTCCAACTCTCACATCCATACATGATTACCATCTCACACCATCCATATTGGAAAAACCATATCTTTGACTATACAGACCTTTGTCAGTAAAGTAATGTCTCTGCTTTTTAAAATGCTGTCTATGTTGGTCATAACTTATCTTCCAAGGAGCAAGCGTCTTTTAATTTCATGGCTGCAGTCACTATCTGCAGTGATTTTAGAGCCCAAGAAAATAAAATCTGTCACTGCTCCCATTGTTTCTCCATCTATTTGCCATGAAGCGATAGGACTGGATGCCATGATCTTCATTTTTTTAGTTTTAAGCCAGTTTTTTCACTCTCCTCTTTCATTTTCATCAAGAGTCTCTTTAGTTCCTCTTCACTTTCTGCCATAAGGGTGGTGTCACTGCATATCTGAGATTATTGATATTTCTCCCAGCAATCTTGATTCCAGCTTGTGCTTCATCCAGTCCAGTATTTCACATGATGTTCTCTGCATATAAGTTAAATAAGTAGGGTGACAATACACAGCCTTGATGTACTCCTTTCCCAATCTGGAACCAGTCCATTGTTCCATGTCTGGTTCTAACTGTTGCTTCCTGACCTGCACGCAGGTTTCTCAGGACGCAGGTCAGGTGGCCTGGTATTCTCTTCTCTTTAACAATTCTCCACAGTTGCTGTGATCCACACAGTCAAAGGCTTTAGTGCAGTCAATGAAGCAGAAATAGATGTATTTCTTGGACTTTCTTGCTCTTTCTATGATCCAGTGCATGTTATAATTTGATCTCTGGTTCCTCGGCCTTTTCAAACTCCAGCATGAACATCTGGAAGCTCTCAGTTCACATACTGTTGAAGCCTAGCTTAGAGAATTTTGAGCATTACTTTGCTAGCATGTGAGATGAGTGCAATTATGCAGTAGTTTAAACATTCTTTGGCATTGCCTTTCTTTGGGATTGGAATGAAAACTTTTCCAGTCCTGTGGCCACTGCTGAGTTTTCCAAAGTTGCTAGCATATTGAGTGCAGCACTTCCACAGCATCACCTTTTAGGATTTTAAATAGCTCAGCTGGAATTCCATCACCTCTACTAGCTTTGTTAGCAGTGACGCTTCCAAAGGCCACTTGAAGGCATTCAAGGATGCCTGACTCTAGGTAAGTGATCACACCTTTGTGGTTTCTGGGTCATTGAGATCTTTTTTGTATAGTTCTTCTGTGTATTTCTGCTCCTCTTCTTAATATCTTCTGCTTCTGTTAGGTCCATACTGTTTCTGTCCTTTAGTGTGCCCAACTTTACATGAAATGTTCCCTTCATAGCTCTCATTTTCTTGAAGACATCTCTAGAGTTCCCCGTTCTATTGTTTTCCTCTATATCTTTGCATTGATCACTTTGGAAGTCTTTCTTATATATCCTTGCTATTCTTTGGAACTCTGCATTCAGATGGATATATCTTTCCTTTTCTCCTTTGCCTTTCACTTCTCTTCTTTTCTCAGTTATTTGTAAGGACTCCTCAGACAACCATGTTGCCTTTTTGCACTTCTTCTTGGGGATGGTTTTGATCACCACCTCCTGCACAATGTTATGAAGTTCCATCCATAGTTCTTCAGGCAACCTGTCTATAAGATCTAATTCCTGAATCTATTTGTCACATCCACTGTATAATCATAAGGGATTTGATTTAGGTCATACCCGAATGGTCTAGTGGTTTTCTCTACTTTCTTCAATGTAAGTCTGAATTTTGCAATAAGGAGTTCATGATCTGAGCCACAGTTGGCTACTGGTCTTGTTTTTTGCTGCCTGTATACAGCTGTCTAAGTTCTCACACTGTTGCAAAAGTTCTAGGGCCCACAACAAATTTCCCAACCTGGGGACCCAGCAAAGGGACTGAGAACCCCCAGGGAATTTGAGTTTGAAGGCCAGCTGGATCTATTACAGAACTTCCACAGGACTGGGGAAACATACTCTTGGTGGGTACAAACAAAACAAAACAAAACATACAAATCACACTCCCAGAATTAAAAACCCTGCGCTTCACATTTATGTTTTTTCATGCCATTGCAACTATATTAAAAACACCTTATAATAATGATTGCTTTATTTCTAATTTTAAAATTCAGATAATGGATGGTGTCTGCTTGCTAACATGTTACTTGTGTTACTTTTCTCTTTCTGGCAAAATCACTGCAGGCAAGAAGGCCACAGCTTCTGGTCTTTGAGAAGAGCTTTCAGCTGGGCCACGAATGAGGACTCCAGCAAAGTGGCCGGGGAAAGGGCTCCTTCTGAGAGCTCTGCTACTCTTCCCCACGAGAAAGTCAGCCTTCTGCCTCTCGCAGTGAGCTTGGCCGCAGAGGACCCCAGGACTGTCTGTACTGTGGGTGTCATCTCACCGGGGGTGCTCAGACAGTGACAAGCAGTGCTTTCGTTCCCCGAGTGTACTAGAAGAAGAGTGGCTTTAGAATCTGGCAAAAATGGCTGATAGTCCCAGTCCCTCTACTCAACAGCTTGAAAGTGGTATTGAATGTTTCCCATCTCCCTCACAGGAGAATCTTGAGATTAAATGAGGGGAGGTGCACACAACAGGCAGTCCAGGGCCTGACAGTGAGTCCAGGAGAGAGTCATCCCGGCTCAGAGTGAGGGGAGTTGGGCAGGGCAAGGCCACAACGCTGTAGTGAGAAGAGGCCAAGGCCTCTCTTGCAGAGCAGGCCTCCTCTCCCTGCACTCTTCCAGAAATTAAAGGGCTCGGAAACATGAGGGGCATGACGGGCAAAGCCAAGGGAAGGTGGGAAAGGCATATTGGAGGCCATGCATTGGAGAGGGGCTGTCAAACACCTGCAAGAATCTTGCAGAAAAACATATTCATGCACACATGTAACATTCTGCACTTCATCTCAGGTGATCCCCAGACTCCCCAAGAACTCCTGATTTGATGGCCTTCAATTTACTGGTGAAGGGTAGCTGGTATGTGTCTTGAAATAACTGCACTAGATTGCCAGTGTTTTACTCTTTAAAAAAAAATAATAATAATAATTACTGCCATTTGAAAAAAAAATGCAAGCTCATGAGCCTTTAACAAAATAATGAAAACAAAACTGGAGCAGGAAATACAAGAGATAAGAACACAACCGAACTACAGCCATTCTGAAGCTACACCTCAGGCTCAGATCCCAGGTGAAGCTTCGAGAAGGAACAGCTCTGTGGTTCTCTAACCTCAGGCTACCCCCTCAATATCACTCTAGTGTTCCCAAATCCAGCCCCAGGCCAGAGGAAATCTGGAGAAACTCATGTGGGGTGAGATCCTCCTGACATATGGTACCAGGCAGAGGTCAGACCCCATCCCAGACTGCACCTGCTGAAGCAGACAAACACGACTCCCACGGGCTTCCATCTGCTGTGTGCTGTGGCCGGGGAGACCTCTCCCACCCCTGAAGAGAGCCCATCAGCTCAGATACGGAGGACCAGGTGCAGAAGTCAAAAAAAACCAAGGAGAAAAGAACAGCTTCTCTGCTGTGCTTCATCAACCACTGAGCAGTGAGACCGAACTTGTGCTCTTTTCTCTAATTGCCTTGGGGGTAACCCTGAAGTGTGGACATACTGCCTGGGTCTGGATCTCCGTGAGGACACAGAGTGACCTTGAGCTTTCTTTCACTTTTATAATTCTTCACAAATTATATCTTCGATATATGATGTTCCACACAGGAAGCTGATTAAGGAGGACGACATCTACCCTACACCCTATCCCTACCAATTCCCACACCTTAGACCATTTCTAGAGGGCTCACTTACCTTCTTCAGTCTTTGAATTTCCAAGACCAAGGTGAAGGAGTGTGGAACTGAGAGATGGAAAAGCTAGACTGAAGTCCTGGTCCTTCCACTTACTAGCTGCTTCCCCTTTGGAAACTTACTCTCTGCCTAGCTCCCTCACACGTGTGTGTGTGTGTGTGTGTGTGTAGCTGCTTCCCCTTTGGAAACTTACTCTCTGCCTAGCTCCCTCACGTGTGTGTGTGTGTGTGTGTGTGTGTGTGATTACCACACAAGGCTCCTGTTGAGAGGCTCCCATGAGGGGACAGGGAGGCATACGTTTTAAATAGCTCCAAACAGTCAGAAGCCATTGGCTATACTGGTGGAAATGAGGAGGGGTGGACTATAAAAGGACCATGTGTCCCCCCAGCCCTGCAGTTAGGATTCGGCTCACTCTACACAGTAGGACAAGGTGGGGCTCCCAGACAGGACCCAGGCAACAACAGCCGACATGGACAAAAGCGTGTGCAGACCACCACTGCTGAGAGAGCCAGAAAGCCGTCCCCTCCCCTCCTCTGCGGTCCATCCACACTCAGTGATCTAGTGTGAAAGGGCAGTCTATAGAGCATGGTGACGAAGGGACCCCTAAAGCTACAGGTAAGAGAGGGGACCAGTATACTCATGGCACGTTCATTAAAATGCAGGACAGACCCTTTCCAGAAAGGTATGGCCAGAGGCAAAGGGACTCCATCTGTCAGGCTAACTCCAACCAAGGCTTACAACTAAATACAAAAACAATCTTCATCCCAGACGTACTCTGGATATATATTCTTCATTTAACAATGGAAAATCAACGCTGCCCTTCTTCACTACCACAGGATTTCTACTTGATCCAAAATTTATCAACCAAGAAATTGGCAGTTTCCAAAGCCTGGGCCCAGCACCTCAGGCAGCAGAGAGGATCACTGAAAACATGCACCTTCAGTTGCTGTATCCTTTCTCTACTTAAAGACACTGGGGTCCTCAAAGAAATGGCTGATTTCAGAGGTCGGGTAGAGTAGGGACAAGATGATCCTGGAACTTGTCTTTATGCCAGAAAGTAATAAAAGTTCTCAAAAAAAAAAAATGATGGGCATAAAAGCCAGCCTGAAGGGGCTCCCACTGGACAAGTTGGGGACAATTCAAGCACCAGATAATTGAATTCAATTGTGACTTACAAAGAATTGGAAAATAGAATTCACGAGTCTATATCAATAACTGATTGAGCGTTAGAAAGAAGGCAGAAAGACAAGAAGGAAGGAAAGGATACTTGCCTATAGTAGAATGCTAAAAGCTGACTGGTAAATATTGAAGGAGTATTGAATTGGAATTTCATGATTTTGTACTTATCATAGAAAAGATTGGATCTAGTAAGAATCAACAATGGATGCTAAACACTGAATGGATTTTGATGAGAAGCAGGATATTTTCATGATCTTAAAATGTCTCCTCATAGATTCATTTTCCCTCTTCTGCAACTAGTAAGCAAACAGTAATGATACAGTCAAGACACTGGACCACACCTTGGCAAAGTGATCAAAGTTATCTCTACCAACAGGACTTATTCATCTCCAGTTGTGACATCCTGAGACGGATACAACATCATCTCTGCAATATTCCAACTGAGACTGTATAACCAGAATCCATCCCCGAGGAAACATCAAACAACTCCAAACTTAAGACCATTCTATTTTTTTTAAGAGTGGAGGGGTATACTCTTAAAAACTGTAAATGTCACAAAAGATAAAACAAGGCTGTGGCGGTGTCTCAGATAAAACAAAGCTAATGAATGAAATAAATGGAATGATCTGAGCATAGACTAGATCCTGTATTGGAGCAAAAAATATCATAAAAGATACTTCCTCAGGAAACAAAGGCCCAGCACTGCACCAGAAAACCAAAGGTATTACTCCATTTGAACTAACATTCTTTTATATTTCAGGTAGTCATGTACAGATGTGTGTGTTGAACCATAAAGAATGCTGAAGGCAAAAAACTGATGTTTTTGAACTCTGGTGCTGGAAAAGACTCTTGAGAGTCCCTTGGACCGCAAGGAGATCAAACCAGTCAATCTTAAAGGAAATCAACCCTGAATATTCATTGGAAGGACTGATGCTGAAGCTGAGGCTCCAATACTTCGGCCACCTGATGCGAAGAGCCAACTTAACTGGAAAAGACCCTGAAGTTGGGAAAGATAGAAGGCAGGAGGAGAAGGGAGTGACAGAGGATGAGATGGTTTGATGGCATCACCAACTCAATGAGCAAACTCGGGGTGATGGTGAAGGACAAGGAAGCCTGGCATGCTGCAGTCCATGGGTCTCAAAGAGTCGGACACAACTGAGTGACTGAACAACAACAAATTTTTAGTTGGCACATCACATTTTTGGGGGTGGGGGGGAGTCTTTGTAGAGGGATAAAAAATTAAAATTGAGAACACCTATGATAAAACATCAGAGAAGGCAATGGCACCCCACTCCAGTACTATTGCCTGGAAAATCCCATGGATGGAGGAGCCAGGTAGGCTGCAGTCCATGGGGTCGCTAAGAGTCAGACATGACTGAGTGACTGCACTTTCATTCTTCACTTTCATGCATTGGAAAACGAAATGGCAACCCACTTCAGTATTCTTGCCTGGAGAACCCCAGGGACAGGGGAGCCTGGTGGGCTGCCGTCTATGGGGTCACACAGAGTCGGACACGACTGAAGTGACTTAGCAGCATGATAAAACATAGACATCCCATAGTTAGAGGTTGAATCTGGAAACGAGATTTTTAACTCACAGGTGGTCTGGGTACTCTAGTCCAAACATCCTTATTCCTATGGGAACACTTTTAATCAAGCTACTTCCTAAGAGATTCCCGCCCTCTTAAGAAAACTACTGAAATTACTTCCCTGCTTCTGACAGATCCCTGACGAAGAACTGGAAGCTATCCTCCCATTTGGACAGTGCAGATGGCTTATTTGCATATTATAATTCTCCCAGTTGATGACTGTTTGGGGGGGATATGGGAAGAAGCAGATGGGTGGGCAAACTTCTTTTTTTTTAATGTGTCACTCTGGCAAGTAACCAGGCTAATAAGTAATCCCTAAATAGTAAACTCACCAAAACTCATATGTGAATTCATTAAAAGGTTACAAGGAGGCCAGTTTATAAATACAGAAAATTCCAAAATGACAAATAGCCTGATTCTAGTTTCCCCAAAATATCATTTGAAAATAATCAAAAGAAGCTAAACGTCATAGCTCTGGAGGCAGGTATTCATGATTTTTAAAAAATGCATAAAGTAGGAACATTGGTGATGGACAAATGATAGAAATTAAAGGTTGGAAAGTAAAGTTTTTACTGAGCAAAGTGGAAAATAAAGTACAAAACTAAGGCCACTACTGGCATAATTTCAGTCAACAAGTTTTCTTGATTTGCCCAAAGTAAGCAGATAATATAGTAAAATTTGTCTTTGTCATGAATTATCCATGTAATGGTTTAATTCTCCACTTATCACACACAGAGACAGGCAAAATGCAAGCTGAAGACCAGGCATGTTTTGCTGAATTCCAGGTCTTTATGCCATCATCAGCCAGACATCAGCAGACAATCTCAAATGACTTTAAATATCATCCTGCCAACAACACTTTAGACAGAGGTAAAGAACAATGATGATAATCTCCACATCCTTCAGATGAGCTATGTAAAAATTCTTGGGAATATGTGAATCAGATCCTGATCAAAATGAAATAAAGACAATACACAAAAGTCTCGTGTGATTGTGATTAGGGCATATGCTATACAAAGTAGGAAAAAATCGAATCAACAGTCAACTCACTGGCTGATCAAGAGGTACATCCTGCACATATTTGGTGGATGTAAATTAGCACAAGAAAGTAATTTTACAATATGTACTCACGTCCAAAAGTTCCCATGCTGATCAATCTTCAGAGAAATAATCCTGAATGATGGAAGTGTCCTATGCACAGACACACACTATAAAATTATTTACAACTTATCTAAAAAAAATGGCAATAATCTATCCCTTCACAAATTGTTGTTTATAGAAATAATGGTACAACCACATTATAAAGCTGTCTATAAGCATTAAAATGAGTTTTTTAAAGGGCATTAAAATGACACAATAAAATGTTTACATTTTTGATACATAAAAACAAACGCCATCAACCAAAACTTTGTTGACGTCTGTAAAAGCTGTAAAACCTTCTCTTAAAGTATACATTGTAAATATTTAATGAAAAATTACTTTCTGATAAGTAAGGTATCTGGGCATCAAACCTAACAACTCTCAAGTATTTTGGAGATAATATCCTTCTGGGCATCTCCATCTTTCAAACCCCTGCAATATAACCAATTCAAAACTAGTCATCTCTACCTCCTCCTAAACATACTCCTCTTCTTACCCTGGTCTTCCCCAACCTACTGATGGTACCACCACACAGCAAATCTCTCAGGACAGAAAACCTAGGCTTGGCCCTCTTCCTTCACATCCAATCTGATGAATTTACCAAGTCTGACGAGCTGCATCTTGAAAAACTCCTTCTTTCTGATCTTTCCATTTCTCTCCAACCCCACTGCTGGATCAATCAGCTAATGCCACCATTTTTTCAGGTCCAGATTACTGCACCAACCTTCTATGTCTGCCCCCAAAACTTGTAGACTCAGGCTTTGCCTAGGGTCAGATCTTAGCTCACCACTTAGTAGTTGTATGTCTGGAATGATGTTACTTAGCTTCCCTGTGCTTCAGTGTCATCAGTTAACTGGAGACAACAATAGTACCTGCCTCATAGAGCAGTGAGAGTTAAATAAGTTAATATATGTAAGCAGTTAGGACAGTGCCTGATACCTAAGAAGCACTACAAGTATTTGCTCTTATTGTTATTCCTTTTTCCTCACCGCATCCCAGCACAAAGAGCAGTGTTTGATACAGAGCAAATGCTCTGTGAACACTTAGTGAGTGGCTATTTTAGTCATACGCTGATCATATACCAGATAAGATTTGAACCAAAATATTCCTCAATGTTATATATCCTAATTTCTGCCAACACTTTGTAATAATTTGAAATGGAGCCTCAGTTAACTTCGGGGATCAACCTGAAAAGAAAATGGCTATACATTTTAATTTCTTTGAAATCTTAAGTTTTAAATTCAGTTGTTCCAACTACTTGAGTGTTTTTTCTTGGGAAATTTTTAACTGGTATCCTGAAAATTTTTTTAAATTATACTAAATGCCCAGCCATCTGTCCCATCTTCTCAGAAAGCACCAAGATACTACATCTCAGAATAAGAAATGAGAAAAATAAATTTAACACTCAATGCTGATGAGCGTGAAAGATTAGTGGGAGTATAAACTAGAATATTTTGTGGCATATATGAAGTGTTTGTAAAAAGTTACACACTCTGGCTAAGGATTTCCTTTAAAAATATTCCCTAAAGAAATAACCAGAGATGTGAACAAATATTTAAAGATAAACATGTTTGTGTCAATATTCTATTGTGAAAAATTGAAAACAGTCTAAATGCCCAGCAATAGAAGGCTGTTTAAATAAATTTAGGGTCACTCAACTGTCCTCTCTAGCTCTTCTGACTATGGATGATTTGTTTCTTTATTACTGAGTTCAAAAAGGCTCAACTCTGCCATTTACTAGGTATGGGATCTTGGGCAAGTTACTATGCCATGGTTTCTTCACTTGTACACATAAACAACAGAATTCTGAAAACTGAATTAGTTAATTCATGTAAATTGAGAATAGCCCCTGCCACATAGTAAGCACTGAACAGGTGGTTAATAAAATTATTTCCTTTTTGTACTTATCAAATTCTTCACAATGATCCTATGTCATTTTTGAAGTAAAAAAAAAAAAATCAATAAATATCCACTACTAGTTCTTAATTTCTTAGAAGAAACCAAATTAGACAAAAATTCAGTTCAAAATATATAAATCTAAAGTCCTTTACCAGAAATCTTTGGGGCTTGAAGTGTTTTCAAGTGCAGACTTTTTCATATTTTAGAAAGATGATACAGTGTGCATGCAACACCCGATATAAAGCCCCCAGCAAGGTGTGGACCAGCACCCTACTATCAAAACTCTAACATTCACACAAAGTCAAGAAAATCAAGACAAAAAGTCAGTGTGGGTGAGATTTTACTGCTAAATAAATTATGCAGAAACTTTACATTTTCAGAGCTTTTTACCTAGTAGAACAGTGAATAAAGAGTCCTGAATCTATACTTTCAAATGCTACCATCACGGCAGCAACAGTCCAAAAAGGCACATGACTGATTTATCTAGAGCAGATTTATCCACGGAGCGCTGCTCATGTTTTGGGCTGCATAATTTTCTGTTGTGGTGTTTTGTCTGTATAACTGTAGACTGTTTAGCAGCAGCCCTGGTCACTACTAGATGCCAACAGCATTTCCTAGTCATAACAACCGAAACCGTCTCCAGACTTTACCAAATCCCCCTGGGGGTGGGGACGGGGGCTAAAAGCATGCCTCCTTGAGAATCAGGGCCCTAGAGGAAACCCCCCCCCTTTCCTCTCCATATTCCACAGTAGAAACTCCAGATTCCAAGTTCTGCTGCAGTGCTGCTTATTTGATTAAGTCTCACCACTCTCCTTCACCCACTGCTACACCCCAAACCCCAGCCAAAATGAATTTTTTGCTTTTGTCTCCAAGTAGAAAATGATTTCACAGCTCAAGGCTTTAGTGCACACTGAGCTCCCCCCAGAACCCTTGATCCCACCTGCCTTCATGCCCAAGAACAGAAGGTGGTCCTGACATACAGCTTTTCCAAGAAGGCATTTCTCACATTCGGCACTCTGGTGAGAGATGAGTAAACTACAGGTGTCAAGAAACGTGACTACAAAGGCAAGCAATTTGTCAGCTGAAGTATCGATTGTTTAGCTAGTTTTCACAAGCTAAGAAACTGGAAGACAGGGAGGAATCACACAGGTCAACATTTCCCAAACTGGTTTCTCCCAGAAACTGTTTTGACAGATGTTAATATGCATATTGATATTTGTGATGCTCAAATAAGTTTGAAAAATTGTCTTTGCTCTTTTTTTCATTGTTGTTAGCACCATGTGATCACTTTAACTCTTTACTAATTTCTTTATGAAGCTCCAAGAGAAAACAGAGAACAATGCACTTCCCAAGCCTATCTGAACATTAAATACTGCTTTTCCTTATACTCCAAAAATGTTTACTTCCCTGAAGAGGGTTCCGAGCATCACCAGACTGGGAAAAAATGACAGAGTCCCAACTTCCAGAGACAATTATAAAACCATCATTCAGCTATTGGTTTCCACTTCCTTCTACACATATGTACCTAAGTTAACAATTTCATAAGTTACAGCATTATTCCAAAGATCAAACTGAAGACATTCACCAAAAGTACAAAGATTAAGTGATGGCATAATTCTAGTACAACAGAACAGTAATATTTTGTATCATGCTGACTACATTATATACTCACACAAAAGAATAAATTTAAAAATGGCTAGTCTAATTTTACCAGTCCTTTTAGAACAGAAATTAAAGAAGTTATTAAAACTGCAAACACCACTAGTAAAGAGGCAAAAAAAGAAACAATCTCTCACTGAAAGGATTCTAAAGGCAGATACTTTCTTGTTTTTAAAATAAAGGAGAAAATGCTTTTTGATAGAGTAGTAACGATATTTCATTTCCCTTCATGACTTCCTCAAGATTCATCATCTAGTTATTCACTTTGCTCTATCATTTATGTGTAGCCTCCTCCAACCCCCAGGCCCTCAGCCCCCTCCCTCCTGCACACACTTCACACCAAGAGAAATAAAACCACCACCTCCACAAAAAAATACAACAGCTTCTTTTATTAGCTTAGTGCACATGGAACTCATTTTGGCAGATTTCTGCTTGTTGATTCCAATTTTTAAAAGGTATCACTACAACAAATTAACTACAGTTGAACTTGTACCCATATACTGTTTCCCCCCCAACAGAACAAAATGCTGCTGCTGGCTTTCTGAAAAATGGATCACTGATTCACTGAGAATATCCTAGAAAGTCATCACACCTCTTTGCTAGCCCTGTGTTTCTTTGTAACTTTCTGCTACTGAATAAAGGCCTCATTAATTAAGGAGGCCCAATGAAGGCAGAATACGAATGTATCAGAATCTCAATTCCCATAAATACCTTTGTAGGTCCACTGAACATACATTTTAACTTTCTTTTTTTTAATTTATTTTTAATTGAAGGATAATTGCTTTACAGTACTGTGTTGGTTTCTACCAAACACATATTTCAATTTTCTTATTCACAGAACTACAACCTGCCATACAGTAGAGAAAGCAAAATGGTGCAAAACTATTTTTAAAGGACTACTAGAACAAATTATTAATTTATTAAAATGATTATGTTCCATTTGACTGAGTTCTACAAGGTTCATGTTAAAATTTTTCTATAGAAAAAAATATAGAATTATTTTAATAAGGATCTCTTCATAATATGGTAAGTTTTTTTTTAACTTAACTTTTGCTCTAATTTTTTTTTTACAATAATCATGTATTAATAGAGGAGAATTAAAAATAAGGCATTATAGGGGAAATTTTGAAGATGAAAAGATTACATTTTTCAAAAGGCCAAATTTATTCATAGAAAATGAAGTGGTCAATTACATGGCTTTATTTGAGAACTGTCAAAAAGTTCCCGAAAACACTTCCTACAAAACAGACTTTGGGAGGTCATAGTCTCAACCCATTAGAGGGTACTCACCAGAAGTCAACCTCAGATTCACCAAACTGTGTAAGAAACAGTAAGTTGCTACTAGTGACTTAGCAACTGTGAGCAGGTAGCATGCAGCCAAAGTATCTGGTGTAGCTGGGAGGGGCCGCAAGGTCAGAGGACCCTCAGAGCAGGGAGGCTTGGGCATTCTCAGATGGACTTAATGGGGAGCTTGCCCTCATGAGGGGCTGTCTCTGACAGGTGGGCACCTCTGTGGATCCTTGGAGGCCAGGGAAGCTTTCCTGCATCCCAGAAATGCTGCTTATAGTTATCTGGATGCAGGGAAATTTGAATCTTAACTTTTCTGGGCCTCAGATTTTGCATTTATAAAGAAACAGTGGTAATAACCACAATAACAATAGCAATACATAGATCACAAGGTTGCTCCAGTATTGGTTGCCAGCCCCCTTCCCCAGTTTGACCTACTACCAAAAACAAAACAAAACAAAACAAAAAACCAACAACATAGCTCTCCTGTGCCAATTCCGAGGCCACTGAAGATACTGACACAGATCATTAGTGGGCTAGCCCAGCTTGCTCCCTGAAATCGAGCCAAATCAATTTCCCTGACATTAGGGCTCAATCCAATCTTTCCTGTCTCTTCCAACAGAGCAATCTGCTTAACCCAGTCATGTTAATTTCCAAGACTAAGTGAGGAAAGGATTTTTATCTTTTTTTCTTTTCTTGGAAACATGCATTTTTAGCATCACACACACACATACGTGCACACAACAGCAACTTTGTTGGGGTGCTGATGAAGAACACAATGCTTAAGATTTACTGAGAGTGATCAGTGTTGAAAAGAAACAGTAGTCAGGTTAAAGAAAGAAACTTACTTCCCAAAGAGATCTGTTAAGAAAGTATGTCCCCAAAAGTTGAAAAGATAAATGGCATTTTGCCCAGAGTCTTCTCAAATGGAGCCAAATAATTGAGTCTACCCAACAAAGGAGAGGGAGAAAGCGTATAAAGGAAGCACAAAACCCTTTAGAAAGTGACCACACAAAATCTCCAAGACTGTCAGTCATTTGATTTACCAGGCAGCCAGCCAAATAAGGCGCTGGTACTGTAGCGGCATTAAGATGAGCTTAGTGAGGGAGGCGAGCAGAGGGAAAAGGAGAGCTTCTCACACTGCTAAAATCAGAGTAAGCATCTCCACACGACTGAAGAAGGTCATCAGAGCAGTGACATGCTCAAAACACTTGTGTGCAGGTATGAAAACATCTTGCAGTCATTCTTCTCCTGGTCATCACACATAACAACGCATTCTGAACTTATCTACAGGCAGCCCAAAGGCCAAGCAGACATCTTCCTCAATCAGTAAAGTATTCTGCATGATAGATTTCTTAGGAGATCTTTAAACATCTGAATAAAATGAATTTATCCTTTAAAGAGGAGAATGAAAAAGTTGGCTTAAAGCTCAACATTCAGAAAACGAAGATCAAGGCATCTGGTGCCATCACTTCATGGCAGGTAGATGGGGAAACAGTGGAAACAGTGGCTGACTTTATTTTTTTGGGCTCCAAAATCACTGCAAATGGTGATTGCAGCCATGAAATTAATAAAAGATGCTTATTCCTTGGAAGGAAAGTTATGACCAACCTAGACAGCATATTAAAAAGCAGAGACATTACTTTGCCAACAAAGGTCCATCTAGTCAAAGCTATGGTTTTTCCAGTAGTCATGTATGGAGGTGAGAGATGGACTATAAAGAAGGCTGAGCACCAAAGAACTGATGCTTTTGAACTATGGTGTTGGAGAAGACTCTTGAGAGTCCCTTGGCCTGCAAGGAGATCCAACCAGTCGATCCTAAAGGAAATCAGTCCTGAATATTCATTGGAAGCACTGATGCTGCAGCTGAAACTCCAATACTTTGGCACCTGATGCGAAGAACTGACTCATTAGAAAAGATCCTGATGCTGGGAAAGATTACAGGTGGGAGGAGGAGGGGACAACAGAGGATGAGATGGTTGGATGGCATCACTGACTCAATGGACTGGAGTCTGAATAAACTCTGGGAGCTGGTGATGGGGGAAGCCTGACATGCCGCAGTCCATGAGGCTGCAAAGAGTCAGACACGACTGAGCGACTGAACTGAACTGGTCATACATTTAAAAAAAAAAAAATCTGCCCTCAAAATTACTTTTACCTGGTAAGCAAGCATCAGCTGTTTTTAAGCAGGGAAACAAATTCAAGTGCTTGCTCAGTGTCACTCAGTAAGTGTTGCTCAGTCCTGGGTGTTTATTGGAAGGACTGATGTTGAAGCTGAAACTCCAATCCTTTGGCCCCCTGATGCGAAGAGCTGACTCACTGGAAAAGACCCTGATGCTAGGAAAGATTGAGGGCAGGAGGAGAAGGGGATGACAGAAGATGAGATGGTTGGATGGCATTATCGACTCGATGGACCTGGGTTTGGGTGGACTCTGGGAGTTGGTGATGGACAGAGAGGCCTGGTGTGCTGTGCTTCATGGGGTCGCAAAGAGTCAGACACGACTGAGCGACTGAACTGAACTGAAATGATGGATAAAAATGCCAGATCTTAGCAGAGACAACAAAAGGAAGAATGTTCTCTTCCTCTGGTAAGCTTAAAATTACTGAACATTCAGAACAGCAGGGAACAGACTGCTTGGGGGAGGGACAATTGTGGTTTCTTGCCAAAAATATAGCTATTGTTGTTATTTATCTGAACACAATATTTTGTCATTTTAATGTTCACCAACATCAGCTGGGTATTTTGTAAAGACAGGCAGAGTTTTCAGCAAAGCATGGATGGCATACCACTGCTTTCATGGAAAAAGTAAATGAAAATTAAGGAATCAAAACTCATAAAGAAAATGGAAAATAATACTTTATTCTTTTCAACTGAAAGCAAGTAACAATGCTCCTAGTATTTCGCTGTCACACACTTCTCAGACCCTAGAGCATGGGGCATTAGAAAGCAACACCTGCACTAAGAAATTACTCGTTGACTCTTACCATACAGTGAAAAAGCTGTCTCAGCTTCATCAAGACAAAGAAAAAGGGCAGCATGTCCCTATCCCTGTTCAAAATAAACTTACAAAAGTAAAATGGCAGTAAAAGAAAGAAATGAAGTATTGAGACCTGCTACAACATGGGTGAAGCTTGAAAACATCATGCGAGGTGAGAAAATTCAGACACAAAGGACCACATTTTGTATGAGTTCTTGCTAATGTACAGAATAGGCAAATCTGATCCATAAAGGCTGAAGTACATTAGTGATTGTCAGGGGCTTCTGGGAAGGCAGGTGGACTTTGGGGGGAAGTGGTCAGTGTATGTTAATCGGTACAGAGTTTTTTAGGTGATGAACAAATTTTAAATTGATTGTGTTTATAACTGCACATGTCAGTAGATACACTAAAAACCACCCAATTGTATCCTTTAAATGAGCAAATCACATAGTCTGTGAGTTACATCTCATTAAATTTGTTTTTAAAAGTTGCGTAAGATAAATACACTCTCACATTTACACACATACACAAAATGAAGTATCTCAGTGACACACACACTCACACTCCGCCTCCTCACTTTAGTCTCAACTGGAGGGTCTCTTGTCCTCCGTATTCTAGAGCTGGTGCTCTGCAAACTTAAGGTACACGAGAAGCACCGCAGACCTTGTGAAAGGTCAGGTTATGATTCCTCGGTCTGGAGTAGAAACCTGAGGTTCTACATTTCTAGCAAGCTCCCAGGTGTGGTAACATTAAGCAGGTCATGTCTTTTCCACATCACAGATGTGGTACCACGTATATGGACTCATAACATACTAAAACTCTGAGCGCTGACAAGAGCTACTGCCCCAAGTCCTGTCACCAGCCACACCCAGGGACATCCCAGGCCGCGTGTGTCCTCCCTGCCCCTCCCAGCTCAGGACTACACAGGAAGGCTGAGAGGCGATGCCTCCACTGAACTCTTGGACTTCTTTACACACGGACGGGTCACGCACTTGCCTTCTATGCCAGCTTTGCTACTAACAGGCCTTCCCCCAGCATCCCCACCTCTGAGACAACTTCCTTGTATGTATAACTGGACCTAATACCACTACCTGAGGATGTCACAGAGTTCTTCCCAGATTGAGATAAGAAAATGCTTGCAGAAGGAACCTGAAGAACCATAAAGTATTATATTACTATATGATAGGGAGAAGTGTTGAGATAGGCAAGTTCTCATCCTGATTCCCCTGATGGACTCGAAAGACAAGAGAAGTGGATTGGACTCTGGCGGTGGGCAATTCCTGCTGCCTCTTCCTTGAAGCACTGAAGACAGAAGCCAAGGCAACGCCCTCTTTTACCCCTTCAAAGCAGCTTAGCAAGGGGAGCGCTGATTCCCAGAGCAGGAAGGCTTCAGCGACCAGAGTAAGCCAGACATGTTCTGAGAGGCAGTAAAGCCTTAGTCCATGCCTTTGGGATCCACCAACTTCCTGGGAGAAATATCACTGTGAGTACAAGAACTCAATAATGGGGAACTTGGGTTATTAGTCATAGAGTTTCAAGTGTGATGTCCCACCCTCAATTCATGTACATCTCACACCCACCACTGCAGCGCCATGAAAATTCAGCATCTCTGATTCTGCTGTAGCCAGAAGACACTGAAGCCAATAAAGTTCTAAATGAACTTTCCTTCCTATTAAATTGTAGTGCCCTGAAGATAAGAGAAAACTTGTCTTACTACAGAATATATTTTAGTTTTACATGATCAATTTCAACCAAGAGAAAAAATGAAAAAAGAAACCAAAATGTACCCTATTGTGGACCCATATTTACCCCATAAAAATGAATCTTGCTTTCATAATCATGAAAGTACTCAAGAAATATAGAATTTATGATGTATTTCTCTAAAAACAGCTTCAAGAACAAGTTTAGAAGACTTGTAAAAAGAGAGTCATCCACTAACTTATGACAAGACTGTCTTAAAATCAGATGAAATTATTTTACCTGTGTTATTTCTTTATAGCAAAATAATTGTTAAACTTTATGAAACAAAAGACTAATAAAGCATACCTTACTGTTTGCAAGTTACATTCATATGCTATGTCTACATTATAAAACCAAAAGCTAAAGTTATTCACACCTTTCATAAAATGAAATCTGCTACAACGATTAAGTACCGTCTTAGAGAAACAGGGTAGGGGGAGGGGGGAGCGTCCCTGATGGCTCAGATTGTAAAGAATCTGACTGCAATGCAGCAGACCTGGGTTCAATCCCTGGGTTTGGAAGATCCCCTGGAGAAGGGGATGGCAACCCACTCCAGTATTCATGCCTGGAGAATTCCATGGACAGAAGAGCCTGGTGGGTCACAGTCCATGGGGTTGCAAAGAGTAGAGAAACGGGGAAAAACTAATTGCTGATTCAAAAAAAGATGCATCATTAAAAAGAAATGAGAGCTTTATTTAACACCCTGGCATTATTAACAACTTTCCTTTATCCAGACAGTAATGTTTTAACTGTGTAAGAAGTCTAGGACCTAAAGAAAAAGATCAGTTAAGATAAATTATTCATTGAAAATGTGTTCCTATAACATTAAAAAGGCCTCTTTTTAAAAGGGTCATTTCCCCATTCTATTACAATTCTCCTGTGAATCACATAAATAGCTAATAGGAAAATACAATCTAAGCTTTTATTAAAAAAAAAAAAAGAACTTTAGAAAATTCACTAGAGTTCTTAGAATAGCTTTGCTTTAAAAATTTCTATAAAATTTGTGCTGCCCTCCCAAAGGGGGAAGAAATCTAAACATTGTTCACCCATCACAATGTTTACATCCTCTTTTTTAAGTATATATTTTAACAGTGCAAAGGTCTCCCTAAGTTCCCACTTCAGAGTACATTCACCCCATTAAAGTGATTGCAGTCATTTCAAAGTTTTCAAACACTGAAGCCAATCTCACCATCAGACATCCACTTTTATGTGTGTCTCACCCTATATCATCAACTCCCTGAGAACAGAAACAACTTTAGTTCTCTTAATGCTCGAGCAGCCAGAACAAACTGCAAACAGAATCAAGAGCCCTCCACAGTCTCGTGGTTTCCTCTGCTCTCACACAGGACTGCTTTCTCTCAGAAAGCTCATTTGTTATCACTTCCATAAATCAAGTGATCAATGAAAAGGATGAAAAGAAAGAAAACTATCATCCGCTGTACACCAAACCCCTATGTGTATTTCAGCATTTAATCCTTCCAGTACCCTGAGGAAGCTCAACCTTGAGAAGGCAGAACTTGCCCACAGTTGCCAAGCTTCAATAAGACGGGGCCTCAAACCAAATCCATGCCCAGAGAGTCAACACTGCATAACACACTGACCAATTTAGGAAAAATCTGAATAGTACAAGGGTTCCACCCTAACTTAGCAAGTAAGTACTTACTGGCATCAGAAAGTACTCTTGTCAGTGGCCTGGAGATCTCAGGCCAGCAAAACAGCGCTTTGAGAAGCCCAAGTACGATGCATCTTGCTGTAGCTTTTCAGAGCCTCCCACCCACCAATGAGCCAGGCAGGGATGAGCTGGGGAGCCCAAGCCCTTCTCAGGGGCAGCTCACAGAGTTCAGCTGTAGCTCTGTAAGGTCATCTCTGTAACTTTAGTGAACGAAGTGTTTCCCCCACATTCTCAAACATTCTCCCCAACCATCTTTCACGTACATGTCCAGGGTTGCACACTAAAGATTGATAAACTTGTTATGGTACAAAGATCTCTATTTATGACCCGCAGATGCTTTTTAGACCTTTAATTATGTGTCCTTCTAAAGATCAGTCATGGAAAGCTCCCCTCCCCAAGGCTCCAGCTGCCCCTTGAGGCTGCCCCCCGGGAGGCTCTCCACCTCACAACAGCCCCCCCCACCAGGCAGGCTTTGCACTACCTGCCTGGCTACTGCAGGCATTAAAGTTATAATCGTCCCTACCTGTCAGAGTTTCATAGGTACAGAGACCATGACCCTAAAAGTGGTCAATCGATCTTCTTGAACACAAGGTTGGGCATCTTTGCTTCTTCAGATTCAACCCTCCTTCACAAAATTCTAGAAAAAATTTCTCCTAAACTACTTAATTGGTTCTTGGGCTGCACACCCCTGACTGCCTGGATCAAAACTATAATTCTCTCTCATATAAGTTGTGATTTTCAGGAAGCTATTATCACTCTGCATGTCACGGCCATACCTATAAATGGAGGTACCATTAGAAACTCTTTCAATAGGCTATGAGAGTTATTGTTCATTAAGTGTTGAACAATGTTGATCACCAGCACTGTCACCTGCTGGACCAAAGCCCACTGAGGGCAAGACCACGTCTTCATCAGCTCTGCACCCTCCATGACCCCAACAATGTGATGCAGACAAAGGACGCTTGCATCAGTTCACCACTATGGATAAGGACAGTGAAAAAATAGGTCACCTTTACATGTCTGTGGGTCACCCAGATCTCCATTCACCAAAACAGAACAAATATACTAATAATGCATTATTTTTGAAATTATTATGAAGTACAGAATTTTAAGTGTCTTGTATTCACTGGGAGTGGTTAGATTATTTTTTCCACTTTTGTGTAACTGAAAATAATTCATGTTTTGATCCGCTTAATTTCAACCTCAAGATCCAGCTGACAACTCCTGTGCTTTGAGCCTTGAGTAATTTTATTTTCTGTCTCAAAATGTCTGTGTAAGACAAGATAGTGAAGAATCAAGAAACCATGAGCAACTCTGAAACTTCAGGGCTCTGTTCTGAACAATACTTTCCTAGGGAATGTCAAAGCAGCTCAAAATACCACTGTGCTTCATCCATCAACAAACTGTCATGTCTTTTGATAAATTATGAGTCAAAAGAAAAATACTTGTCTCTTCCAACCTGGATAGATGAGAACCGGATGAGGGAGAACCTAATATGTTTACTAATGTTTCCTTTAACAGGTTTTTCTACTAAGATCTAACCATAAAGAAGGCCACTTTCAAATTAAAAAAAAAAAAAGATTTTATTTCTAAGTACGTAATTTCCTCAGTTGTTTATACACAAGTGCATCCCAGCCCTCCACACACAAGTATTCTGCTTTAATTTCAACAGATGAGCTAGAGGGAAAGAAAAATCTTGAATTTCTCCAGGGTGAAAAACATTTCACATCATCAACACACCCAGCACTGAGTACAGACATTTGGGACAGAAAAGTGTTCAACAAAAAATAAAATGAATTTTATTTAATTCATGAGTCTAAATAATCAGTTTGTGGTGATATCACATTTCACACAATTATTTTCATGTACTTTCAATAGAGGCAATTCTACTATGGGCTGGAAGAAACACAAGACAACTCTTGGAGACTGCTGGAAGTTTTAACTATTCAATTTTGAAAAGGAAGATCGTATTATGCACACACCAGAATATGATGTAAACATATCCAGACTATTCAGAGTAAGCCTGTAAAAAATACTCTGGAAAAGAACTCTATGATTTGGGCTTCCCTGGTGGCTCAGTTCTATAGTAGAAAAGTAGAGAGTATATGAAATACGGTGAGGTACGGAAAGATGCATGGCTCAGACTGTAAAGAATCTGCCTGCAATGCAGGAGACCTTGGTTTGATCCCTGGGTCAGGAAGATCCCCTGGAGAAGGGAATGGAAATCCACTCCAGTATTCTTGCCTGGAGAGGAGCCTGGTGGACTATAGTCCAGGGAGTCGCAAAGAGTTGGAGAGGACTGAGTGACTAACATGTTCACGTTATGATTTATTTCACTTAATCATTCAGCTAAATGTGTCATTGTTTTAAAGAGACACAGTAAAACAGTCCTTTCCCTGGCATGCAAACTCGCTTCCTCTCTATCTGTAAGAGGAAGGAGAAAGGCCAGCAGCTGGTGCAGGGGCTCCTCTGAAGCTCTGTGGGTTTGTCCTTCCAACTTTCACATGAACTCGTGCGAAATCACAGCAAGGCCCCATTTTCAACCGCTGACGCTCTGTCTCTAAGCTGCCATTTCACAACCAGAGAAGAAGCTGCCTAGACAAGAAGTGAGGCTGGTCAAAATACACCTTGAATTCCATACATTTACCTACCTACTGCGGTAGCGTCCTGCATTGAGGTACAGAGAGCGCCGAACACTGAACTCCTTCACTCCTTCAGTCACTGTGTGCAGACTCTAGGGGCTCAGCCCCCCCACGGCAAGCTCATTTCACTCCTCTTTACAGCTCCAGCCTCTTACCCCCGGGGAGGCACACAGACACTCAGTACCTGTTTGTGACACGAATCTGCCTTGAACACAAACGACCCTGCTAACAATCTTAATTTCAGATGAAGTCCTCCACCATAAGCTGGTGGAAGAGCTAACAAGAGCTGACAAGTTGGTAGTGAGGGGATCCTCAGCATCTCGGTCAGAGACAAAGTACTTGTGAGATAACCCTAACCTCTGTCCAGCCTTGAACTAGGCCGAGTCCTACCTGCAGGCCTTGGGCCAACATCCAGGGACAGCCCACCCAGAGGAGCCAAGGAGCCCCCCGTTAGGAGGCCCCGGAAAGCAGGCCTGTGAGAACACACCTCAGCCTGGGGCCTGGACGAGACTGAGCCCGTGCGCCCCCAGCACCACGCCCAGGCCAGGGCTGCAGAGCTGCAGCTGCAAGGCCGCTGCCTGCGCTGACCTCCCCTTCACCATCATGACCGACCCAAGCTCTGCCGGGCTCCTCACTCTCTTCATCACAGCCACACCACGACAGGCGTTTCACCCGCCCCGGTGCACAGGGTTCACAAGGACACAATAAGCAGTTCGGCTCAGGGCAGGGAGCTAAGAAGTGATTACTGCTGAGCCTCAATCCCACCGCCTCGCTCTCCAAATCCTCTGCAGAAACTATGAACAGCAACAGGATGAGAACGATAATGATAATTTTAAACAGCTAACATTTATTTGTCACTTATTGTATGCAAAAACATAGTGCTAAGTGTTGAGTGCTAACAAGCCCATGGGACACTACTGTGACTCCCACTTGACAGATTCAGAAACAGGATGGGAGCGCTGAACCTGTGCCTGTGGGAATGCAGGCTAAGCAGCAGAGGCAGGGCCCCCAGCCCGCCTCTTAACACTCTCTGCTGCCTCCAGAAACCTGGGTGAGCCAGAGGTTGGAGGACTACACCCACCAATGAAGCAGGTAAATCCCTTCACTGGAGAGCCAACTTTCTCACCTGAAAAATGAGTGTCAGAGCTGATGGGGTCTAAGGTACGTTCCAGCTGGTAGTTCTGCTCACTAATCATAGGACCGAGAGAACCAACCCAACTGTATCCCCAAAAAAGGGATTTAAAAAAGAGAAAAATATAATAATCAACTGTCTTGCTACCACTGCTGGTAATCCTTCTTTCTCAAATTAATAACATTCGGTATTTTTACATGGCTATAGGGCTTCCCTGGTGGCTCAGATGGTAAAGGATCTGCCTGCAATGCAGGAGACTTGGGTTCGATTCCTGGTTCAGGAAGATCCCCTGGAAAAGGGAATGGCTACCCAGTCCAGTATTCTTGCCTGGAGAATCCCATGGACAGAGGAGCCTGCTGGGCTACAGTCCATGGGGTCGCAGAGTCAGACACAACCGAGCAGCTAGCACACTTGACACTGCTGTGTCCCTGTGGGACCAGGCTACTCCTAAAAAGGGGTCAGGTCTCACCTGAAGGGCAAGATCCACCACTCTGACAGTCTTCATCAGACCAGCCAGTCTCTAGGAGGCAAGGGTGAAAGAGAGAAGCAGCTGGTGACCTCACCAGCAGAAGCCACTACAAACACTTGGAAAGAGGGAAGCCAAAGTTGCATAAAAATGTTTTGGATGAAATGCACCAAATAAGAGATAGCTCTGTATGCTTCACCTCACCTGGCCATAAAATTAACTGACGTCAACTCTGACCTACCACAAACTCCCTAAGTATAACAAAACGAGTTCAGGTAAGAGCAATTAAACCAATACCACTGAGCAGGGTTTTGAGGTAAACAAGCTAAAGTAATGTCCTTACATATGACAGTGCATCTTGGGGGAGAAAAATGGGCTTAAGTGCAGTCTGCCCTCCAGATCCACGGATGCAGAGCCTGTGAATGTGGAGAACCAGCTGCACGGGGCATTTTGTATAAGGGACATGAGCATCCATGGATTCTGGTATCTGAATGTGTGTCGGCGGCAGGGGGCAGGGGGGACAGGGGTCCTGGAACTAACGCCCTCCAATGCCAAGGGATGACCGCAGTGTGTCAGAAGCCAAGCCTCAGGGCAAGAGAGAGGAAGGGCAGACCCAGCTTGTTAAATAATACACTGAGAGCAAACTCAAAGGTTACTGCTGCTGCCGCTGCTAAGTCACTTCAGTTGTGTCCGACTCTGTGAGACCCCATAGACGGCAGCCCACCAGGCTCCGCTGTCCCTGGGATTCTCCAGGCAAGGACACTGAAGTGGGTTGCCATTTCCTTCTCCAATGCATGAAAGTGAAAAGCGAAAGTGAAGTTGCTCAGTCATGTCCGACTCTTAGCGACCCCAAGGACTGTAGCCTACCAGCTCCTCCATCCATGGGATTCTCCAGGCAAGAATACTGGAGTGTTTTGCCATTAGCAATATTTTTTAAAAAAACAAGCTATCCCATTTTAAGTCATGGTCCCATGAATTAAGATCATTTCTGTCTCCAGCTATCCTGATTCTGATGAAGGGTGCTGGGGCATCAAGAGCATTCCACCTCACATCCAGAGGAGAAATCAAGGATATCTGACTGTCATTCTTCAGTCTCCTCCTCTTAAGTCCTCCCACCAATAAACAGAGTTCTGCAGTTTTTATATAAAGAATGCCAATTTGGTTTTCAAAAAGATGTGAGAGAGTCTGGGAAGGAAGAGTTGGGTTTCATCAAGATAAGCCAGAAGGCGTTCTCGGATGCCCTTAAAATGGTAAGGTCTCAGTTTCACATATGTCAAATGATCTGTAAAACTCCCAGCTTAAAAACACAATTCACAGTTCCCAAGCCTGAGCATTTCTCTTAACTACTTGAACCAGAGCTACTTATAACCATTTGAGAGAATCAAACCTACTACAGACAGATGCCCACAATGACATTCTTCCCCACTATGGACACTTCCAAATTCTAGAATTCAGCAGTCACCCAATAAACTCAAACAATCTAAGGAAAACTACTTCTGGCTCTACTTGAGCATTCCAAAGTACATGAAAATTAACACTGTGATTTCACCAACTCACTGGATTTCTCCTCTGTGTTCATTTATTTTTTAATTTACTTACTGTCATGGTTTAGTTTTATATACCACTTGACTTTTCTGAGGCTACTGTGGGAAAAAGACTTGATTTCTGTAGCAACTAAAAGACACTTTACAAGAGACAGATAAAGGAAATACTATCCATCTAGCCCTCAGACAAAATAATCACATTCCTTTCGATCCTACAGAACCGAACATATACATAGACATGTGCATGCTAAGTCGCCTCAGTCTTGTCCAACTCTTTTCTATGTAGCCCACCAGGCTCCTCTATCCATGAGACTGTCCAGGCAAGAATACTGGATGGGTTGCCATCCAGGGGATCTTCCCGACCCAGCGATCGAACCCAGGTCTCTTATGTCTCCTGCACTGGCATGCAGGTCCTTTACCGCTAATGCCACCCGGGAAGCCCAAACACACAGACACGCATATGTACAAGCAAGTATGTGCAGTTAAAACCAGCATTTCATCCTTTAAAGAAAAACAGCCAGCCACAGAGGGAAACATGAGCTATTAATTACACTCAACCATTTCATGGAAAGTAGTGAGCTACTTCTAAGTCTAAAAATATCCTCTGAACATTAAACCCTATGTTTATTTTTTCCACCTTTCACCCATTTTGCTATATGCCCTTCGGTAATAGACTGGCTCAGATTAAAGAATATGATCTCACTTAAGACTCCATGAGTTTCACAAATCAAATGAAAACCACCTAACAGGACCTAAATGGGATGAAGATGCTGAGCAGTGTAATAAAGGTGAAGATACGACAACATGCAGAAAGAAAAGCTCAGGTGATGCATCTATAAGACGGTTTAAAGTGCTGAGGGACACATTGATTAAGGGGGAGGGGGACAAGAATCAAAGTGTCTATCACAGAGGTAAAGAAAAAGAAAAAAATTGAATGGAGCTGTTACCTACTGCAGCTCCAACAACATATTACAATTTCCATATCCTAAACCCTAAATTCACACGGCATTTTTCACCTACACAGACAACTTATCCCATTCTTTCCTATGCTCTGCCTTCCAGTGTTCCCTCACTGTACAACGGGTGAAGATTATCTGAAAAATCTCCAACGTGTCCACACATTGTAGATCATCATAAAAACCATTTTTGAAAGTCCATTCCCCACAAAATCAAAAACAGTGATACTCACCAAACCAGGTAAGAGTGCTGAATATCAAATGCTGCTTAAGGATCTGAAATCAGTCTAACACTCGTCACTAAAGAATAGATATCTTATAATAGGACAGAAACAGCACCCTGTAGATTTATCATTAGCAAAAT
Source organism: Cervus canadensis (assembly GCF_019320065.1). Classification (NCBI taxonomy): domain Eukaryota; kingdom Metazoa; phylum Chordata; class Mammalia; order Artiodactyla; family Cervidae; genus Cervus; species Cervus canadensis. The sequence goes on along the minus strand of NC_057399.1, from coordinate 44,533,153 downwards.
TATGCAGCTAGATTATTCCTGTCTACAGTGTGTGTAGGGCTGCTACATAATTAATGTTTTATTAAACTGTTCTCTGAAGATCTGAGAAAAGATCAGAATCTGAACGAACTGTGCTATTTAATATTATCTCTGAGGGAGGTGTGCATGGGGTGGTTTGTTTGAAATTCGCCCTTCAACATTATACTCTTATCTTTGATGCTGGTGGTTTCTTTTTTTCCCCTCCTTTGTCTTAGTTACTCCACCTTTTAAGGCTAAATAACATAGCACATTTAATTAAAAACAGAGAGTTTAGGAACAGTGATGCTTAAAAAGCTGTTTCCATTAAACATTTGTCCAATTCATCCAGGAAGGCTTTGTGCTGTCAAATAAACTCCAGTATTCATGCAATTTTAATGAAAATGCTTCTGAACCCCATTTCCTTCTTTGGTTTTTACTTTCTGTTCAGTATCCTGAATATTTCAAACCTCCCTAATACATTGGCTAAGAAGAACAAAGTAGGAATAGCATTTATAGGAACCAAAAGAACAAGTATTATAAGAGTTTAAATACTATGGTTACCAAAGGGGAAAGGAGGTAGAGGGATAAATTAGGAGTTTGGGATTGATATATACATACCGCTACATATAAAACAGGGCTTCCCTGGTGGCCCAGATGGTAAAGGATCTGCCTGCAATGCAGGAGACCCAGGTTCAATCCCTGAGTCAAGAAGATCCCCTGGAGAACGGAATGGCTACCCACTCCAGTATTCTTGCCTGGGAAAACCCAAGAACAGAGGAGCCTGGTGGGCTACAGTCCATGGGGTCACAAAGAGTCAGACACATGAGCAACTAACACTTTCACATGTAAAACAGATAACCAACAAGGACCTCCTGAATAGCACAGAGAGTTCTCCAGTTCAAGAGAACCCATATTTTCCTTTTGTGTTTGTGAAAGTCACTCAGTCGTGTCTGACTCTTTGCAACCCCATGGACTATACAGTTCATGGAATTCTCCAGGCCAGAATACTAGAGTGGTTAGCCTTTCCCTTCTCCAGGGGATCTTCCCAACCCAGGGATCAAACCCAGGTCTCCCTCATTGCAGGCGGATTCTTTACCAGCTGAGCCACCAGGGAAGCCCTATTTTGCTTTTACCACTTAATATTCTTTTACCTTTATACATTCCAATCACCTACAATCTATTTCAGTATAAATGTGATTAAAGGATCCAGTGTTCCAAATGGATAGATAACTATCCAAACACCATTTACTGAATAACCCATTGTTTTCTCTATCAATTTGAAAAACTGCCTTTCTCATATACCAAATTACCACAGTACACATTTACCACTTATCACCGAACTTTCTATCCCACTCCACCAACGGAATAAATCAAATGTTAAGTGACTGATTTAAAGTCGATTCTAGCATCCAAAGGATGGATTGCCTCTGGCAAATTCTGCCTTCACCATTAATAGCTGTGTTACTATTTCTGTTCATTTTTATTTATTTTTACTGAGGTATTGCTAATGTACAATATTATATGTTTCATGTGTATAGTATAGTGATTCACAATTTAAAGGTTATATTTTATTTATAGTTCTTATCAAATATTGGCCGTACTCCCATGTTGTACTATATACCCTGGTAGCTTATTTATATTTTAAATATACAGTTTTTACCTCTTAATCCTCTACCCCTATCTTTCCCCTCCCTCCTTTCCTCTCCCCATTAGTAACCACTAGTAGTTTGTGCTCTATATCTGTGAGTCTGATTCTTTTTTGTTATATTCACTAGTTTGTTTTATTTTTTTGATTCCACATCTAAGTGATAGTATAGAGTATTTATTTGTCTTTCTCTGCCTGACTTATTTCACTTCATAGCTATGTTACTTTGGAGAAGACACTTAACCTCTCTGTGCCTTAGTTTCCTCATCAGTAAAATGGGCATAACAGTACCTACCTCATAGGTTTTTAAAATGAGGTTAAGCTAAATGATAAGCACTATTTTTATGTTACTTATCCTTATCATCAAAAGTCACCAAAGTCACCCTCAAAAGTCAGCAAAGAGAAATCTGGTCCCTGCCTTCAGGAATTTAGAGACCAATGAAGGAGATAAATATTTTACCAAAGGGCCACAAAATTAACACACAATGATAAATCACAGTAAACAGACTAGAGGAGAATCTCATCCAATCTAGCAGATCATGGAAGGGGCCTCCAAGAAGTAACATTCGAATTAAGGGCCAAGGGATGAGTAAGGGTGAAGAGTCCCCAGGGTGACAGGAGGTGGGCCGCATGGCCTGGCTGCACAGCCCCACATCCGCCTATGGCACCGGCAGCTTCACAAAGGGCTGGTTTCTTCCCAACTTCAACTTCTCAGTTTAAATTCCTGTCCTCAGAGAGACACTCTATGATCACTCACTTCTGAAAAGCTAGAGATACCGTCTTTGATAAGAAAGCTGATGCTGTAAATCACAGAATACGATCTTATTTTTCAACAGAAATTACTCCAGCTAGAGATGCTCCAAGATCTTGGCTTCAGTCAAAGACAAGCAGCATTTATCCTCAGGGCGATCCTTTCTGAATTAACACATACAGGTGCAGATGAAACCATCATCGCCTCTTTGTGTGCAAATCCGGTTCCTTTCTCACACTTGGAGTTGTCTCCACTAGAAGAGCTTCCCTTGCGGTCCCTAATGAGCACCACAAACCTTCCTGCAGGCTGAAGAGAGCAGGGTCTCTCTCCACAACACCATGTCAAGTATGAACCCACCCCGTCGCCCACCCCATCATAGCACCCGAGCGTTTCTTCTTTGCATTTGTGACCATGTGTAAGTATATATTTGCATGATTATCAGTCTGTCTCCCACATTACACTGCCAGTTCCATGAAGGCAGGAAATGAGTATTTTATTCAACTCTCTACATTCAGGACTCAGCACAGACCTGGCAGGTAATCAATTCAAGGCCGACTGTTTGTGAGACAGATGGATGACCAGAGCGTGGTGTGGGCGGACACCGCAAGACAGATGGATGACCACAGAACGGTGTGAGCGGACACTGCCACTCAGCTAGGGGGGACAGGCAAGGAACAGCTCAGGCAAGCCCTGCAGCTCATGATTTAGGATTTTAGTCTCTGCAACCAGAAGTCATCGGAAGGTTTCAAGCACAGATGTGCCAAGGATATATGTAGCTTTGATCTCCCTGGCTAAAACGTGACCTGACTGGAGGCAGGAAAGATGTCAGGTCACAGGTTGAACCAGGATGGTGGGGGTAGGGGGTGTGGACTGTCTGAGCAACGCCCACAGCATTTCAAAATGGACATTCCAGGGACTTCCCTGGCAGTCCAGTGGTTAAGATTCCATGCTTCCACTGTAGGGGGCTTAGGTCTGATGCCCCAGGGAACTGGGATCCCACATGCCAAGGGAGCAGCCATTGCCGGTGTTTGATGGGGAGAGGTTTGGCATCAGAAAAGAGAATTCCATGTGATTACTAACCTCGATACAAACGTGAGACTGTACAATGTAGGAAGAAGGCATTGTAATCAAGAAGCCTATAACAGCAAATGGGAGTATGGACTAAAGTCTGTTTCCCTTAGAGGAGTCCCAGTTCTAAGCAACTGCACTCACGCAAGGCACAAGCATTGTCAACTGTGAAAAGACAGCTCCCATGTATTAAATAATCAAATATTAAATCAGAACCACACAGCTTAGTGGCTAAAGGCCTTTGCACTGCCATATTTGCACCATGGTTTATTAAATAAATAAATAATACACAATGTTACAAAGAAAAACTTTACAAGCTTAATCCTCAATGCTCCTAGTGAAAAAGCTTTAGTCGCTCAGCGGTGTCAGACCTTTTGTGACCCCATAGATTGTAGGCCACCAGGCTCCTCTGTCCATGGAACTCTCCAGGCAAGAATACTGGAGTGGGTTGTCATTCCCCTCTCCAGGGGATCTTCCCAACCCAGGGATCTAACTGGGGTCTCCTGCCTTGCGGACAGATTCTTTACCTTCTGAACCACCAGGGAAGCCCTCAATCCTAACATTTCTGAAAAACCTATGACTACTTATTTTTAAGTTCTTTCTAACGTGAGAAGGGAATGGGTTTCTGTATTTGCAAAGGGCTTTTCGGCAGGGGCAAGCCATCTATCCACAGCCCTTTGAGAACATCACACTCCCGTACTGCTCCTCTCCCTGCTGATCCCTCAGCTTCCATGAACACACACAGCACTGCTGTTAGTGGTTTAGGCACAAACGTCCTGCTGATTGGCTGGAAGGATGCATCACAAACTGGGGCCACACTCTCCTAGTACCATCACCTTTGGAGAAACTACAGGCAAGGTACTCAGACTCCGTTTTCTCATATGTTATTATAAATGGTTCAGCATCAACATGCCTTCTCCGTAGAGAGGTGTTACAATAGTAAAATAAGTATATACACACTACAAAATGTTAAGGTGTCACTCCATATGCATCAACAAAGAGGAAAAAAGTTAATGTGAGTTTCCCAGGATGGATGTCAGAAAATCATGTATCTGAATAGTTTACTCACGAGACAAATCATAATGATCTAATTAATTGACACATTAAATAAAGACCTTTCATTTGGTAGAAGGGATTATTGAAAAGACTCTAACACTTATTTCAAAATACAGACGATGCTTCCACTTAAGAAATCACATATCAAAACCAAACTTTAGAAACTTCTGAAGGAGAACTATTATTTCATATATGGGTAATCTGCAACAAATCTTTTTTTAATTTTCTTTTTCCAAAAAGAGAAATGAATGAAGGGAAAAAGGAAAGAATAGAAGGGGTGCAGAAAGGAAACAGGCAGGAGGATTAGTAAATCAGCTATTCACAGTCATACCCTGCTTTAAGAATTCCAAACATTTCACGATGGTTAGGCTCAGGAAATTTCTGCTACAGAAACATGCTTAATTTTGTTTCCAATATTTCTTAAGCTTATTTGGTCTCAGTAGGTATGTTTCTCCCATGTTCTATGTATTAACAGAAGATTCTTTGGACACAGCAGTCCTAAAAAATGAGGAGCTGGTTATGGGTTTTTGAGTTTTTTAATTGTAATGTCTATGCCCCTCCTCAGATCTATTTCAGATTCACACGAAGTAGGAGCTAGGTGTGACTGACGCAGCCAGGTTTAGGAGCCACTGCAATAGTGTAAGTGGGCTTAAACTACTTGCAGAGATGCTAGGCTGGGGTGATAAATCACTACTAAATGAAGCATGAGTCAAAGATAAGTCATATTCAGAAGTATAAAGAAAGTCAAATAATTTAATCTACAGAAACAGAATTGCACACCTTTTCCCAGTCCATGGGTACTCTGTAAACCAAGACTTTAGGATTCCAACAGTCCACTCAGGAATAAGAGACTAATGTACTGATACAAATAAGAATGCATCTTGCATTAAAAGTTTTAAAATCAAGATAATTCATTGAGTATCTTGTTAAAGCATATTTTAATATCCTGCTCTAAAAAAAATTTACAACTCAAATAGATTCACACCTCATCTTCCACCAGTAATGCCCAATTATAAGAGAAATGTCCTCCAGAACTCTTCCACTCTTCAGAGAAACACCTAAAAAGGGCACACACAGTGCAGAATGTATAGATAATGAAGTTCTATTATGCCACGTATACCGTAACTCAAAACTCACTCTTATGCAGGGATATGTTTAATGTTCAAGTCTAAAAATACTTATGAAGACCAAATCTGAAGTTCTGCAGCAAGTAAAGCATCAATTTAGTAAATGCAGAATGACTGTGCCAGAAAATAATATTTCTTGAGGCAGAGTCTTCAACTCTTATTTCTCAACTTACAAACTAATATTGATTCCAGAAATTTAAAACAATTCTGCAAAGGCTGGAAAAACAAGCTTTAATCCAGAAATGACTTCACAGCCTATCTGTCTCAGAGCTTGAAGCACTTTTCATTGAATCCGTTAAAGAGTGCCAGGCCCCAGAGAAAGCCAAACCACCCAGAAAGTCACATTTGTGCCCAATCAGCAGCAACCTCCAGTGCCCCAGTTGATCCTGCCAGGCAAAGCCTCTCTGGGAGGAAGCTGAAAGTGGCCTGCCCACCTCATTTCTTAGGCTGTGTTTTCTGGTCATGGCTCTTCCATTCTGTTCTATTTTGCTGGAGTGGAAAGAAGGAGATATTATTTTTCTTTTTATGTATGCCTTCTTAAACTCTGCATTTTCTATCTTCAACAGAAGCCCATGAAAGAAATGTTAATAGAACTGTATATTCATGTTCAATGAAGATCGCTCAGGATGTCTACCTCCTTTGAATGTCTCTACCACGCTTCATTCTTCTTTGCTGGATGCACTGCATACAGGCCTTCTGCTGAGAAGCTAAGAAGTGACAGACGCCCAGGAGATCCCCAGAAGAGGGGCTGCAGGGTGAGGCTGGTCAGTGTGCACCATGACCGAGAGCAGGCTGCAGAAGCGGTAGGGGAAGCACGCAGACTGAAGCCGCCCACCCCGGCCAGGCACATGGTAACCATGTGCATGAGCTGTTTTATGACAGGAGATCCTGATAAGGAATACGGAACTAATAAGCCACCACCAACAGGAAGAGTTCGGGAAAGGTCTGAAAGGAAACACCGTGTGTCCGTCCACTTCCCAGAATCCCTCTCGCTAGGATCCGTCTTGGCTGAGCGATGTGTGCGCCACCAGGAAGGACTCTGAATTAGAAGGATTGGCCAAAGACCACCTGGAAACGAATCCCATCACCATAAAACCCAAGACTGCGAGCCAGTGGCAGAGCAGGTCTCCTGCGTTCCCTTACCCTCCTGCTCTCCACCCGGGTGCCCTTCCCAATAAAATCTCTGGCTTTGTCAGCACATGTGTCTCCTCGGACAATTCATTCCCGAGTGTTAGACAAGAGCCCAGTTTCGGGCCCTGGAAGGGGTCCCCCTTCCTGCAACAGAAGCACTTTTATACTAGACATGTCCCACCTGCCCTCCTTCCTGTTACGCAAAACAGTCAAAGCCATGGCATTGTCTTTCCTGAGGATAAGACTAGGGATCTGGGGTGGGGGGAAGTCATTAAGAAATGGCAGCAAATGTCATTAGCAGCCTCCTTATCCATGAGGCCTCTACACTTCTTGGAGAAACAGGAAAAGCAGCCATGCATTCAGAAGAAACCCAAGCAGCACGATTTAGTTTAGGACTCTGTGGAGGGTGAAGCAGGTGCTCTAATGCTCTTAAGCTAAACAGAGCAAACCTGCATTGACTGATGGTTCCCAGCTAGGAAACTGGGTTTGCTCCCCTGATGACTTGTAAGATTCTTCTATTCCTTGTTTTTAAGTTAACCTGAGGAAGTGGGGATGGGAATAAGAAGTAAGGATGATGGAGTGGAAAGAAAATTCACTGATATATAAAACTTCCTTGGTGGCTCAGTGGTTAAGAATCTGCCTGCAATGCAGGAGAGCCGGGCTCGATCCCTGGGTGGGGAAGATCCCCTGGAGAAGGGAATAGAAACCCACTCCAGTATTCTTGCCTGGAGAATTCCATGGACAGAGGAGCCTGTCAGGCTGTAGTCCACAGGATTGCAAGAATTGGACATGACTGAGTGACTAAGCCACCACAACCAAAATCTAATTACAAAAGACAAACACAAAGACAAACTGCTCCTCGATAAGACCAACTGACCAGTAAAAATCACTGTTTAAATGTTAATTTTAAAAATAATCTTACAGCATTATAGCAAAGTGCCTGGCATATTAATTCTCAGAGTATTTTATTTATTATTGCAGCTCTTTTTCCCAACATTAGACGACTGCATATCTGTTTTACATCCTATTCTTCTTTCTTAGCAATCATCATAAATACCTCCCTATACTGATAAATACCCACCTATGGACACAATGGCTATAGATACTTTGTGATACAGACAATTTACTTCTCTATCCCCTATCACTTGATATTTAGGTTCTTTCCAACTTTTCACTACAATAACTACAAAGGTGTACTAAGGTGCACACAACTGTTCCAAGCTCATACATTTCTGTATATAGAGTCCTAAAAATAGAAATACAAGGAAGGAAACTGCTGACATCTAGCCTCCCACCACTAAAAGAGAGCCCACACACTTACACCTTTGCTGACTCAGAATGTTATCAGCCCTTTTAATCCATGCTGATGTAAACAACGGTAAGTGTCATAAACTGCTGTTTGATTTCCATGACTTTTGTATCTGTATCCTGGCCACTTGCAATCCTTTCCTATACCATCAGTTCTCTGTTATCACAGATGCAGAACCTGCAGATATGGAAGACAAACTATACTTCACCATTTATATAAGGGACTTGAGCTTCCATGGATTTTAGTATCTGTAGAGGTCCTGGTACGAATTTCCTGTGGATAAGAAGGGAAAGCTGTATTGCTTTTCCATATTTGTTTCTATTTTTCTATTAAAGTGTTCATCTTTATCTTACTGATTATTAAATATTTTCATATATCTCTTAGTTTGACATTTAAGGCTGGCATTGGGCTCATAATTGAGATTTATTGGCAGTTATCAGCTCTGAAACTAGGCAGCCTGGACAAAAATCCTAACTCTGCCACCAAAGCCGTGTAACCTTGGGCGACTTATTGAACTACTCTGTGCTTTAGTTTCCTCATCTGTGAAATGGTTATAATAATGTTCTTATGGGGCTGGTTTGGGTAGTTAATGAGTTAACTTCCATGGTAGCCATTTTTATAATTAAAGAAGTTTATTTTTAATTTATAATTTTATAAAAGCATATTTTAACTTTTAAATTAACTCTTAAAATATGTGATGTGTCTTTAAGCAGAAATGAATTTAAAAATACATATACAAAATAACCCCTTTTAAACATATATGTGCTAAGTCAATTCAATTGTGTCTGACTTCAATTGTGTTTGGCTCTTTGTGACCCTATGATTGTAGCCCTCCAGGCTCTTCTGTCCATGGGATTCTCCAAGCAAGAATACTGGAGTAGGTCGCCATCTCCCTCTCCATTAATCATATATAAATATGGATAAAAAGAAAAGAAACAGGAAGGATGCATTCATTCAACAAGCATGTACTGAATGCCCACTAAGGGACAGGCATTGGGGAAACAGTGAAGAAGACCCACCCAGGGGGATATCAACAAGGAAGTAAACCAATAAGCAGGGCAGTGGCCAAGGCCTGTACTTAAGAGACACACTAGCCAGGCAGTTTTCATCACACATGGCAGGGCATTTAACCCAGGCCAAACGAGGGAAGGATATCTAAGAAATTACCAAGCTGAGACTGGAAACAGAAGCAGTGATTCGTCAACTATAAAGTGGAACAGAGGGGAGGGGAATTTCCACAAAGAGGCCAGCACAGTGTGAAGGGTGTGTGCAGTACAGAGAGAACAGGTAAAAGCCAATCACACACTTAAAGAGCTGTGAGAAATGATACCAGGTGGGTAAAACACCTCAGACCACACTCCAAACTTTCTCATGGGACTGAGAAGGGCTTTATGTTGGGAGCCATAAGGATCACTGATGAGTTTTAAGTGGGGGGGCAAAGTTAGAGTTGTTCTTTATAAAGATGATGAATAGCTCCATTCAGACATGAATCAGAGGGGAACAAGACAAGCAGCCTGAATGTCAGAACCTATATTCATGTCCATCTTGCCTCAGCTGTGGAACTTAGGAATTGGGAGATGTGGGGGCTGAGATGAAATTAAGTGACTAGCAATTTGTCCAGTGTCTAAAAGGTCCTCAGAATGGGAAAACCAGGAGGACAGCTGAAGTTTCCGAGCTCCTAAACCCTGGCCCCTACTGATCATGTTCCACACTAATGATGGCCAGTCTTTCACCACTTTCTGAATGATTTCAAGAGTTCCTCCTGAAGCATTCCTCTGCCTCCCTTCTGAACATTAAGCACAGATGACTCACTGCTGCTCTAAACAAACGACTTCCCTTTTATGATACATGATCAAATCACATCATGGGTGGAAAATTCCCTGAAGGTCAGAAAAGAGTCAACCATTTATGCAGTGAAATTTGGGAGGGGGCAAGTTTTAAACAACACAGTTGGTGCAGACTTGTGTCCTCAATAACAGATTCCTTCAATGAAGATGTCATCTGCTTTAGTCTTCTTACAATGGTTCTGAAGGAAAAAGCCTTCAGTGTGTTGTTAGGATATTTACTGCTAGCCTAATATTTGTTAATTTCCTGTTTTAACAAAAGCAGAATAAACTTCAAGCTCACAGATTTACTCAAGCAAGAAGAGTATGTAGGACTTAACTCTCTTTTTTGTGTGGTAGTTTCCTATATCTCTATTTACCATAATGTGGCTTTTCCATCTATCAAAGTGATATGACTCATTTTTAAATTAAAGTCAGTAAACTAAAGATGAATGAAGATGCCCAAAAGTCATGAAGATAAAAATGAATGTCAAGTATGGGGAATAGTCAAATTACTCTGCAATAACCCATGGAAAAAGCCTACAGAAGTCAGAAGAGTCTATAGAAATTCATCTGAATCATTCCTGGCAGCAATCAGCAGACAGCAATAATTTAAATTTATAAAGGGCAAGCAAATACACATCACATGATATCAGCATAACTCATTGCTTCATATAAGTAGAGTAACAGTAATCATATTTAGACAAATGCACTGATACAGAGATTTGATAAGTTTTCTGCTTAGAACATATTCTTTCATATAAGGTGATTTATGGTTAATATGTACCTAAAAGATTTAAATGCACATATCCTGAGACATAGAAAGTAGCTGAAAGAGCTTGTAAAAAATGAATTAAATGTATCTTAATTATCACAAAATACCTGCCAACCAATTTAAATTTTGTAAACTATAAGTTTTTCTAGCTTCTGTTGGAGCTAAGAAAAAGGAGTTTTCCATGTCTGTATCAAAAAAGTTAGAGAAGAAATAGATGATGAGTATTATAAGCTTCTCTCTGGAAATTCTGGTTTGGATTTATGGTAAAAGTAAGGGCCAAAAAAAGTAGGAAATCTAAAGAACTTGGATTTGTGAACTTCAAAAGGGCCAAAGATGCACAGAGAGTAAGGGATGCCATGGACAGAAGAGCGCTAAATGAAAAACATACTTGCTTGTTAAACTTAATTAAAAAGTGGAGTAGGAGACAGTACTCAAGTGAAATGTTGAGCATGAAGAAGTAGAATAGAATCTCTGGATAAGAAGATATTAATTTGCATGAGTAAAATCTTGGTAACAGTAATGAACAGAACATCTCCAGAAAGCACTTCAGTCAGTCAGTCTGCAGACATGATAGCGGCCAGGCAGAGCCAAAGGTTTGGGTTTGCAATGCCTCTTGCCCAGAAGTAGCCACTTGAGCAGTTTAAGGACTAAAATAAACATGGCCAGCATTCACGCAACGTAAAGAAGCACCCCTGTCACTTCAGTGAGCAGCTGTAAATGCAGGGAATGACAAAGGTGAAAGCTGGACAATTAGAGAATGGTGATTACCCACTCTGCAATCAATTCCTACAGAATACATCACCTTTAGGTTACTTCACTCAGACGCAAAGAGCGTCTGACTTCTCTCTCCTGGACCAAGCTGTCCAATGACACCAAGTCCTCACGGGACACCTTAGGGTGCAAGACCTCACCCTTTCCAATAGATGTCTGGCACTGTCCGCCTACTACACCTAGAAAACCACTCAGGGCTTTGGGTCCCCGAGTCACGCCAAAGAGCGTGAAGCAAACACATCACTGACGAACAACACAAAGCATGCCACAGGCATCTGGAACTCTCAACAACCACTTAATGAGCAACTTCAAACTACCATGTGGCTGTCTAATGCGCCCGAACAAGATAAGGGCATTTCCCTGTATCTATACTGGCATCAGCCTTCCACAAGCAGACAGACAGATGATGAACAGTCAAGCACTCTGCTCCCACTGGTAAAGATTCCCTGATGCCTTATTGGCAACTGACAATTCAAAAAACTCTTCAATGTTCTACAGCTTCTCCATTCCAAAGTTAACGAAACTGTCACTGTGCTACCAGACTACCAAGTAAGAGGATGCTCAGAAAGTAATTAACAGCCTCAAGACTGATCAGGGACTACAAAAAGAAAATTGTGTTTCACCAGAGAAAAATATCAATAACTAAACATAGGGGGGAAACTGTAAAATATAGCACATATTAAAAGAGGCTCATGTAATAAGAAAATCTTGACAGCAAATGAGACTTAAATATTTATGTGTCAGTGTTTACATTGTATGTGTATGTGCATGTCCGTATATACAATCATAAGCACACATACAGATAAATGTGTTACTAACACCCACTTCTACATTCTAGGTACACAGAGAGACCACAGTTCCCAGAGTCCTCCCTTCTTCCCTTGCATTGAGGCATTCCAAGTTTTGGCCAGGTTACAAGTTCCAGCCAACTGAAGACAAACATAAGTGATTATTCCTTCTACTAGTTTTCTGTTGTTGGATAACAAATTACCACAAACTTAACAGTTGAAAACAACAGCTATTTGTTAGCTCAGACTTCTACAGGTTGGGCCAGCTTGCCTGGGTTCCCTGCTTAGAGTCTCATGAGCCCACAGGGTATCTGTCAGCTAGACTGGGCTCCTCTCTGCAGACTCTGGGAAGAAGTCTCCCATTCGCATCGTTGGCAGAATTCAGTCCTTCAGGGCTGTGGACCTTAGAAGGTCCCTGTTTCCTTGCTGGCTGCCATCCAAGAGCTTCTCTCTGCTCCTAGAGAGTAAATACACTCCTTCTCACAAGGCCCCTTCATCTTTAAATAGCAACAGTAGGGCCAGTCCTTTCTGACCTCCTCTTCTGCCACTAGCTCCCCCCCCCCCCAAAAAAATGCTCTTCTTTTAAAGGGCTCATGGGATTAGATTAATCCCAACTGTGTAATCTCCCTTTTGCCATATAAAGGAATAATCTCAGGAGACATCTTTCCATAGTGACAGGCTGACCTACACGCAACGGGGAGGGGCCTGTACTAGAGGGAGGGTCACTGAAGGTCTTAACATTCTGCCAACCACACTCCTCTTCCAGGTTTGGCCCGTGAATATCTCCATGCTTGTTCCAACACACTCTTTCCCTTTGGCAACCTTGAAAATTATGTGTTAAAGATGGCAGAACTCTATCTTGGATTCCTGAAGCATATAACAGGAGATAAGAATAAAAAGAGCTTTGAGGAGCAAAGATCCATTAAGACATGCTGGTTAAACCACAGCATCAGAGCATCTTTCAAAGTGCAGACAACAAAAACCAAATGTACTGGTTGAAACTGAGATCTAACAAAGATTGAATGGATCCAATGGATAAGAGAAAGATTCCATGTGGTAACTGGCAGATGGAATGACAAGAAGAAAACTGATGAGAAGCCTTCAGAGGTTTGCAGAAATGTCACCAGTCAAATCAGCCATAAGCAGTTCATAGTTAAAAGCCTGGGACTGTAAAGTGACAACCAAATTTAAATAAACAGGAAGCCAACTAAAGAATCTATGCAGCATCTAGAGGCCACACTCCTTGTCACTCTCTTTAAATTTGGCCAAATGAGAGGCAGAACAAGAGAGTTCTTCCCAGATTGCAGAAACAGGGTGAAGCCCAGGATCGTCCTCTACTGTAGGGGCTGGGCCCTGCACGAGGCTTACTCGGCAGGCGGCACCACTGTCATGGAGCACAAAGGCCATGATCCCCATTCTTCCCTTTTCCAAGTGGGAGTGTTCACTGTGGATGATGCTTCTTGTACATGAAAAAGCAAGGCAAACCATATCTGCCTACCTTGACACTAAGATATCACTTCAACTGCTCCAATGTTCATACATTCAGTTTGAATTATGAGAAAGATACTTCTGTTTCTATCAGATACCATAATTCAGAAGAGGCTAGACAATCAGCTCAGTTCAGTTCAGTCGCTCAGTCATCTTTGCCCCCCATGAACAGCATCAGGCCAGGCCTCCCTGTTCATCACCAACTGCCAGAGTTTACCCAAACTCATGTCCATTGAGTCGGTGATGACATCCAACTATCTCATCCTAAGTCGTCCCCTTCTCCTCCTGCCCGCAATCTCTCCCAGCATCAGGGTCTTTTCCAATAAGTCAGCTCTTCACATCAGGTGGCCAAAGGATTGGAGTTTCAGCTTCAACATCAGTCCTTCCAATGAATACCCAGGACTGATCTCCTTTAGGATGGACTGGTTGGATCTCCTTGCAGTCCACGGGACTCGCAAGAATCTTCTCCAACACCACAGTTCAAAAGCATCAATTCTTTGGTTCTCAGCTTTCTTTATAGTCCAACTCTCACATCCATACATGACTATGGGAAAAACCATAGCCTTGACTAGATGGACCTTTGCTGACAAAGTAATGTCTCTGCTTTTTAATATATGGTGTAGGTTGGTCATAACTTTCCTTCCAAGGAGTAAGCAAACTTTTAATTTAATGGCTGCAATCACTATCTGCAGTGATCTTGGAACCCCAAAAATTAAGTCAGCCACTGTTTCTACTATTTCCCCATCTATTTGCCATGAAGTGATGGGACTGGATGCCATGATCTTAGTTTTCTGAATGTTGAGCTTTAAGCCAACTTTTTCACTCTCCTCTTTCACTTTCATCAAGAGGCTCTTTAGTTCTTCTTCACTTTCTGCCATAAAGGTGGTGTCATCTGCATATCTGAGATTATTGACATTTCTCCCAGCAATCTTGATTCCAGCTTGTGCTTCCTGCAGCCCAGCATTTCTCATGATGTACTCTGCCGCTGCTGCTAAGTCGCTTCAGTTGTGTCCGACTCTGCATATAAGTTAAATAAGCAGGGTGACAATATACAGCCTTGACGTACTCCTTTCCCTATTTGGAACCAGTCTGTTGTTCCATGTCCACTTCTAACTGCTGCTTCCTGACCTGCATACAGGTTTCTCAAGAAGCAGGTCAGGTATTCTGGTATTCCCATCTCTTTCAGAATTTTCCACAATTTTTTGTGATCCACACAGTCGAAGGCTTTGGCGTAGTCAATAAAGCAAAAATAGATGTTTTTCTGGAACTCTCTTGCTTTTTCGATGATCCAGCAGATGTTGGCAATTTGATCTCTGGTTCCTCTGCCTTTTCTAAAACCAGCTTGAACATCTGTAAGTTCATGGTTCACGTATTGCTGAAACCTGGCTTGGAGAATTTTGAGCATTACTTTACTAGCGTGTGAGATGAGTACAATTGTGCGGTAGTTTGAGCATTCTTTGGCATTGCCTTTCTTTGGGAATGGAATGAAAACTGACCTTTTCCAGACTTGTGGCCACTGCTGAGTTTTCCAAATTTGCTAGTATATTGAGTGCATCACTTTCACAGCATCATCTTTTAGGACTTGAAATAGCTCAACTGTAATTCTATCACCTCCACTAGCTTTGTCCGTAGTGATACTTCCTAAGGCCCACTTGACTTCACATTCCAGGATGTCTGGCTCTAGGTGAGTGTGAGTGATCACACCATCATGATTATCTGGGTCGTGAAGATCTTTTTTGTACAGTTCTTCTGTGTATTCTTGCCACCTCTTCTTAATATCTTCTGCTTCTGTTAGGTCCATACCATTTCTGTCCTTTATTGAGCCCATCCTTCTGAGCAAATCTCCTAGGAGCTGAATGGTTCCAAAGAATGAAGGATAGCTTCTCCACAGTCATCATACCACATGTAATTGGCGGAGAGAGGTTAGAGCAAAGCAAGGAAGAGATAATTTCCGAATTTAGCTGTACTAGATGTAAAATCTTCATAAATAGTAAAGTTATTTCCC
Source organism: Cervus canadensis (assembly GCF_019320065.1). Taxonomy (NCBI): domain Eukaryota; kingdom Metazoa; phylum Chordata; class Mammalia; order Artiodactyla; family Cervidae; genus Cervus; species Cervus canadensis. Next base: position 44,517,419 of record NC_057399.1, on the reverse strand, counting down.
AAAGCATCAGACTCAGCTGAGGTTTTCATATCATTTGAATATATTTTGTTGATAGTCTGCAGGAACACTTGGCAGGGTCTCACAACATAAAATGCCTCACTAAGTATTTTAAAAGTTGTGGCTACACATATTTCTCTTCTTAGTCTTTATTATCCATCATAGACCATATAAATCACTCTTAAACTTTGGGCTCCAAACTGATTAGGGAAGTAAAGAAAATCTAAACCACAAACACACACCAAAAAAAAAAATAGAGGTTGCACTGTAAAATTTTTAAAACTTCATATTTTGCTTCCTGCTCCCTCACTACCCCCACACACTCAAGCTGTGAGCACCCCACCCAGGTGACTAAGTGCACCCATGTGATAAGGTGGGCCTGACCACAAGGTCCTTTCTCTGCCTGTGACCCAGTAACATTCTCATGCATCAAGGAGAGTCCCTCATGCCTTTTCTTGTGTATTCCATCCTGACCTTCCATAAAGGTGCTTGTCCATCTTGTCCATGGGTCTCCTCTCTTGGCTCCCCACCTGCTGGGCTGAACCCACTTTCCTGGTCCCCCGCCCATGTGGCCCCCTCTCAGTTTGCAGTTATTCTCTCTCTCCAGGACCTGTGAGTATAGTAAACTTTGTTTTCCTAAACCTCCTTGTTCTCTACTTAAGTTCACACTCAACTGACAATCACATAAAAAAAATATAGGACAAGGGCACAAAGGATTAAAAGAACAGAAAAGAGGAAAAAGGAAAGCCACAGACATCCTTTGATTTCCTTCCCCCTATTCTCTTGCCTATCTGGCCATCTGAAGGACTGCTCATCCCCAGGAAAGCCCCACCACTCTAAACCCTGGAGCTGCTCTTGAACTCACCTCACAGTTCTCATTATTCACTTATCAACAGTCTTCCCTTCTGCTTACTTCCTCAGACTGCCCACTCATAAGAAAGCCCAGGGCTCCAGACACCTTCATGCAGCACAAGGGCTCTGCAGAATGGACTCCTCTCTGCCAGCGGAAGCAGCCCAATATAAAGTCCTCCCTCCAAAATCACATTTCTTCTCAAAACAGTCACCACCTTACCCAACCAAGTCTTACCATTTTCAAGGGTATTTATAATTAATTTGGAAGGTACTTTAAATTTTCCAAGTAGATTGAAACCAAAATTCATATAAACTCAATTTAAAACATTCAGGAATCACTGTGGGGTGGCGGGAGCCCTTGCATAAATATAACCATGTCAAAAACAAACACTTTTATCACAAAGAATTTCAGGAGCTTCCCTGGTGGCTCAGTGGCAAAGAATCCACCTGCCAATGCAGGAGACTCAGGTTCCATCCCTGGTCCAGAAAGATACTACAGGCTGCCTGGGAACCACAACTACTGAGCCCACATGCCCCATCTACTGAAGTCCAGCACCGGAGAGCCCATGCTCCACAAGAGAAACCATGGCAATAAGAAGGCTGCACTCTGCAACTAGAGAGTAGCCTCCAATCACTGCAGCTAGAGATAGCCCTCACACAGCAACAAAGACGCAGCACAGCCAAAAATAAAAATAAATAAAATTATTTTTAAAAAAGAAGAAGAATCTCAGTCTCAAGCAAAATTATTCTCAGTCAACACACTCAAATACTCAACAGGTCCATTTGCCAAGTGTATCAATAGTCACGTATGGTTGTGAGGGTTGGACCATAAAGAAGGCTGAGGGCCGAAGAACTGATGTTTTCAAATCATGGTGCTGGAGAAGACTCCTGAGAGTCCCTTGGACAGCAAGAAGAGCAAAGCAGTCAATCCTAAAGGAAATCAACCTTGAATATTCATTGGAAGGACTGATGCTGAAGCTCCAATACTTTAGCCCCCTGATGGGAAGAGCCAACTCATTGGAAAAGACGGAGTGTAGGCAATAGGAGAAGGAGATGGCAGAGGATGAGATGATTAGATATTAACAGCACCACCAACTCAAAGGACATGAACTTGAGCAAACCCCGGGAGATAGTAGAGGACAGAGGAGCCTGGCGTGCTGCAGTCCACAGGGTTGAAAAGAGTTAGACACAACTTAGTAACTGAACATCAACAACTACAAAAAACAATCAGGAAGTTAGAGCTCCCTAACAACATTTTAAAAAACATGGTTCAAGTTATCTTAATTATAAAAGCATGGCCCTCTCACAAACATCCCATTCAATTCTGACATCTCTAGAAATATATTTTAAAAAATATATGCTTGAGCCTAAAATTCACTAAGAGAAATCTACCTTTTGATCAGACATTCTAAAGCCCAGTAATAAATAAATAAATAAATGGAGGAAGGTATTATAAGAACCACTTCATTCTCTCCTGATGACATGATCAATTTCTTACAATGTATGTTTTATTCTGGGAGGAAGAAAGTTAGGGACTAGGAATCCTTTTGAAGAAAGTTAGGGACTAGGAATTCCTTTAAAAAGCTGGTAGTAGGCTAAGGACAATCTCCCGCAGAAAAATGCACACATAAAATGTGGCATAATTTCAGGAAATAAACAGGCCCTCTGCAGTCTATTATGGACACCAGGCTAAGAAACTGACAGGATGCAGGAATAGAGATGAGCCATACTTGAGATTTCAAAAGCAGCAGAGATTTTACAGCTTACAGCAGGCAATTAAGCAACTGAGAGCCTCACTCAGATAAAATCATAGCTAATTAATTAAATACCTTAACCAGGTTTAAAGTATTTTTAAGTTTTAAGGAGCAGCAGAGGATGAGATGATTAGACAGCATCACCGATTTAATGGACCTGAATTTGAGCAAACTCAGAGATAGTGAAGGACAAGGGAGCTTGGAGGGCTGCACTCCGTGGCGTTGCAAAATCTCAGACACAACTTAGTGACTGAACAACAACCAGTTTTAAATCTTGCTGAATCAACAAATGCATAAACAGATTCATGTAACATTCTCCAGAGAAAACATCTATATAAAACACAGCATTTTAAATGTGATGAAGCCATGAAGAAATGAGTTAAAACAGAAAGACACAAAAGACCAATGTAATTAAATGTTTCCAGCTAAAGAATCTGAATGTGACAATAATTACTACCAGGCTAAATCATATGTAATTAACACAGGCTAATCAAATATGTTTTATCCTTTTGAAATATGCTAGGTATGTATACTAACCAAACTCATTGAAAAGAAGCCAGTGTTACTCAGTCAATTGTGTCCAACTTGTTGCAACCCCATGGACTGTAGCCCACCAGGCTCCTCTGTTCACGGAATTCTCCAGACAAGAATATTGGAGTGGATTGTCATTTCCTTCTCCAGGGGATCTTTCCAATCCAGGGATCAAATCCGGGTCTCCCACATTGTGGGCAGAGTTTTTACCCTGTGAGCCACCAGCGAAACCCAAAAAGAAGAAAGCATCTCATTTTGGGCTTCCCTGGTGGCTCAGTCAGTAAAGAATTTGCTTGCAATGCAGGAGACCCAGGTTCAATTCCTGGGTTTGGAAGATCCCCCCAGAGAAGGAAAGGGCAACCCACTCCAGTATTTTTGCTTAGGAAATTCCATGGACAGAGAAGCCTGGCAGGCTACATACAGTCCATGGGGTCACAAGAGTAGGACACAACTTAGTGACTAAACCAGCACCAACCACCATATCTCTTTTTATGCAATAAAAAGTCATTATTTACAGAGTGAGCTGTCCTTTTACATTGAATCAAATACAATGTTTAGAAGAAAACTGAATACTTTAGGAAAATAAGGACTTGTTATGGACTATTTATGACCACCCCCAAAATTCATATGTTAAAGTCCTATCCCCCAGTATCTCTAAGTGTGACCTGATTTAGAAATAAGGTCATGCAAGTGTAATTACTTAAGATGAGGTCATATCCATCAAGTAGGTTGGACTTCCAATCCACCCTATTGTCCTGGTGTCCACAAAAGGGGGAAATTTGGAAACAGGCATGATGACCACAATGTGAACATGAAGGTACAGATCAGGGTGATGTCTACAAATCAAGAAAGGCCAAAGACTGCCAGCAAACCACCAGAAACTGAAAGGCCTGGGACAGATTCTTGCATAGTACTTTCAGAAGAAGTAAGCCGGACTGACACCTGACCCCTTATCTTCAGAAGTGTGAGAAAATACATTTATGTTGTTTAAGGCACTCAGTTTGTGATACTTTGTTGCAAAATGACACCTTGTCTTCAAAAGGGTGAGACAACAAATTTATGTTGTTAAAGACACTCAGATACTGATAACTTTGTTGTTGATACAAAGTGACACTTAGTTGCAACCTACCAAACTAATACAGAGGCCTAAAATTATACTCTGAAGAACCTTCACTGTGCAGCAAGATATGTCCCTACCAAATGATTGATAATGTTTTTTTAAAAAAAAAAAAAGCACAGATTTTGTAAGAACAGCATGTTAATTGGAACTGGAGAGCTATTTTTACCTAATCTGCTGCTGGTTTAAACCAACAAATGGGGGGGGAGGGGGAGAAATAGCATTACTCTTGCTAGAATGAAATTTCAATATGCATAAAACTCACAAAAGTAGAATAATGAATGCTTATTTGCCCTATTTTATAGTTTTAGAAAGGTGTATCTTATTTATTCTAATTGCATGATAAATTATATCTTTATGAGCAATTAAATAATAAAGCATATTCAAGTTAAAAAGATGATCAATTTTTGCTATTTTAACATGTTCTCAAGCTTAAAGGATTTTCCCCTTTAATAAAATTTATTTGGCAAAAGCATTTTTTAACCTTTAAAGAACAGAGATGAAAATAATTGTCAGCAACAAGGCAGAAGTAGTCACGTCCAAACCAAGAAAACAGTGGTGACACATCTAATCAGATTTCCAATCAGTGGGTAAACACTGAAAATTATACTGCTTTATTAATGCAAATATCATCCCTCACAAACACAAGCAAAAAGCTCGATTTCACAGAAACAAGAGAAATGTTCCTGAAGTGGAGCCTTTCACTTATAAACACAGTGTATCTAATCTAGCATATCCATTCTCAAAAGGAAGTAATTCTAGGTCTAAAGTTTCCTCTGTAGAGAAGATCAGGTACATGGAATGTATGGTGGGGGAGGAGAGTGGGGAAGGCATGGCTTTAAAAGTAGGACATGGCTATTTCCCTTAATATCTTTGTCACATGTAAACATTAGCACTGGCTTTAAAAGCCCTTGAAAATGCCCATACGTGCTCAGGAAGAAAAACATTTGCCTTGGGCTTTCTCAGACTGTGCTACATTAGGTTATAGACAAGGGACTGCATGTCACTTCACCTTTAAAATGAAAGCCTTTCCAGTAAAAAAAGAAAGCAAGAAACAAAAAGAAAGAAAATGACACAGTGATTCTGGGTCTTGATTCAGTGTGGTACATACTAATCTCATCTCATTATGAACAGACCTCCTCCGAGGCTCTAAGAAGTTCCTTCATATCACAATTCAAGTTTTTATTCTGAATTTCAGAGTTGCACATAACTTAGCTAAAATGGAGTGGCTTGATTATTCTTGTTGTTGTTGTTAAGGCAGCAGAGCTAGAAATCCTAGATGCTAGGATTTCCTCATGTCTCATTATTATTAATATAGGTCAGTATTTTATGCTAATAAAAATTATTTTTAATAATAATTTATTGAACACTTTCTATGTGTGTTCTACAAACTCATTTGACCCTATATCAATTCTAAGAAATGGTTCTTTTCCATATTCTAGCAAGGGCAGATTCAAAAGTTAAATAACTTGCGGAAGGTCGCAGACAGCAGAGATGGGTCAATCTTTAGCCTTTCCCACTCCAAAGTCAAGGTTCTTAACTGCCTTTTAGGGCACCAAGGTTTATAAATGAAGTCTTCAGCATCAAAGTGGAAAAAAGGTGTTGTGCTGGTCAGTTTGGTGCTGGAGGCAAGGGGGATCGGGGTGCTTTATAGAAATGACAAGTACCGGAAATAAAAACGGTTAGGGACATCAAGGAAGTCCTGCCTGATAATTTATAGATAGCATATATGCTGCTTCTGTAACCCTGAAGGAATGTGAAGTATACAGCTATTAGAAACCTTCCAAATTACATCAATAATGCACTTTACTTGCAAATATTTCTGGCACAGAGGTCTCAGAAAGATCCAAGGTGATAAAGCAAAAATACATTAACGGTATTTTTTTTACCAAAATAGTCTTAGTTCTCTCCATTTCTCAAGTTGACAAATATAACGGGTTCTATAAAGGCAAGTCTGTGATGACAGAGATGGCACATGGGCACACAGAGGATGCATTTCACACTGTGTCTGTCACCGTAACTTAACCAAAATTCTGTAAAACATAACCCTCACCTTCTCTGGAGGTGGTTTACAATAGAACTGTTATTGTGGCAGCCTTGGAAAACCTCACTAGATCTGAGATTCTAAAAAATGATGAGAAAGCTCGATATTAATTATGGGCAAATCTATGAAAAAATATTTAAGGCTAAATTAGGAGAAATACTTAAAGAAAGCAACAAAGTTCTTAGCTTAAGACCTTTTAAACTAGAACTGTTTCAGAGGGTTAAAAACAAAAACAAAAACAAAAAAACAGTAACCATACTCATTATATAAGAAATAGGTCACATTATAAGTATATTCTTATTTTTCCTGTCTGACTTTTCAACTCAGCCCAGTGAGACTTAAATGATTAGAATCTAAATTAAGTTTTATTATAATCACAGCTTATTAACCCCATAAAGATGGGCACATCCAAAACATAAAGGGCTCACTAAAAATAATACGTTGAAATACATGATGATTTGGTAATGTTAAGGCTGCAAAACCCATGGGAAATTAAAGGCAAGCAGACTGCTGTCGGTAGAGGCTTGGTCTCAAAGGAGTTTCACGACCGAGTTCTCCAAGGAAAAGTTAATGCATGAGCTTTCCATTAGGAAGCCCCAACCTCCCATTCCTCGGGAGCCCGCGGACTCTGTGGAAGGAGGGATTCCGAGACCACAGGCGAGGAGCGCAGACCGCGGGCATCTCCGCAGCCACCCCGAGGGAGGGCCACCTCTCGTGCCAGCACATCCCGGGACAGCCGGGCGCACCGACACCGCAAGGTCACCAGGGAAGAGGCGACTTTACATAATCTCCCGCCGCGCCGCCCGGGCAGCCGGGCCCCCTCCCTGCGGCGCCCGCGCTGGGCCATGCGGGGGCGTCGCTCTGAGCGAGGCGGCTGGACGCCCGGGACCGGTGCAAGCCCGCAGCGCCGCCCGCAGCCAGGGGTGGAGGACGGAGCCCCGGGATGCCCGGGTCGCTGCCGCGGAGGGCGGGGCGGGCGATGCGGGGCGAGGCCGGGGGAGGCTCGGCGCGGGCCGGGGTCCCCAGGCTCCCGGCCGGCTGCCGGCGCCCAGCGCCCCCCGCGGCTCCTCCCGGGCCCGCCCCCGCGGCGCACCTGTCTGGTGCCTTACCTGAGTGGCTTTGTGGAACTGCTTCTTGAGCCCGGCCACCGACATGGTGCTGGAGGACGCGCGGGCGGCTGCGGCGCAGGGATCGGGCGGCGGCGGAGCCGGGCGGGAGGACCGAGCGGAGCGGCGCGCTGGCCAGGCCGCCGCTCGTCGTGCCGCCGCCGGGGCTGTGGGCGCGGGGGCGCGGAGCTGCGCGGGACGCGGGCTCGTGCGGAGAGACACCCTGACGTCAGGGGCGGGGGCTGCAGGCTCTTAAAGGGGACGCGGGAAGCCCCGCCCCGGGCGCGGGGTTGGTGCGGCAGGTGCTGCGGCACGCGCTACCTGGGCGCTCGCACCGGCCGGCAGCGAGTGCAGAGGGCCCAGGGCGTTCTGCAGCCCGGGAGTGTCCGCGTGCCCCGCGGACTGCGCAGCGGTGGCTGCAGGTTGGCAACCCAGGCTCCCGCAAGACTCAGGTGATTGGCTTGGCTTCCAGGTAGCCGCAGAGGCGCTGCCTAAGCCAACCCTCCTGCCCTTTGAGCTTGCCCTCTTTGCAGCCTGGAAAGGAGTGGTATTCTCTCTGGGGTAATGAATAAGTCATTGCTCCTTGCTTGCTTGGTCACAGAAAACATTTCACTGTCCTGGTTTCACTATCCCTTAAGCCTCCTCAACGTTGGGGAAAGCCACCAGGGCTGGGGTTTTTTTGTTTTTCGTGTTTGTTTTTCTTTTTTCTAGATCTGACACAATTTGATGACTTAAAAAGAAGATGAAAAAGATGTTAAACCTTAAAGCTGGTCAGGTAAATAGAATTGAAGTAGGATATTATTACAGTAATAACACTTAATCTTCTGTTTACAGTTATAAAAACATATGACTATGACATTCCTTTATGACAGTAGATTTAGGATTTAATCTAAAATAAGCACTGGGACTTCCCACTCATCCAGTGGCCGAGAATCTGTCTTCCAATGCAGGGGACACAGGTTCAGGGAACTAAGATCCCACATGTCAGCAGGCAACTAAGCCCAAGCACTGCAACTACTGAGTCCCCCAGCAGCAATGAAGACCTATGGCAGCCAAATAAGTAAATATATATTTTAAATTAATTAAATAAGTATTATATAATATAAAAAAGCATGAATCAAAGTTGTACAAATACTGCATATGTAACAACGTATACATGATTGGGCTAAAGCAAAACCATTGTAACTTGACAAATATTGTTTCACTTATACGAGTTACCTAGAATAGTTAAATTCATAGTCAGAGAGTACATTGGTAGGTGTCAGGGGCCGGGAGTGGGAGGGTGGAGGGAATCAGGAGTTAGTGTTTAATGGGGACAGAGTTTCAGTTTAGGAAGGTGACACCTTGGGAGATGAATGATGAGAGTTACACAACCATGTGAATGTACCTAGTGCCACTGAACTGTACAGTTAGACATGGTTAAAATAGTATGTTTTATATTATGTGACTTTCACCAAATTAAAAAAAATTTTAAACTCTGCTGTAACTAGATGAATTGGTAGAGCAGCATTAGTTGGCTTCTGTATTCTGGTCATTAACCACTTGATCTGCTTTTTCTAGGACTAAGAAGCACATAGGGAAGAACTTGAATTGTGTCCCCATGTGGGAACCAAAAGCTATAAGGAGAAAAAGCCAGAATGGCAGAAGCCAAGGTGAGAGACACTGCCAAGAATGAGTAAGAAACAGCACGGCAGAATAGGAGTACTGAGGATGCCTGGCATTATCTCTTCAACCCCTGCCACCTGGGAGGAACCACAGACCCCGCCCGCACCCTTCCAGCCAGGCCGCTTGGGCACAGTGCGAACAGATGATATAAGATGATCTTGTACATCAGCTGATCTACCAATCACAGCCCTTGATAATGTGAATTGAAACTCATAAAGGCAGACTCAAGCAGTTAGTGGCAGGTCGCAGAGCAACAAGAGCACATGAACTCCTGATCTCAGGCTGCCAAGTGAAACAGGCAAAAGGAGCAGATCTCCAAAGTGAGAGTCATTCCTGATGTTTAGGTACCTTTCAGATACAAGGTGGAATTGCATTTTCCAAATCCCTTGTGGTTAAGTGGGGGTGCTGTGACAAGTTTTAACTAGTGGATTAGAGAGGACAGTAACTGTCACCTCTTGGTAGAGAATTTAGCGGTTGGAACAAGATGCTACAAAGCCCTTTCCCCTCCCTAAGAGTATCTCAGGTGGTTGTGGTCTGTCAACCAGAATCCAGAGTGTGGACGAAGCAGGGCCAGGTCTCAAAAGACATTTAGCATGAGTGAGGAATAACCTGAGTCATTCCGATTCACTGAGTCTAGGGTGGTTACTGCGACAAAATCAGTCTGCCCTCACTAGTGCACAAAAGAGAAAATGCTTTCCCGTTTCTCAGAAGAAGATGGGAGACTTTCTATTTCCTGCCATGTGTATTTTAGTTTTTGTCATTAGATGTCCATTAAGTGGCCTGTATGTTCTTACAAAAGCCTCACTGAAGTTTGGGGAGGTGTGTTCTCTTCTTTGCAGCCTCACTGAAGCAGTGGGCAGACTCAGCTCCGAGGCCTGAGGGTCAGAAGGAAGGGTGACTCCAGGCACTGACCCTACCCTGACCTCTGACCCTGTGTTTTCCTTACCAGTTAGAGATAGTTCTCCAGTAGTCATGCACGGATGTGAGAGTTGGACTATAAAGAAAGCTGAGCGCTGAAGATGCTATTGATGCTTTTGAACTGTGGTGTTGGAGAAGACTCTTGAGAGTCCCCTGGACTGTAAGGAGATCCAACCAGTCCATCCTAAAGGAGATCAGTCCCGGGTGTTCATTGGAAGGACTGATTTTGAAGCTGAAACTCCAATCCTTTGGCCACCTCATGCAAAGAGTTGACTCATTGGAAAAGACCCTGATGCTGGGAGAGATTGAGGGCAGGAGAAGGGGACTATGGAGGATGAGATGGTTGGATGGCATCACCAACTCAATGCACGTGAGTTTGAGTAAGCCCCGGGAGTTGGTGATGGACAGGGAAGCCTGGTGTGCTGTGGTTCACGGGGTTGCAAAGAGTCAGACAGGACTGAGCGACTGAACTGAACTAGAGATAGTTCACAGTTAGCTCTGGGGAGCCACAGGAAATTCTAAAGGAATGTCAGAGCAAGAGGCAGTCCATGTTTCACAAGAACATCAGGCAGGGAAAGATGAAAGTCCTGCTGATAGTTAAGTGGGGCTACTGATCATCAGCACCGAGGACAAACCAATAATGTGAGGTCAATCAGGTCCCAGCAGTGGTTTGCCTAGGGCACATTTACTCTTGTCTGTAAGGCCCACCATGTTGATCTCCAGATTCTTTTTTTTTTTTAATTTATTTATTTTTATTTTTTAATACATTTATTTTTAATTGGAGGATGATTGCTTTATAATATTGTGTTGGTTTCTGCCATACATCAACATGAATCAGCCATAGGTATACATATATCCCCTCCCTCTTGAACCTCCCTCCCACCTCTCACACCATCCCACCCTTCTAGATCATCACAGAGCACTGGATTTGAGCTCTATGCGTCATAGAGCAAATTTCCACTGGCTATCTAATGATACACATGGTAATGTATATGTTTCCATGCTACACTCTTATTTGGTCCCACCCTCTCCTTCCTCCCCCCGCCCCGCCCCCTGTGTCCGCAAGTCTGTTATCTATGCCTTGATGCTAGGAAACTCTGAAGGAGTTTGGACTCACTGCAGGACTAGGTGGAGCTCTAGGCTAGAGAGATAAGATTTCCAGTGTTACAATGGCTGCTTTTGTACTCTAGCAGTTGATGAAGCTGGTATGCACAAACACACACTCGTGAAAAGGCTGCCATAACATGCTCACTACAGTTGTGCTGCCAGAGCCGTTCTCAGACTCTGGAGCATCAGAATCCCCTGAAGGATCTGTTAAAGCACACACTGCTGAACCACCTCCCAATTTCTGATTCACTAGGACTGGGTGGGGCCTGAGAGTGTGCATTTCTAACAAGTCCCCAGGTGATGCTAACATTCTGGTCTGGGGACCTGGGGACCACACTTTGAAAGGAGAAATAGTGCATGAATGATATGATGGAATTATTGCTGACCATGAATTTCCTGCCCTGCGCTGGAGTAGAGATGTTAGGAATGAACTTTCTCCTCCATTCTTCCAATTTTTATAATGTTTTCCCATTACTTGTATAATACATGTATTTTATAGTTGATTTTTCCTTCCTGGTTCCTGATTTGAGCAATGGAACATGTTCAGAAAAGGATAGGCCTCGGTTGAAGGTGCTAAGAGAGTGAGAGAGAGTAATTCATCTACAAAAAGGAAAGGCCTAGGGATGTGTGAGTTCTTGTCTCTAAATGTGAACAGTGTGAAGGGGGCCCTGAAAAAGCTCCCCCCCAACCCGCCCCAGAACTCTGAGTACATGACAGAATCCTAAATGTAACAAAACCAAGTCTCTCTCATTGCCTTCATCCACCAACTCAGAATGCTGATCCTGCTGTCCTTCAAAGGAACTACTGTGCGGGGAAGGACTTTAAATCATTCTGAAACCACAGTTAACTCCCCCAGATACCCTCTGGGGTTCAGGTAAAGCCAGGATTTCTATTGAAGCCACAGCTTATTCCCATAAAGACCTTTAAGATGTTTTCAAAGAGATTTGTTGCGTTCCTTCCAGCAGGCACATACAGGAGGCATGGGGGGTGAATATAGTGTGAACTACCAAGACACAGACTATACATTGCCCCCAAGGAATTTCCACACCAGCAATTGGGGAAACTTACAGACGTTTCCTGTGACATGAAGGTAGCGGAGAAAATGCACCAGACATTGAAAAAAATTCAAACCTGGGTGCCCTCTTTGGTTGCAAAGAAGCCCTGACAGGCTTTATGGAGAAATGCAGAAACACAGTGCAAGAAAGGGGAATCAAAGGTCAGTGAGGAAGAACTTTGTTTTACAAAAGATTATTGTAATTCAACATGCTGCCCTCTCATCTCTTGAGATCAAATCAAAGTAAAATAGTAAATAAACCTAAATCTGCTTTGCAAAGTTCCAATTAAAAGAAACCCCACACAACCTCACCTCACTAATTGGGCAGGAAATTCATGGTCAGCAATAATTCCATCATATCACTCATGCACTATTTCTCCTTGCTTTATGCCAAGGCTTCTGGCAAATACCAGGCCTCTAGTTTGCACAGAGCTGCTGAACCCTGACCCCCTTCAGAGGGCGTCTCATTAGGAGCAGGCAGAGGACAAGCAGCGCTCCTCATCCTTTGCCCTTCAGCCCTGATGCCACTCCTCTGGCCCAGGCCAGGATAAATTGCTCCTGACTTTACCTTTATGTATAAGCTCAAGAAGCACAAGAAACAGAGCAAAGCAAAGGCATTAAATTCCAGCTGCTTGTCTAACGGAAGGGCAAACCGAAACAATGAAAGGAAGTGATGTAATCATTATTACTCTTTCTACTCCAGCCTCTGGCCTCAGTTTCAGCCAGAGACTCCCATCAGTATTGATAAATATAGATGGGGATGAAATATAGATGGGGGTGAATTGCTTATCACTGTCACTGACGCTGTGTTCGTATGACACTGGGTCTGATGTCCAACAATACTCACCCAGCAGCCTTGTATTAAAGCCTGGGTTGTGCAGGACGCAGACAGTTGTTCTGGCGTAGATGGCACTTAACGTGAGAATTTGTGCCTTTGGATGCTGCCAGTAGCACTGGGCCCCCAGCCAGTATCAACGGGGCTATTGAGCCCTTTCCCAGAGGAGGGAAATCAAATGAAGGCCACATTCATCTCCCTGCTTTCACCCTACCACCCACACCCCACCAGATACACTTTCGCCTCTTGGAGGTGGAAGGTGTGGGTCTCTCTCTCTCTCCCCTCCAAGCTTTGCTTCTCTCCCACACAGCCCTCCCCCCTTCAAAGCACAGGCACCTCTCCCCGCAAAACTTTTCTCTTCATTTAGTAAACCCTATAAACTCAATCACAAGAGGAGGAGGAGGGGACTTCACCAAGTATGTGACTCATGTTAGGCTCTTACATCTGGGTCTCTATTTATTACTTGCAACCCATTTTGAAAAGCTTCCAATTTCCCTAGCAAAATCTGGCCATCTCCAATGCCATTTCCAGAGTCTTTCTTTTGAGGTCTTTCCCCATCCTTCTAACCCTGTATCTTCTGTTCATTTGTCACACCTCAAAGCCCTAATTGGGCATCTCTGCCATGAACTTGGTGTAACATGTTTTACATACTGATATGTAGTGCTGGATTCTTAACTCTTTGAGCTCGGGGCCTTATCTTTTACAACTCTATGCAGAAAATGTAAACATTAGATATGGTCTGATGGCAATTTGAAAATCCAAATGAAATTTTTAAAGCTAAATCCAGCAGAGGTCCAGAAAGCCTGGAAATAGCTCGCTTCTCCCCCACTAAGCAGACTGAAGGCCTCAGCTGCTGCTCCCTTGCTGTATCTGAGCCTGAATCTCCAGGTTACTGTAATTTTGAGAGTTCTCAATGACTTTCCCATTGTTGTTCTTGTTGTTCAGCCACTACGTCATGTCCAACTCTTCGTGACCCATGGACTGTAGCACTCTAGGTTTCCCTGTCTTTCACTGTCTCCCAGAGTTTGCTCAAACTCATGTCCATTGAACTGGTGATGCCATCCAACCATCTCATCCTCTGCTGTCCCCTTCTCCTTTTGCCTTCAATCTTTCCCAGCATCAGGGTCTTCCCCAATGAGTCTGCTCTTCGCATCAGGTGGCCAGAATTATTACAGCTTCAGCTTCAGTATCAGTCCTTCCAATGAATATTCAGGGTTGATTTCCTTTAGGATTGACTAGTTTGATATCCTTCCAGTCCAAGGGACTCTCAAGAGTATTCTACAGCACCACAGTTCAAAAGCATCGATTCTTTGGCACTTAGCCTTCTTTATGGTCCAACTCTCACATCTGTACATGACTATTGAAAAAACCCTAGCTTTGAGTATATGGACCTTTGTCAACAAAGTGATGTCTCTGATTTTTAATATGCTGTCTAGGCTTGTCATAGCTTTCCTTCCAAGGAGAAAGTGTCTCTCAATTTCATGGCTGCAGTCACCAGCTGCAGTGATTCTGGAGCCCAAGAAAAGAAAATCTGTCACTGTTTCCACTTTTATCCCCTCTATTTGCCATGAAGTGAGGGGATCAGATGCCATGATCTTAGTTTTTTTAATGTTGAGTTTCAGGTCAGCTTATCCACTCTCCTCTTTCATCCTCATCAAGAGGCTCTTTATTTCCCCTTCACTTTCTGCCATTAAAGTGGTATCATCTGCGTATCTGAGGTCATTGATATTTCTCCCAGCCATCTTGTTCCCACTTGGGATTTATCCAGCCTGGCATTTCACATGATGTACTCTCCATATAAGTTAAGTAAGCAGGGCAACAATATACAGCCTTGTTGTACTCCTTTCCCAATTTGGAACCAATCAGCTGTTCCATTTGTTCTGACTGTTGCTTCTTGACCTGCACACAGGTTTCTCAGAGACAGGTAAGGTGGTCTGGTATTCCTATCTCCTTAAGCATTTTCCACAGTTTGTGGTGATTCACACAGTCAAAACATTTAGTGTAGTCAATGAAACAGAAGTAGATGTTTTTCTGGAATTCCCGTGCTTTCTCCATGATCCAAATGTTGTTGATCTATGGTTCCTCTGCCTTTTCTAAACCCAGCTTGTACATCTGGGTACATAAATAAGTAAATAAATTGCTCTTGACACAGTCAACCAATATTGCTTTCTGTTATTTGCAATCAGCAAACTCCAAGTGATACACATCCCTCTCCCCTTCAACCCTTGCAATAATGTTCTAATCTCCATTCTTGTTCAGTTCTAGCAACACAAACACAGCAATTTAGACAACTATGGTAACTGCTTAGCACTGCGTTAGCTTCCTTCTCAGACAACGGTGGACAGATTGAGTGACAAGGAATATAGTCCTTCAGCAAGTGGCAAGTCTCCCTCTAAGACGCTGACATTCTGATTTTCAAATCAAATCTTCTGTTTATTTGATTAGTACGTGTCAGGCCTGCCAGGGTCTGAACCTTTCAAGCCCCTGGGAACTGGCAGCTGAATGCTGGTAAATAAATGCCAAGCAGCTGCACTCAGAGACAGCAGTGCCCACTCCTGGAGTTAGAACAACTGTAATTAAGGGCAAATTGTTAGGGCATCAGTACCATTGGCTTATTTATTCTGTTCCTGGATGGACATTATCATTAGAGATTCTGAAGGCATGTTGTTAGCCCTGAATGTAAGCTCTGGCTAGTCAGCCTGTTAAAGCGTGGTGTTAAAGAGGCCAAGTTCTATTGCTATTTCAGTAGCCAGTTAGCCATGCAGAGAGAAGTTATTCCTTACTATAGTGTGCATTCCACCCTGCCATCTCAAGGCTGCATTCTCTTGATTACAGAAAAGCCAAGGTGAGAGAAAAGACATAACTTTAGTTCAGCAAGAACCTGTCAACAAAACTAAGAACTTGGAGTACAACCTACTAATATTCTTTCTATCAGCATCAGCTGTATATACTTTAAAAAATGCTATATTCTACTTTATATTTTTAATGGACAGTTTATACATAGGTCATTTATCTTTGATTTGGGGGGACTTATTTTTCCCCTTTAAAAATTATTGATGATTTTACTTAATTTCACAGCTTGTATTTTCTCTGGCCCACACATATAAAGCTTCCTTCAGTGACAAAGAATCAAATATAAAGCACTATTTTGAAAAAGCCTCTCAAACATTTAAGTTAACACAAATACATCACCCTCTCAAGAATACCAGTTTTTTTCTCAAGCTCCAGTCACAGGAAATTTGTCAAGTAGGGAATTCTTTAGAACAAAGATAATGGAAAGTTTCCTGTGAATAGAGCTGAATAAAATAGTGAGAACTTTTGACAGCAATTCTTAAGATGTCTTTAATTTGGGGGGACCTCTCTGGTGGCCTAACGGTTGAGAATTCACCTTTCAACGCAGGAGATGTGCTTTATAACTGGTGGGTTCGAACCCTGGTCGGGGAACTAAGATCCCATATGCCGTGGGGCAACTAAGATCATGAGCTCCAACTGGAGAGTCCACACACTGTAACAAAGACCTGGTGCAGCCAAAAAAAACAGATGTCCTTAATATTGAAGGGGCAGTACAGGAGGAAGGAAAGCCCGTTCCAGCCATCAAGCACAGGACCAATGAACACATACAACAGAGAGGAAATGGCAGTTGAGAGTCACAGTGGAGACATAAAGAGTCCTTGAGCCCAGCCACTAGAGGATGCAGCAGGGAAGGGAAGAAAGCCCAAACACAAAGGTTGAGGAATACCTCTTCCCCAAGACAGAATAGTGGTAAGAGGGGTGGAGGGATGAAGCCAGGAACAGTGAAGCAGGAGAGTAATCAATGGCATCAAGACCGATGCTGCTTAGGCTGTGAACGTGTGGCACCGGGGGCCTTATGACACCTGGCCCCTCCTCCGGTCTCCAGCCTCAGGTGCCCAGCCGGGCTCCTGCTCCCTAAAGCCCTTAATCCCCATGCTTAAACGTCCCTCGCTGGGCACTCCCCACTCTGACCAGGCCTTTGCAGGCATCCCTCTGTCTGCCGGGAATAGTTTTCTACTATACTTCTTTCTATAGAAGACTAGAAATTCAGAACTACTCTGTAATTTTGGATAGCCCTGTGGGCTCACAGATCTTCCTAAAGAAAACCTAGAGATGTTTGTAAACCACTTATCTTATGAGCACTTCTGACCTTTAAGCATTAAACCATCAGGGGGAGAGATGGAAGTGGTGATTCAGTATTCACCAGCTCACCCCTCAGCCTTCTGGAAGGACTGTTAGTCTGTGGGTGTGCCTTACACTTCAGCAACTGCTGTTTAAGAATTCTGCTAGTCAGAAAATGATAGAGCACTCAAACCTACACTGTATTATGTAATTCTTTTAAACACAAGTACACACTGAGAAATCTACACTAGAAAATATTTTTTTTTAAAGTTTCCATTTTTTCCATGAATGCAATTAGCCTGAGATATGCAGATGAGACCACTCTAATGGCGGAAAGTGAACAGGAACTAAAGAGCATCTTGATGAGGATGAAAGAGGAGAGTGAAAAAGCTGGCTTGAAACTCAACATTCAAAAACAGTGTTAATATTATTTGGCATTAAAGAGATGAAGTGCTGATACATGCCATGATATGGATAAGCCTTGAAAATATTATGCTCAATGAAATATGCCAGTCACAAAGGACTACCTATGGTATAACTCCACTTACATAAAATATCAAAAATAGGCAAAACTATAAAGACAGGAAGTAGATTAGTGGTTACCTTGGGCTGGGAAGGATAGAGAGTTTGGGGCTGATGGCTAGAAAGAGGGGTTTTATTTGGGGATAATGAAAAGTTCTAAAATAGGTGGTGGTGAAGGATGCACAGCCGGTTCCAGGCCTGGATTTGCCACGTGTCGTTATCTGATTACCTCTGCCACTACAATGCTCTCTGAAAACACCATCAGCTGCTTCCCCAAATTCCTTTCTTTGTCCAGTTCTCAACTCCAAATAAGACTTTCCTCAGCTCCCAGCCTTTTCTTTCCTTTCACTGTGCTTCTCTGACTGCCCCTATCCGTCTCTCTTTTCCAGAATCCGGCTCGTGTTTCTGTGCACATTCTCTGATTCTACAAACACAGACATCTAGGAACTAGCTGGCACAGACAGAAGTCCTTTTAAAGAGGACAGGAAACAAGCAGGCAAGGAAAATCCCCTCTGGCTAGCGAAGCACAGGAAGGTTATGATGGCAGTGATTTCTGTTCACGCCATCACAGTCCAGCTTTCAAATGGGAGTCCCAAGGCTCATCTCATTCTTTTTGCCTCTTTCCTCCCCTCCCACTGCAGCTGCTGTCCGTGGGAATCAGCATGCTTTATGATGACAAAAAAATTCCTTCCCTGATCAGCTCAGCTGGGGATAGCCCATCTTCTCTGGTCCAGTAGGGCTTGATTTGAATAACTTAACTCATTCTTGGGGTTCTTAATGTAGCTGGTGGGGAGGGAGGATAAGGTCTGAGTCAAGGTCAAACCACTGATTTTCAAATGATGCTAGTAGGACTCCATCAACAGAAAATAGTTGAGCATCTTTCTGTCTGAGCATGACATTTTTAAGACATTACCTCATTAATTCTCATATAACTATATGTTGAATGGATCTTTTCCCCCATTCTATGAGTGAGGACACTGCAGTTTGGACAGATGGAGTAATTTTGTGGAAATGGTTGGATAGCACCACTGACTCAATGGACATGAATTTGGGCAAACTCCGGGAGATGGTGAGGGACAGGGAAGCCTGGTGTGCTGCAGTTCACGGGGTCACAAAGAGTGGGACAGGACTTGGTAACTGAACAATAACAAAAATTTGGTCAGAGATGGAGCAGAAATTCTTAGCTAGCTCTGTGTGTCTCTCAGGACTCTTCTCCCACCAGCTGTGTTTCTTCTGCCACAGATGATGTCTGCTTCTCCTATGTCTAGGTTAGGGGCTTCTCTTCCTGCGGAGAGAAGAGGACTAAGTACAATCTGGAAAAGAAAATTCTTTCAGGAGCTAAGCTGATTGCGTAAAAGAAGGAAACCTTCTTATGGCCCTGTATAATGAAGACTAGAATTTGAGGTAGGTCAAGTGGAGAGGATCACATGATCTCTAGGGAATCTTTCACTAGATGTTGCTGTTGTTTAGTCGCTAAGTTGTGTACACCTCTTTGTGACCCCATGGACTGTAGCCCATCAGATTCCTCTGTCCATGGGATTTCCCAGGCAAGCACACTGGAGTGGGTTGCCATTTCCTTCTCCAGGGAATCTTCCCGATCTAGGGATCAAACCTGTGTCCCCTGCATTGGCAAGCTGATTCTTTACCACTGAGCCCTTTTACTAAATGGTGCTTCTTAAAGGTAAGCTTTCACATGGTGCAGACAGTTGCTGATGTAGATTAATCTATCCTTTGCATATTCATGCAGTTTTTCCCCACCCCAACCTGTCTACACCAGAGGATAAACCACTTTCAGACTCGTCCTTTTGCCAGCCCAAGTTCCTTGGCCCCAGTTATAGAGGATTCTCCTGCAGGAATTAAATTTTCCTTTCTCTTATTGAACATTTGAACTGCTTTCAGTTTTGGACTATCAAGAACAGTGCTGCTGAGAACATTCTTGTATATGGTACTCTTGCCACACATATGCAAGCACGCTTGTTGGGGATTTACCCAGGAATAGAACTGCTCAGTCACAGGATAGCATATGTTCAATTTTATTATAAAATGCCAAATGAAACAATGATTTCACAAATTTACCCTTTCCCTAGCAGTGTTTGACAGCTTCCTTTGTTCCACATTCTCACAGCTACGTGGCAGTTAGTCTTTTTGGCTAGCTTTTCTAGTAGATATGCAGTTATATCTCAAAATTTTAATTTACATTTCTCTGATTACTAACGTAGTGAGCATCTTTTCATTTTCTTATTGATTATTTGAATATTTTCTTTTGTGAAATAAATACCCACTTAAATCTACTGCCCATAATGGATTGCCTTTTCCTTATTGATTTGCTAACAATCTTGATATATTTTAGAATCAATGCCTGTATCAGTGATGTATGTCACTAATAATGTTTCTATATTCCATTAGTCCATTTGTCTTTGTTCAAGAAGGAGACTGGCCTATAATTTTCCTTTTCCAACATGTCCTTGTCAGGTCTGGATATCAAGGTTATGTTGGGTCTCATAAATTATGTTGGGTGTGTTCTCTTTTGTCCTGTTCTCTAAAAACGTGCATGTGGTATTGAAGATATTCCTTTCTTAAATGATTGGTAAAATTCACTACTAAGGCCATTAAGGTCCAAAGTTTTCCTTATGGGAGATTTTAAATTATAAATTTAACATTTTTTGATATCTGCAGAACTATTTTATTTTCTGTATCAAATTTATTCACTTTTTCCATGGAATTTGTAAGTTTTTTCTAAATTTTTTAATATATTTACATAAAGTTGTTTATTATATTCTCCTATATTTGATGTCTGTAAGTTATAATTATATAGATGTTTCCTTTTTCGCTCCAAAAATTGGTTATTTTTTACTTCACTTTCTTAATCTGTTTCAGCAGGAATTCATTAGTTTTATTAGTTTCTCCAAAGAAGCAATTTTTGGCTTATTGATTTTCTGTATTTTATATTTGCCATTTCATTAATTTCTGTTCTTATCTTTATTCTTTATTTTACTTTAATTTGATATTCTTTTCAGGCTTCTTATGAAAAATGATCAGCTCATTGATTTTTCAGATATCCCTACTGCATTTAGAGCCACAAATTTCCCATTAAGCACAATTTTAGCTGTACACCACAGATTTTAGTATGTAACAATGTATTCTGGTCAAAATATTTTCTAAGTTCTATTATTATTTTTTCCTTGACCCATAAGTTATTTAGAAGTATATTGCTTAATTTCCAAATACATGGCAATTTTATAAAAATCTCTTTATAATTGATTTCTAACTTAATTCCATGGTGAACTTAGAACATACACTGTGTAGTCTGAAACTTTTGAATTTGTTGAGATTTACTTCAGATCCCAGCATACAGTCAAATTTTGTAAACATGCTGTGCATTTTTTTAAATACTACACATTCTGCCATTGCTGAGTATAGTACACAATGTCTATGGGTGGTTTAATAATTATGTTTTTAAATCCTTACGTCTTCATTGATTTTTGTCTATATGTTTATCAATAACTAAAATTGTTGTGTGAAATTTTCCCACTATGAATGGGAATGCACCTCTTTCTTCTTATATTTCTGTCAAATTTTGCCTTATTTACTTTCTTAGCCTCATACAATTTAGCTTTATTATATATTTCTGGTGAGTAAAACCATCTATTAATCATGTCCTTTATTTCAAAAGCTTTTTGATTAAAAATATTTTATCTGATATTAATGTAGATGAAAGATAGATATTATACATTAACTTTCTTTTGGTTAGTCATTATATTTCAACTTTTCTGCATCCCCATGATTTAGGTGTATCTTTTGTGAACCTTACATATATTTTTAACCTAGTCATATAAAACTTTATTAATTTCTTTTAATTCGATCAGTCTGCTTACACTGAGTATAATGTCTGATGTATTTGTTTTAAAACTGTCATCTTACTGTACTGTCTATTTGTTGCACCTGCTTTATCTTCCTCATTCTTGATTTTCTTGTTTGGATTGAGCCAGTATATATTATTCCATTTTTGCCTACTCTTACCCTCAAAATTATAACCCT
The DNA here is from genome assembly GCF_019320065.1 of Cervus canadensis. Taxonomy (NCBI): domain Eukaryota; kingdom Metazoa; phylum Chordata; class Mammalia; order Artiodactyla; family Cervidae; genus Cervus; species Cervus canadensis. Next base: position 44,495,745 of record NC_057399.1, on the reverse strand, counting down.
TTTTGCTGTACTTCTTAGTGACTACCAGTGGGATTGCAACATGCCATTCTGAGTTACTAGAATGTAACGTATTTCAGCACTCTTCCCCCACTAGTGGACAGTGCAAGAACCCCAGAATACTTTAACTCCGTTTACCTGCCTCCTGACATAGGCTTATAAGGTATTTTTATTATTGTTTTACACAGCCAATTGCATTCAGATTTATTCATAAACACCCCTTTCTGTTGCTCTTCCTTTCTTCCTGCTTCTCCCACCTCCCATCTGGGAACATTTTCATTCTGCCTAAAAAATATCCCTTGGTATTTTCTTAAGAAAAGGTATGTTGGTGATGAATCCTCTAAGTGTTTGTTCATCTGAAAATGTCTTCATTTCACTTGCATTCTTTAAGGATGAAAATAGCATTTTAGGTTGGCAGTTATTTTTTTTCAGTACTTCATATATATACTCCATTATTTCGCATACAAAGTCAGTCTGCCATCAAATTGTAACTTGGGGGTAATATGTCTTCACTCCTCCCTACCCCTGGCTGCTTTTAAGATTTTTCTACTTGTCATTTGGTTCCAGCAGTTCAACTGTGGTGTGCATAGCTCTGGATATCTTTTATTTAACCTCTTGGTAGTTTGTAGGACTTCTTGATCTGTGCCTTAATGTTTTTCTTAAGTGTGATAAATTTCTTGGTCATTGTACCTCTAAGGATGAATTCTGCTACACCCTTTCTAGGACTACAACCTCTCATATTCTAGGCCTTTTCACTCTATCCTCTATATATTTTAATCTTCTCCTTTGACCTTTTTCCCCTTTTATCTCTCTATGCTTCATTCTTGCTCATTTTTCTTGGTCAGTTATATTCCTAAGTATGTTCTAATTCTCATTATTTAGATATTTGAGATAGCATATAAAAATACAATGTACTTCTTATGTACTAAGCATTTAAGTCAACGACCTTGGTGAACTCATTTATTAATTGTAATAGTTTGTCTAAAGATTCTCTGGCATTTTTCTGTGAGTACAAACATGTGTTCTGGGAATGGCAATTGTTTCTCCCTTCCTAATTTAGTCTTATTTCTTTTTTATGACTAGGACTGACCTTAGTAAAATGTTGACTAGCAATGGTAATAGGAAGCATCATTTTTATTTTTCCTGAACTCATGGGAGAATTTTCAACATTCCCTCACTAAGTACTACATATGCTTTTATTTTTTGTAGGTAGCTTTTATTATACTTAAGAGATTCCCATGTATTACTAGTTTGGAACACAGTTGAATTCCATCATATATTTTGGCTGTATCTACTGAAATAAACAGACATCTCCCCCTTTATTCTGTAGTGAACTTACACTGGTTTTCAAATACCTAAATAAATTCAGTTTCCTGGGAAATATACAACTTGGTCATACACAAGCACAATATACTTTTTGTGTACTGATGGGTTCAATTTGATAATATTTTACTTAGGATTTTCACAACTATATTCATAAGAGAAGTTGGCCTGTTATTCTCCTTTCTTATAACGATCCTTTTCAAGATTTCGGTTTGATTCTTTCAGACATCTGAAGGCACATGCATTCTAGAACCACTTTAATACTATTTATACTAAAGATAATCCCCAAATGGCAGCAGTTCCTGAGGTTACCAAGCTACATACTTCCTATCAGCCCTTACAACCCTCTGGATGTCAACCCAAAACATGGATTTACCTGCCACCATGACTTCGGCAGGCCTTAGACTTCAACTTTGGTTTGCCTCAACCCTGGAAGTTTTTAAAAGTATCGCTTAGCTCTCAGGCTTCTAGTGGGCTTCCCTAGTGGATAAGGAATCTGCCTGCAATGTGGGAGACTTGGGTTCGATCCCTGGGTTGGGAAGATCCCCTGGAGAAGGGAAAAGCGACCCTCTCCAGTATTCTGGCCTGGAGAATTCCACAGACTTTATAGTCCATGGGGTTGCAAAGAGTCGGATACGACTAGCGACTTTCACTTTTGAGCCTTCTAGCTGCCTTTTCCAGAATTTGCAAAGCTCCTCAAGACAAAGCAGCTCCAAAAACCATGTTTACTACCCAAGATTTCCCTCTTTTTTTTTTTTTTTTTTTTAGATTTCCCTCTTTTTGTGGGATTATGGCTTGGTAATTTTTCATTGCCTTAAGTCCCCAATGCCTTGAAGATGATTTATAAAAATATTTTGTTCAGCATTCCTAGTTGGCCTTAGCAAAAGGTTGACCCAGTTTCTTTGTAAGCCATCACTGGAATCAGATATTCCTGGCTGCCTTTAAATAATGCAGTGATTGTATAAAATAAGGCCTGAAATTCACAGATGGCTACCAAAACACTCATGTCACAAAGAAAGAGCTGCGGGTCTCCTGCATAATGCAAGGGGTAGTAGATTAAAAGCAAAGTTCAAAAAAAAAATGTAATATGCCATCAATGATATGGCTGAATAAGACTTTAACTTATCTGTTGAATAATTTTATTCAGGATAAAACAATTCTCTTAACAGAGAAACCAGGTTCTTTTAATCTCTAGAGAGGAATCAAGAAGTGTGTTTATAGTGCTTAGCAACAGTACTTGAAAATTTTAGAATTTTTTTAAAATAGAAATTTTTAAATTTAAATTTTTTATTTAATTTTATTTTTATTTTATTATTTTTATTTTAATTTTTTAAATTTAATTTTAATTTTATTTTAATTTTATTAAATTTTAAATTTAAATTTTTAAATTTTAAATTTAAAAATACTTAGATTGACACATAGGTAAAATACAGCTAAGATGGAGAACCACTGAATAATTAATTTAGCGACATTAATATCACTAAAATAATCAACCACTTAACTAGTTCCATAGTCATGACTGAAATGTCCACCTAGTGGACACAGGCTCTAAACCCTTTATTTTATAGAAAAAGTAGTTAATGGCTCAGGTTTAGAGTGATAAGTTCCATCCCCTACCTTAACCCCAGACTGGAAAGATGAGAAAATAAATATGGCAAATGCCCACATTCAACAACATGCCCTTTTGTTTGTATTTAGTCTTATTTTCACATCTTCAAACAGGTGTTTCCTTTTCCTAAGATACTATCTAAAAAGAGGAGCCGACTAAGAGACTGGGCACATGAAAAGTGCTAAAATCAGCTTCAAATAAATGGCTCGGGAAGACTTGCTTCCCAGTGATCTGTAATGCATGTCACTTCCCCTCCATTCCTGCAGAGGAGCAGAGGCAGGCTCTTGCTGAGTGATAAATATATTCACAGATAACATCACCAAATCCTTAACAATCTTGAGACTGAAAAATGGGGCTTTAAAAAGTTATGAACAACACAAGAAATACTAAAGTAAAGCAAATAACATCTTGGAACGGGGACATGCAATGAATGAATTCCCAATGTTACAGTGTGTTGTTGCAACAAAAATATTTGAATTTCCATAGAGTTTAATGTAGTGGGATGAAAGAATCTGCTTCAAGCAGTGACCAAGAAAGAAAAGTCATATCTTAGACGGTAACTGGAGAACAGAGGCCTTGCTCTAATCTGTACGTGTTTTAGCATCAAAGTCAGTGACTATTTATTGAGATCTCAGAAAGCATTTAGCCATGTCTGCTAACACATGCAGTACAAATTAGAGAGAAGTTGTAGTCCTTTCCCCCTAGGACATTCCATTCAAAAATATACCTTTCCATAGGCAGATAGCACTTAAATTTTTCCTTTTCCAGCAGGGGGATCCTTAGCATCCACATCCCAAATGAGGATCAATGAACTTGAAATGTGTCTTTGTAGAAATGCAGAAGGAAGCAAGCATGACAACTGTATACAAAAGTGTTCCCACTGCAAGGAATCTAAGGAATCGTGAATTATAGAACTAGATGCAGCCAGGAATCATGAAATCAAATGTCAGGGGATGCAGGCCAGATCATCTCCATGTAAAGACAGGCTCTTCCTGTTTCTGCGTAAAGTATGAGGTCTTCACCATTTCTCTTTGTTTTTATAGGCCCAGAAATTCATAAAAATACTTCTCTTCTTTAAGAAAATCTGCTGGAAAGTCTGATGATAAACACTAACCAGTCTTTGGTAGCAGGCAAGTACGGAGAACAGAATGGCAGGGGTGGATCCAAGTTTCGGGAAATCTAAAACTTACACAACTGTGAAGGCCTCTTTACCAAAAAAAAACCACAGAATGCAATGGCCAAAGACCTTGGAGCAGCAGGGCTCTGGGGCCTGCATTTCCTTATCTTTGCAATATATGGGCCTCTTTTCCTTGTTGGGTGAAGAGCCAACTCATTAGAAAAGACCCTGATGCTGGGAAAGATTGAGGGCAGGAGGAGAAGAGGGCAACAGAGGATGAGATGGTAGGATGGCATCACCCAACTCAATGGACATGAACTTGGGCAAACTCCGGGAGATAGTGAAGGACAGAGAAGCCTAGCATGCTGCAATCCATGGGGTCAGGAAGAGTTGACACGACTGAGCAACTCAACAACAAATCTGTGTCTCAAGGACCTCTCCACAACCCCAGCTGGCTCTTATGCTTAGGAAAACTGTTCAGAGTGGTGAGATCTTCTGGTATTGGAGGCGTATGGGAAATTTCCCCCATTTGAAAATATTAACAAAAAATTCAATTTAATAAAGAAACTCTTCAGAAGACTTGGCCATTGGTCATCACTTTGCCACATCTGGCAGAGGGAGTCACTATGAGTCACTATGATGCACTTGCATCAAGGTCAAGAAAGGTTATTGCCCAAAGGACTCCGCTCACCTCTCAGCTGTTCGACCTGGTGGGAGCTGACTGAAAACACTTCGATCTTAGAGGATGATTTGGGGTGAGTAGCTTGAGAAGAGGGTGAGAACATAAAGAAAATGTTGGAACATAGTGGCAGAAGGAGAAGACAGCTTGAACGTGGGAGGAGAAAGAAAAACTACTTCCAGACCTTGCTCTTTGGAAATAAATTGAATGATAGCACTTTACCCAGTGAGTTGAGAGCTGGGGTACATGGAAAACTTTAGGGCAGCATTTCAGAAAAATGTGGTCCACAGACCAGTTGACCTAGACTACATGGTGTGGTTAGAAGAAAGCAGTTGTTTGAGCCCAACCCCAGAAAGTCCCATGTGAATCGCTGTCAGTGGGGCTCAAGAATGTTCACTTTTTTGACTTCCCTGGTGGTCCAATGGTTAAGACTCTATGCTTCCACTGCAGTGGGCACAGGTTCCATCCCTGGTTAGGGAACTAAGATCCCGCCTGCCGTGCAGCACAGCAAAAAAAAGAGGAAAAAAAAAAGACTATAATGAAAGTTCAGGCTTCCCTGGTGACTCAGATAGTAAAGCATCCACTTGCAATGCGCAAGACCTGGATTTGACGCCTGGGTCAGGAAGATCCCCTGGAGACGGGAACGGCTACCCACTCCAGTATTCTTGCCTGGAGAATCTCATGGACAGAGGAACCTGGTGGGCTACAGTCCACAGGGTTGCAAAGAGTCAGACGTGACTGAGTCACAAACACACACATAAATAATGTTCACTTTAATCAGTACTGGGTGATTTGGGGGCAAAATGAAATTTGAGAAACTGGAGAAATGGTTTGTTTTTATTTTCTTAATCTAGTCAAGTTCTGCCTAGGGGATGGATGCATGGGAAGTTTCCAGTTACCAGAACTGACACTTCTGGAAAGTATCAGTAGGTCAGCTTCCAACCATTCACTGCCTTCTTTGTGGCCTGAGTACTTTCAGTTCTGACCCAGGATGGTGCTCCCAGCTGCCAAACATAATGAGCCACCGACACTTTCAGAACTCTGTATAAGCTAAACAAGCCACTCCCTACAGATCTGACCCTCCAACTCCCTTCCCATCATCCTTGCTAACACATTACAACCTCAGCTGTGTTGTACTGTGCTGACACTCAGCAGATAAAGTGTCCTGAACACCCAAGGTCTGCTTTATATAAATTACAAAATGCTTAACAAAGACAGTGTCAATCCCAGGGCCTTCTCAGTATTAACACCTTGTTAATTAGGTTAACTTTATACGTCTTGTGTGAAAGATGAGTTCCCAGGTGTATCTGTGCTACTGTAAGAGTGAGTGCATGTGGCAAAGAAACCAAGGAACCCCTGTTCTTGAAATATCTCAACTATGCTGCCGCGGGGCCTGAACATGGAGTCCGTTTGTCTGCACATCCCTACTTAACATGAATAGTTTGATGTCATCTGTGTCTATACTGTTTTGCTCTATCAGAGTTTTAACTCCTTAAGAGTTAAATACATATAGTTAAAACTATATGTATTTTTTTAAAATAAGAAGTCAGTATCAATCAATTAAAAAAAAAGAGAGAAAGTGTGTTAAGCCCTGCCTAGAAGGCCTTAAGACTTCCCAGGTGGTGCTAGTGGTAAAGAACTCACCTGCCAATGCAGGAGACATAAGAGACACAGGTTCGATCCCTGAGTTGGAAAGAGCCCCTGAAGGAGGACACAGCAACTCACTCCATATTCTTGCCTGGAGAATCTCTTGGACAGAGGAACCTGGGGGGCAAAGAGTCGGACGCGACTAAAGCTACTGAGCACATCACACAAGAAGGACTTAAGATAACATGAGAAAGGCCAAAATGCACCCTGACAAGGCAGACACAGGGAAGGAGACTGTCTGGCTTACTAAGGCTTTTTAAGTAATCTGAGCCTGAAACAAAGACACAGCCCCTGCATGAAGGCAACCTGCTGTCCGGCACTGGCAGACTGCAGTCCTAAATATCTCTTCCTACTCAGCACAGTTTGCTGTGTTCTCCTCACCAGCTGTGCTATCTTTTGTCCGGACTCATCTATTAGCCCTTTCTGGTTAATGGGTATCTCTGTTCCTAGCTTTACTTCTAGACTCCTGTTTTCCTCTTTTTCTTCCTCCTTGGATAATTATAGAAGGAGCTTCCAGGCACCACCTCCTAGCTCGGCTTGCTCCCAGTGGCCATCACTTCTGTTCCCCGTCAAGAACAACACACAGATGGAATGGGTAGGAAGTATTTAAAGAAAACTGGGAAGGGAACAGGGAGATGAGAAGGATATATCATAGTTTAAGGTCCACCCTATCCACATTTATATCTCAGTTTAGATGTAATAACAATACCATATTACATTTGGATATAATTTTCATATTGTAAAAAATGACTGAGTTTGATGTCCTGTGTTTTGATTAGCATTTTGAATAAAGGATGCTCCAAGGTCATAGTTTTCACAGTGGCCAAGAAGCTACTGGAATGATGCCAGCTCTCTGGCTGGTGACCGTCTGTAGCAATCTGAACTCTTATGGACTGCTGGTAGACTGGTACTACCACTTTGGAAAATTGGCAGTCTCCATATGCATACCCTGGCAGTCTCCACTTGCATGACCCATCAATCTGCTCCTCAGTATACAACAAACAGAAATGAACTCGTGTGTACATGAAAAACCTGTACAAGGATGTTCTTAGCAATATCATTTATAGTAGTCCAAAATGGAAAACAACTCAATTTATCAAGAATAGCATAAATTAATAAGTTGAGGTCTATTCATACTTCAATCTCAAATACCTGAATCTCACAAACATAATTCTCGGACTAAGAGGCCAAACATAAAAAACAGCACATATTATATATTCTCATTTACATAAAGTTTCAAAGGCAATGCTAATATGTTGCTAGATCAGAATAGTGGTGACCTGGAGGAGGGGCATACAGAGGATTCTGAAGTGTTGGAAGTATCCTGTTTTGGGACTTCCCTGCTGGTGCATTGGTTAAGAATCTGTTCTGTAATATAGGGGATGCAGGTTCAACCCCTGGTCAGGGAACTAAGATCCCACATGCCGCAGAGCAACAAAGCCCTAGCTGCAACTAAAGATCTTATGAAGATGTCACAAGCTGCAACTAAGACTCAATGCAGCCAAATAAATAAATAATTTTTTTAAGTTAAAAAAAAAAAATCTTGTTTCTTGGCCTAAATGATGCTTAAATGGATGTGATCACTTTCAGAAACTTCATTAAGCTGTACACTTATACTGTTTATGCTTGTCTATATGTTAATTTGTCTTAATTTGGGCTCCATAGACTGGATGATTTAAATAAAGCACATTTATTTCTCACACTTCTAGAGATTGGGAAGTCCACTATCAGGCTTGGCAGATTCAGTATCTAATGAAAACTCACTTCCTAGTTCATAGAGGGTGTCTTTTCACTATGTCCTTGCATGGTCAAAGAATTGAGAATGCTCCCTGGGGTCTCCTTTATAAAGGCACTAATGCCATTCATGATAGCATAAAATTGGCGCAGTGGTAAAAGAACCCACCTGCTAATGCGAGAGAAAGTGAAAGTGAAGTCACTCAGTCATGTCCGACTCTTTGCAACCCCATGGACTGTGGTCTGCCAGGCTCCTCCGTCCATGGGATTTTCCAGGCAAGAGTACTGGAATGGGTTGCCATTTCCTTCTCCAAGAGATCTTCCCAACCTGCAAGAGAGGCAGGTTCAATCCTTAGGTTGGGAAGATCCCCTGAAATAGAAAATGGCAACCCACTGCAGTATTCATGCCTGGAAAATTCCATGGACATAGGATCCTGGTGGGCCTGCAGTCCATGGAATCACAAAGAGTCAGACACAAATGAGTGACAGCATGCATGCATGTGCTTGAAACTCAACATTAAAAAACTAATGTCATTGTTTGACAGAAAACCACAAAATTCTGTGAAGCAATTACCCTTCAATTAAAAAATAAACAAAGTGGCCAAAAAAAAAAAAACCTAAGATCATGGCATCCAGCCCCATCACATGGCAAATAAGTGGGGGAAAAGTGGAAGTAGTGACAGATTTTATTTTCTTGAGCTCCAAAATCACTGTGAACGATGACTGCAATCATGAAATTAAAAGACAATGTGCTCCTTGGAAAGAAAGCTATGACAAACCCAGACAGCATATTAAAAAGCAAAGACATCACTTTGTCAACAAAAGTCTGTAGAGTCAAAGCTATGGTTTTTCGAGTAGTCATGTACAGATGTGAGAGCTGGACCAGAAAGAAGGCTGAGCGCTGAAGAATTGATGCTTTTGGACTGTGGTGCTGGAGAAGACTCTTGAGAGTCTCTTGGACAGCAAGGAGATCAAACCAGTCCATCCTAAAGGAAATCAACCCTGAATATTCATTGAAAGGACTGTTGCTGAAGTTGAAGCTCCAATACTTTGGCCACGTGATGGGAAGAGTCAACTCACTAGGGGAAAAAAAAAAAAAACCTGATGCTGGGAAAGATTGAATGTAAAAGAAGGGGGCAGCAGAAGGTGGGATGTATTTAGATAGCATCGTCGACTCTTGCTGACTCAACAGACATGAATTTGAGTAAACTCCAGGAGATAGTGAAGGACAGAGGAGTCTGGCATACTGCAGTCCAAAGAATCAGACATGATTTAGCAACTGAACAATGATAATAATTCCCATTCAGCAGGGCTCCACCCTCATGACCTAATCAACTCTGAAGGCCCCCACCTTCTAACACAATCAGATTGAGAACTAGGTCTCAATAAATAAATTAGCAGGCATGGATGGGGGCCGGTGGGGGGCCAGGGACCAGGGGCACAAACATTCAATCCTTAACATCATTAAATTAAACTTTATTAAAAAGAAAAATATCATTTTTTCAAAGTGACCTCCTTTGACTCCCTAGAGGTAGCTGATGGCTTTGGCAAATGTGGTGAGTGGAGACAAGGGGAGAGAAGCCAGATTGGAGGCGGTTACAGAGTGAGTGAAGAGTGCAAAGCTGGAGACAGAGTATGCAGATAACTCGTGAGAATAATGGGTAAGAATGGAAATATAAGGCAGAAATCCAGATGGTCAAAGAAGGGTTGTGCCATGATTATTTGGTTTTGTCTTTTAAGGTGGGAGATTAAATTAGAATATTTGTTTGCTGACTCTTCCAGCCACATCACATTCCATACTAGAGAGAGGGCAGCCGTGGGGCTGGGGGAGAGGGAGGCAGCGGGGCAGTGGAGGGGGAGGAAGCACAGAAGACTGTGGGAATAAAAGGAGACAGAGAACGGGGTGGGGGTGGTGAAGATGGGAGGTGGGGGGAATGCCTCTTCAGCAGCCTCAGAGCTTCACAGGGAAGCAGAGTCTGGTTGGAACAGCTTCTCTTGAGGGTTTTAGTTCCAATAACCTATTAAGTTTCCTTATCTTTTATTCCACAACAGAAGTTTTGCTCCAAGGTTATTTAAAGGCAAACCAAAGACAAAGCCAGAGGCCTGGGGCATAATTTTTTTAAACGACATTTCCCTTGGGGGTAAAAAATTGATTGAAGCCTCTAGCTACCCCCTACACCTACCCAATAAGCTGAAATCAGAATCTCTGGGGGGTGAGGGAGGCCTGGGTATTTGTATTTTTTGACTCTACAGATTATTCTAATATCCAGCCAGGTCTGAAAAACATGGGGTCAGGGGATAAATGTCATTTTGCTCTTTATCTTTTGTTGAGATGTCTACTCACAAGTTCTCTGACACTGAGGACCAGGGGCATTTTGCTGGTGATGGAGGCCCATTTGCTGGACTGCAAAGACTCCGGTATGTTAGTCACTCGGTCGTGTCTGACTCTCTGTGACCCCGTGGACTGTAGCCCACCCTCCAGGATCCTCTGTCCACGGGGTTTTCCAGGCAAGGACACTAGAGTGGATTCCTGTTCCCTCCTCCAGAGAGGACTTGAAGGACATACCACTTCAGGCGTTTAAACGGCAAAAGCGGGCCTTCCCTGGCAGTCCTGTGCTTCCAACGCAGGGAGCGTGAGTTTAATTCCTCATCAGAGAACTAAGATTGCAAATGCTGCGTGCCAGGGCCAATACAATAAAATGAAATAAAATTTAGAAAGAAAAATAACATGGAAAAGCCAAGGATGTGTGCATATGTGTGTGCTGTTGTCGCTCAGTTGTGTCCAACTCTTTGCCACCTGTGGACTGTAGCCCACCAGGCTCCTCTGTCCATGGGATTTCCCAGGCAAGAATACTGGAGTGGGGTGCCATTCCCTTCTCCAGGGGATCTTCCCCACCCAGGGACCAAACCTGCGTCTCCTCATTGTAGACGAATTCTTTACTACTGAGCCACAAGGGAAGCCCTGCAAACGTGCCTGGACACACATATATTTATAATAATTATCCTGTGGTGATCCTTTCTGGTTTATGAAGCACAGTCATCAACAGGGTCTCACCTACGCATCAGGGACCCTCAGTGGAGAATTCTTACTGTCAATGCCCCCATTTCACAGATGAGGACAGTGAGTCTCTGGGGGGAGTCAGAGCAGCCACAGGGTTGCCCTGGCTGGTCCTGCACAAGGCTCCCCGGCAGAGGCACAGTGGGACCGAGGGGCAGCCTAAGCGCTGTTCCCAAGTGCCTGCCCGGCAGAGTTTGACCTCTGTTGAGGAATGTGGAGTTTTCCTAACTCACACAAAGGAGCTGGTGCGGGAATACCAGAACCTGAAATTCCTTCCCTTCACCCTGTACTATGACGTCTGCCATGGAGCCCCACCCGCTGGGTGCCTCCTGGTGCTCGGCACGGAAGGATGGGGGCTGGCGTGCACCCTGGCTAACAGGCTGTCCCCCAGGCCCAGGCAAGGTCAAAGAGCAGCCTGACGCAGTGTCATCCAGGTTGGGAGCACTAGTCTGAGAGTCAAAGGCTCCGGGCATGCTTCCGGGGCCCCCGCTGAACCGGGAGGTGGAACAACATGTTTACTTTCTCTGGGCTTCCATTTCTCCAGCTGCCTCACCTCTACATCTAACAATCTGCATGCTTTCAAATGTATTATTAGCTTCCTGAAACCGTGTCCACTGAATCCCAGGGCTTTATAAGAAGAAACCATGAGGGGGTGACTGTCGATCCTACTTTAAGGAGACATTCAGACCTGTTAGAGATGTGCTTCGTCTCCACTTTGCTAAAATAAGAAATTCTTCTGATTTCAGCATCCCTAGAGGTGAGATACATGGAATCTAAATAAAGGTTAAGCTGAAACTGACAGTGGTGTCTTTTTCTTTTTTTTCTATCCATTTTTTTTTTAATTGTGGAAGTAAGCCAATCTAATGAAACCCAGAGTGTGGCATTTATAGTTTGTGTATTCAGAGTTGTGGAACATACACTTGAGAGTCATGAGAATGGATGTTCCTTCTCCTCCTTCCTCTTTAACCACTTTGGGGCTGCAGCATGCCTGTTTCTGACGTGGTTTCTCTCTCTCTCATCCTACAGAGAGGTCGCAATGTTGTCTCTGACACAAGGTTCTTCCACAGCCACCCACTACGAGCGCGCTGAGCCTTGACTCCAGGGCTGCAGTGATTCTCAAGGACTGCGGCCAGCTGTGCCTGAATCTCCTAACAAGAAGCACGAGAGCGGGCAGAGAAAGATGCTGGCCTAACACCACTTCCCAGGGAAGGTGACTTGAAATGCTAGGATATTTAACCAGGTAGCTCATCTTTCGCCGTGGAAAAACGAAGCAGCACAATGCAATCCTGTTTCCTGGAAGACCTTCTGATGGTGACTCAACACAAGTTATAAATGCCCAGATGCATAGCACTTTAAAATAAAACTGTTTCTTTTGAATAAGCCTCTGAGCACGCTGACTTAAAATGCCCATTTCTATTATGATGCTAATAATAGTCACCGAGTTAAAAGAAATGATTCCATAAATGGCACATCCGCTTTGGAAAACAGTCTGGTTGCTCATCACAAGGTTCAACACAGAATTATCCCATGATGCAGCAATTCTACTCTTAGGTATCTACCCAAAAGAAATGAAAATAAACATCTGCATTAATTTGTACACAGATGTTCACAGCAGCATTATTCATAATGGCTAAAAAAAAATAGAAACCACCCAAATATTCATCAGCTGATGAATAGATAGATAAATAAAATATGATGTATCTATACAATGGAGTACTATTTAGCAATAAAGAGGGATGAACTACTAATACATGCTATGCCATGAATAAACCTTGAAAACATTAAGCCAAGTAAAAGAAGCCTGCCACAAAAGACTACATACTATGTAATTCTATTAATATTGTGTACAGAATAGACAAATCTATAGTAACAAAGTAGTTTCCTAGGGCTGAGGAGGGAGGGGGATAAGGAACAGAGAAGGAGAGTGACTCTGATGGGTAAGGGATTTTGGCAGCTGATTAAAATGCTCTAAAACTGATAGGGACGATGGCTGCGTAACTGTGAATGTACTAGCATTTTACATGGGTGAGCCCTGTACATTTTAAACTGGCGGGCTGAATGGTCTGTGAATTATGTCTTAAGGTGTTATTTGTACAGTGACTCTAAAGAAGCGAACAGAGCAGAAGTGAGGAGCACGCGTCAGTCTAACTCCAGTGCCTAACTCTTCATCTGAGCACGTGCTACCACCATCTAACACGCTAGTTCTTTAGTTTCAAAAATTTACACTCACAAGTCAGCTGCTGGCAATGCCCAATCATGAAATGTGACAGCCGCACAGGCAGGGGCATCTGAGACGGGACAGCCCAACGCTGCCTCAGCGCAGATCCTGACAAACCCAGGAACAGGCAGAAGGCTCCCCGGCCCCACGTCAACACCATGTGAAAGAAGATCAAGTTGCATAGTCAGGAGCCCTCTTTGCAAAACTGTGTGGTGGCTGAGACATGTATCATGCCTGAATATTACAGAGGAAGATTACAAAGACTCTTCAAATGACAGGATATTGGGAATGAGGGAAAATAAAGAGACAAATATAGATCTACAACTGCACACCTCGGGGCTGGAGAAGAGAGATGGCTATTGGCGGGAACACAAAGTGATCACAGTTCTGTGCAGAAGCCAGGAGTGACACTCCTGTGGAACAAGACTGGTTTGGGGGGCTTCAGGACATTCAGGCAGTGGCCCGTACAGGCAGACATGCAAGAGTGAAGGCTGGAATCCAGTTGCCGTAGGGTAATCATTCATTTATTTATTTGTCCAGCCATTCACCTGCTCAGCCACTCACTGAATGAATATTGAGTCCTAAGCATAAGTATCATGCAAGTTCTGGGGAGACGGGGATAAGGACAACACAGCTCTGCCCTCTGGGGTCTTACAGCCTCACGGTCCAAGAAGGTCACAGCAGTCCTTGGACCCAGAGGCCCATTGCCCCTGGTCACGGTGGTGGTGGTGGTGGTGGTTTAGTTGCTAAGATGTGTCTGACCTCTTGTGACCCCATGGACTGTAGCCCGCCAGGCTGCTCTGTCCATGGGATTCTCCAGGCAAGAATAATGGAGTGGGTTGCATTTCCTTCTCCACTGGTCATAGTAATAGCATCCTATTTTACATAAGACCTTAGAGAGTTCGGCTTCCCTGGTGGCTCAGACGGTAAAGAACCTGCCAGCAATGCAGGAGACCTGGTCTTTGACCCCTGGGTTGGGAAGACCCCCTGGAGAGGGAATGGCTAACCCACTGCAATATTCTTGCCTGGAGATTCCCATGGACAGAGGAGTCTGGTGGCTATGGTCCATGGGGTCACAAAGAGTCGGACATGACTGAGCGACTAAGCATAGCACAGTTAGAGTTCAGAGAGCTGACTGGTGCATTCTGAGATCTCAACAAAGAAGCAAAAAAGTGATCCCATCCTTACAGATGAAACACTGAAGGCTTCGGGGACTTGGCCCAGATTTCTTGGTGGGTGGCGGAGCTGGACTAGAATCCAGATCTTCTGACGTCGTGTCTAATCTCATCCTATGGCTACTTGAAAACCAAAAATTAGAAAAAAGAGGGACTTCCTAGTGGTCCAGTGGTTAAGATGCTACACTTCCAATGCAGGGAGCACAAGTTTGATTCCTGGTCAGGGGACTAAGAGCCCACATATTGCACAGTGTGGTAAAAAATATATAGGAAAAAAAAGAAAGAAAAAAAAACCCCGAAAAGCCTGGTGCCTCAGACAGTTGAAAGAATCCATGTGCAATGCAGGAGACCCGGGTTTGATCCCTGGGTCAGGAAGATCCCCTAGAGAAGGGAATAGCAACCCACTCCAGTACTCTTGCCTGGAGAATCCCATGGACAGAGGAGCCTGGTGGGCTACAGTCCCTGGGGTCGCAAAGAGTGGGACAGGACTGAGCGACTATCACTTTCGCTTTCACAGCCAGTGCAGCATCGCGATCGCGATACAGGCGGGTAACTTGTTAGGAAGCACGAGGAAGGCGGTGGCAGCGTTTACAGCCTGTCATCATGTGACGCTGGGACACGGCTGTCTTGGCAGGAGCAAGGGCAACCAGGGCACCTGGGGGCCCTTGACAACGCAGTTGCTCTGACCCAGCGTGTACCCCTGGAGGTGGGCTCTGAACGCTGCTCGGTCATTTAACTTCCACGATTCCACAGAGCTAACTGGGCAGGAATCTATTATCAAATAACTCAAAACAAGGGTATAGACATTGCGCACTGGCCTGATTTAGCATTCTCCTCCCGATCCCTGTTCTGGCCAGTGGGATGTAAGTGGAAGTCAGCTATGGGGACCCTAGAAAAGCATTAGGACTTGGGATGCAAGTTCTGCCTGCTCACCCTTTGCCCCTCTCTCCCTGGAATCTTACCACCATGAAGAAAAAGCCAGAACAATTACAGCACCTGCCTCTGCTACCACGGAACCACTGGGCCAAGGCCAGCTGCCAAGCAGCTGCGTATTGTCTTCTCTGTGAGAAAATAAACCCCTGCTGTTTCAAACCTCCACAGGCAAAATCTGTTACCACAGAAGGTGTTCTTGACTGATGTCATGTGTGATGTTTGGAAACAGACATGTTCAAGTTCTGAGTGCCGAAGGATTGATGCTTTTGAACTGCGGTGTTGCAGAAGGCTCTTGAGAGTCCCGTGGACTGCAAGGAGATCAAACCAGTCAATCCTAAAGGAGATCAGTCCTGAATATTCATTGGAAGGACTGATGCTGAAGCTGAAGCTCTAACACTCTGGCCACCTGATGCGAAGAGCAGACTCATTGGAAAAGACCCTGATGCTGGGAAAGACTGAAGGCGGGAGCAGAAGGGGATGACAGAGGATGAAATGGTTGGATGGCATCATCGACTGAATGGAAATGAGTTTGAGCAAACTCCGGGAGATAGTGATGGACAGGGTGGCCTGGTATGCTGCAGTCCATGGGGTTGCAAAGAGTCGGACATGACTTAGCAACTGAACAACAACAGCTACTTATGGAATAAACTATAAAGTCTATGGAATTACTCTTATTAGATAGGAGTACTGTGTATTAGTACTTTACACATGAAGAAACCCTCAAGGCTCAAAAAAACTTAATTTGCACAAGCTCCTACGGCTATCAAGGAATAGAGTAAAAGTGAAAATCTGAGAGATCTACTTCAGAGCACATGTTCTATAAAAGGAGATATACTTATCACTGAGATTGAGCTAAAATATTAAAGAACATAACAATCATGAATCTTTCTGTGCTAAACAGATTAGAAATAGAAAGAGGGAAACTAGATACAATATACCAGAGAATATGATGAACCTAAGATCGTCTTTAAAAATCCTATCAAGAAAAAATCAAGACAACAGATTTCAATAGGATAATTAAAAGCCTGGACATTAAAAGATTTGGTAGCGTGTTCTCTGAATCTGGTACATATTTAGTGGAGTAGAAACTTTACTCTCTTGAATACCTGGTAAGTTTTCAAGCATGTCTAGAACCCTTTTTATTGGTTTAGATCCCATGCTAAATAGTCCAAATGCTAAATAGATCATGACATAGATGTGATTCTTCTCTTGAGATGTCAATTTCTAGTAGATGATATAAAAGTTAAAAAATAAATAAAAGATTCTGTAACTAGGGAAAGGAATTAAAATAATTTAAGCCAAAAAATCCCATTATAAGTTTCAAATAAGAGTTATATACTTCACTGTAAAAAATAACATTTTTGTACCAACAAATCATATGCACTCAAATTATTCACTCAAATTATTTCAAATCCAGTTGCATATGTGGGCTGTCACTCAGTCGTCTTTGCAACCACATGGACTATAGCCCACCAGGCTCCTCTGTCCATGGAATTTTCCAGGCAAGAATACTGGAATGGGTTGTCATTTCTTACTCCAGGGGATCTTCCTGACCCAGGGATCGAACCTGCTTCTCCTGCACCTCCTGCATTGGCAGGCAGATTCTTTACTAGCGCCACTGGGAACTGAAATTCAAATCAAAACTTTCATCGCAGAAGGCAACTGCATTTCTCATTTTGAGAGTATCTTTGCATACATATAGTAAAGAGTGTGGGCTCTGGTATCAGACTGCCTGGGTTCAAATCCCAGTTCTAATAGTTAGTAGGTGGTGTGTTCTTGGCTAAGTCATTTAACATTTCTGTACCGCAGGATCCCCTCCTGTAGAATACAGTAATTATGGTAACCTACCCCATAGGATCATTATGAAGATTAAATGAATTTTGAACAGTAGCTGATTCCCAGGAAGCACTATATCGAGTCCCATTAAATAATAGCTATTTTCCAGGATAAACCTGCAGTTTACACTTATTTCCCAACACACCTCAGACACTCAAGGGGTTCTTTCTCTCCTGCACACTATAAAAATAAGGCAGCAGCTTTCCGAAGCTTTGAGGACTTGCTATTCTGTTTCTGGCTGAGTTTATTTTCCTGCCTTAGGTGCCCAGAGTCTATAGGAATACCAGGAGCTACTGACTGAGTTGAGGCACTTGAGAAAATATGAAAAAAGAAAACACAAACGAACCAACCCCGGGGCTTCCTAGTGACAGGAAAGGCAGAGGGGGACGCCACACTCTATCTTGCCAGAGCAGCTCTGCCCAGGGGCCGGGGGACCCTGCACCTGGTTCGACCCTGAGGAAGGCAAGCTCTGGGCTCCGTCGGCGCTGCACCCGTTTCCAAACCACAGGCGGCTCCCGGTCTCCGCTTCTCTCCTCCCCTTGGTGCCTCTGTGCCCTTGACACAGTCGCCAGGCAGAAGTTCACCACGCTGGCCCTGCGCTCCCCCTGGGGAAGCACTCTGTGGTCACGCCAGTCGGCATGGGCACCCTCGTCCCAGGGGACAGTCTGAACACATCCCTCACGCCCCTCAAACTGGGATGACAGGAACACGGAGATAAGCAAAGACAGCTTTTGGTGATTCTACCATGAAAATGAGACAAAATGGTAGAAGTCAATCATAAAAAAGGCCTTCCTAGTGTTGAGTCTAAGAAATAAAAAGGCAAACAATTTACTTTGCAAAGTCCCATCAACTGTCAAGATAACAGATAAATTCTCAAAATGAATCAGATCTGATTGACTTAAGGTCCAAAAGAATAACATTTTGGACCATGTATCCCTGTATAATACCTGTTGAACAACAGGACCTATTGGAGAAGTTCATCTTCTCAGTGGAGACATAGCAAGCCATTATTTAACTTGATTGCTGTTGTTCAGCCGCTGTGTATGTATGTTGTTGTTCAGTCCGTTAGTCCTGACTGACTTTGCGACCCCATGGGCTGCAGCAGGCTAAGCTCCTCTGTCCTTCAGTATCTTCTGGAATTTGCTCAAATTTCCATCCACTGAGTAAATGATGCCATCCAACCATCTCATCCTCTGTTGCCCTCTTCTCCTCCTGCCTTCAATCTCTCCCAGCACCAGGGTCTTTTCCAATGAGTTGGCTCTTTGCATAAGGTGGCCAAAACATGGAGTTTCAGCTTCAGCATCAGTCCTTCCAACGAATATTCAGGGTTGATTTCCTTTAGGATTGACTGGTTTGACCTCCTTGCAGTCCATGGGGATTTCAAGAGTCTTCTCCAGAACTACAGTTCGTAAGCATCACTTCTTTGGTGTTCAGCCTTCTTTACGGTCCAACTAGGAACTTCCCTGGGGCTCAGACGGTAAAGCGTCTGCCTACAGTGCAGGCTGGGAAGATCTCCTGGAGAAGGAAATGGCAACCCACTCCAGTATTCTTGCCTGAAAAATCCCATGGACGGAGGAGCCTGGTAGACTATACAGTCCATGGGGTCGAAAGAGTTGGACACGACTGAGCGACTTCACTTTCACTTTTTCTTGTAAAAGTTTGGACAGCAATGTTGCATGTTGTGTTATACCGCCACCTCGTGTCCATTATCATTATTGCACGAGGTAGATTGGAAAAAGGCAAACTTGCATTTGCTATGTTATACTGCCGCCTGGTGCTCATTGCCATTATTGCAAGGATTTTATTTATATATATATACATATACATATATGTATATATGTATATGTATATGATCATATATATATATATATATATATGGTCTTCCCTAATAGCTCAGTTGGTAAAGAATTCGCCTGCAATGCAGGAGACCCCGGTTTGATTCCTGGGTCAGGAAGATTGGCCGGAGAAGCCATAGGCTATTCTTGGGCTTACCCGCTGCTGTCTCAGATGGTAAAGAAGTGTTGGTCGCTCAGTACTGTCCGATTCCTGGTGACCCCATGTACAAAAGCCCACCAGGTTTCTCTGTCCATGGCATTCTCCAGGCAATACTACTGGAGTGGGCTGTCATTCCCTTCTCCAGGGGATCTTCCTGACCCAGGGATCGAACCCAGTCTCCTGCAGCTCCTGCACGACAGGTGGATTCTTTACCCGCTGAGGCACCAGGGAAGCATATCATACACACACACACACACACACACACACATACACACACACACACACACACACACACACACACGTGTTGAGTACCTCAGTCAAGTCTGATTCTTTGAGACCTAATGTACTGCAGCACACTTTTAATTTCATGGCTGCAGTCACCATCTGCAATGATTTTGGAGCCCAAGAAATCTGTCACTGTTTCCATTGTTTCCCCATCTATTTGCTATGAAGTGATGGGACTGGATGCCATGACCTTTTCAATTGTTTTTTGAATGTTTTGTTTTAAGCCAACTTTTTCACTCTCCTCTTTCACCTTCATCAAGAGCCTCTTTAGTTCGTCAGTGAAGAGGTGACTCATTAGAAAAGACCCTGATGCTGGGAAAGACTGAAGGTAGGAGGAGAAGGGGACGATAGAGGACGAGATGGTTGGATGGCATCACCGACTCAATGGACGTGAGTTTGAGCAAGCTCTGGGAGATGGTGAAGGACAGGGAAGCCTGGCGGGCTGCAGTCCAGCAGGGTGGCAAAGAGTCGGTCACAACTGACTGAACAACAACAATACCATATAAAATCTAGAACATTAAAAAAGAACATAATCATTCCAATTTGGAATGAGACTATTTTAACAGCAATAATAGGTGTTCTTTTTTTAAAAAAATTACTCTTAGAAAACATGCATCTAAAGCTTGCCATTATCAACATGTTAACAGTCATCACTGTTTGATTGAGTTACGGTGAACCCTGACAGAACACACACGGAATTGAACACCCTGGGTTATTACGGGTTGCACTGGTTGGGGGCTCTCACAATGGGGTGCCCAGGGCTCTGAAAAGACTTATGATGTGATGTAAAGTTTAAGGAAGCAGGGCTTTGTTCTGGACTGGAAGCTTCCATTTGTATGGTATGTATGTTTATAAATGAATGTTGATGTATATTTAAAATGTTTGTTTGCTTATTTATTTATTTTTGACTCTGCTGGGTCTTCATTGCAGCATGGGCTTTCCTCTAGTTGTGGCAAGTGGGGGCAACCCTCTAGCTGTGGTGTGTGGGCTTCTCATCGCAGTGGCTTCTCTCGTCGCAGAGCACCAGCTCTATGGCTCCCGGGCTCCAGAGCACAGGCCCAGTCGCTCTGCTGCATGTGGGATGTTCCCGGATCAGGGGTCAAATGGGTGATCCTCGCACTGCAAGAACCCTTAACCACTGAACCATCAGGGAAGCCCCAGTATCGATGCATTTTTATTAATGAAAGTCCACAGCTTAGTCATATTTTCTTAGTTTTAATCTAAAGTCCTAAAAAAGTCTAATGTGCCTTTTCTGTTTCCAGGAGGTCAATCATATTACATTTAGTTGTCATATCTCCTCAGGCTACTCCTAGGTATGATAATTTCTTAAGACTTTCCTCGTTATTGATGAACCTTGACAGTTTTGAGGAATACTGGTCAAGCATTTTATAGATCCCACTGGAACCTGTCTGATTCATGACTATTCATGATTCATTCTATTTCATGACTAAACTGAGAGAATGAGTTGGGAGAGAAAAACCACAGAGGTGAAGTGCCGTTTCATCACATCATGTCAAGGGTACATACTCTGTATGTACTAAAGAGATTTATCACTGCTTGTACTGATCTTGATCCTTGAAGCAGAGCTTATCAGACTTTGCCACTGTGACGTTACCATGCACCCACATACTGTCCTTGGGAAAGAAGCCCCTAGAGCAACCCACACAGAAGAAGCAGGGATTCGCTCCCCTCCCTGAGGCAGGGCATCTACATAAATTATTCAGATTTCTTCTGCATAGCAGGTTTGTCTACTCTCCCCCATTTAAAGAACTGAATTACTTTTTTGAGCCAATATGGATTCATTTAGTTTATATGTTCGGTGATAATCCAGTACTACTCACTTTATTTTGTTGATCAAATTATTCTAGCCATTGGGAAATCTTCCAGTTGGCTCCTCAGTCCCTTTAACAAACTTCTTCCATGTAGGTTTTTCTGTCTGGTTTTTACCTCAAGCACTTCCTTACTTTGACTTCCATCCTTTCTAGCACTAACAAGATGCTCCAGGTTCATCTTGTATATTTCCTGCCTTTGTTCTAGAATCATTCCTTTGTCCACTTAGCCCAACTTCCTCATATTAGAGATCAAGATCCCAGCACACAAGTAAAGTGTGCCTGTTGCTGTTGGGGTGTTTTCCTTCTAGCCTTTCTCAGCTGAGAGCAAGGAAACAGGTGCGTGTGTACTAACCAGGTATACACACGTTCTGTAAGCATTTCTATAAGGAACTATCTGTATCCACATTAAGCTAAATATGAATCCATATTCATGTCTCCAGCTCTAATTCTTGACCACATGGATCCTAACCTCCGCTCATTGACCAGTCAGTTCCTATCCCAACAGGAAGAAATCTGGCTCTCACCATTCCTCATCCATTTCCTAAAATCTTCAGTTCCAATGTCTGTGTATACTGGTATCCGAATTGTTTATGTGTATACCCCTGGGAAACAACTTTACCCACTAAGAATACAATGAGAGCTTATATTTCAAGGATAAACTTAAGTCTTGGATAGCATAGTCTGCTTGGATATTTTTAGCTTTTTTTTTTTTTTTAAAGAACTACTAGCAAACATAATTGGGCTTCCCTGGTGGCTCAGTTGGTAAAGAATCCACCTGCAATGTTGGAGACCTGGGTTTGATCCCTGGGTTGGGAAGATCCCCTGGAGGAGGGCATGGCAACTCACTCCAGTATTCTTGCCTGGAGAATCCCCATGGACAGAGGAGCC
Organism: Cervus canadensis; assembly: GCF_019320065.1. Classification (NCBI taxonomy): domain Eukaryota; kingdom Metazoa; phylum Chordata; class Mammalia; order Artiodactyla; family Cervidae; genus Cervus; species Cervus canadensis. The sequence continues at coordinate 44,473,419 of NC_057399.1, read as the reverse complement.
TGGTGGGCTACAGTCCATGGGGTCACAAAGAGATGGACACCACTAGCAACTAACCACAGTAGAGCAAATATAATTAAGTCAAAGACTAAGAGGAGTCCCTAGCAAGGTAGTTCAGGGTATAGCAGTTTGGACAACAGAGGCAAGCAACCATGGGATTTTTTTCTTCTATAGGCAAGTGAAAGAGGATGGCTAAATCTGGGGCATCACAGCAACGGGCTGTGATGTGTGAATGGAAAAGCAACATGATTTCATAAGAGGTTAGGTGACTAGATGAAAAGTGCTGAGCATTTGTGATCAATAGAAGTGTATGTAAAACATGGAACTTATTAAAGTTAGTGGAGACTGCAGAAACAAACTGAGGTTTTTACATGTTTTCCCATTACTGTTATATCTTTGAGGAGGTACATATGACTTAGCTATTGGAGCTGACGAAAGACTTTAGTCTTATACTAGGTCTCTAATGATTCACATGAGTCAGTATTCTAAGTATGTCCAAATATTTTATGAACAAAGGGGAAAAAAATGCTTGTGAATCTAGAAGCCTGGAAAAATCCTTTGGCACAGAATTACTATATCAGCCTTTGTGTTTATGCAGGAGTATGCTGCTTCTGGGCTTCCCTAGTGGCTCAGATGGCAAAGAATCTGCTTGCAATCCAGGAGACGCGGGTTCGATCCTTGGGTTGGGATCCCTGGAGAAGGGAATGGCTACCTGCTTCAGTATTCTTGCCTGGAGAATTCCATGGACTGGGGAGCCTGGGAGGCTACAGTCCATGGGGTCGCAGAGTCAGACAAGACTGAGTTACTAACACAACAACATTGCTTCTTTTAAACTGAATGTATTCAATAACTGAGATATTTGTGTTAGCATATTCAACTTAAGTACATTCCTCCAAAGAAGATTAAACTCTCTTTATAATTTGTCAGTTTTTGCATACTAAGTCTGGTATGAAGTTTCTCATAACAATTACTTATTAAAATTTGGAGAGTCTATGACAAACCTAATTACGCTTAGTGCCTATTACTGATCTATGAGAACATACTTCATTTAATTTTGACTGTTAGGAGGAGGACCATTATGTAATTATCCAAAGGCACTTTTATATATTGTTATTCTATTGCCATTTTAAGAGACAGGTTTAGTAATTTGTGCTTTGTACCTTTTAAAAATTTTATTTAGGAACTGTTCAGATTTTCAAAGAATTTAATCATTTCTCTATGATCTTAATGTCACTGAAGGATCTGAAAATTACAATTTAACTAGTATTACATTTTTTATTTGCAGCACTGTAAACTCTTATGAGATTAAACCTTTAAAAAGATACTAATTATTATCATTCTGTTTACTTGAGTATAATAATGTATATTTCATTTTAAGCAAGCCTTGGAAACAATGTTAGTTTACTCAATTCATAAAACCATGGTAGGAAATTTTGAATTATGAGAAATTTAACCCTTATTTTTAACAAATAAAAATATTTTGCTAACATTATTTCCATATGATAAACTAAGTTTTGAAAACTCTGATCATGTTCCAAAGTTCCTCTTTTATTTTGAAATTAAAACCTTTTTTACTACCTTGTAGTTATAAAATCAGACTACTGATTAATCAGATACTTCCCAATACTCATTAAAAGAAACACAATAACTTCTTTTTTTATTTTAGAAAATGTTTACTGTTTATCTGTACTATATATAGCCTGACAGTGCATGAAAAATGATTTTTTGATCAATTCTTCGGAAAATTTTTAAAACATAATTTTTTTATCAGTTGACCTTTATAAGAAAGGAGGAAAGACAAAAAAGAAAGTGACATATGGCTGGATTTTTCACACTTGGGCCCTAGATAATATTATCAAGTCATACAGTTGGGGGAAAAAAGAGCCATCATTGACTAATCCTGAAAGTACAGAAGCAAAGAAGAGGAAAACTTCTAATGCCCTAAGTTGAATAAAACGATCTCTTTTAGATGAGCAAGGCAATGTTCTCATGAAAGCTCCTTTTTTGTTTTTTTTTTCTCAAATAAACAATTTTGTTCATGTCAAAACCTCCCCAAAATGATCACTGCAATTCCAAACTTTTCTTGGTGAAATTTTACCAGTGATGCGATCAGTGTACAAGTTAGCTTTATGGTGAGAAAACATGATGAAGGAGGCGGATGTCAGGCTGCAAGAAGGGTCGCTGTAGACTGAGACAATTCCATGAGAACCGAGTGATCTGATCCATAAAGATAACGCTGGGTACCTCTGAGTCTCTGGAATCCGGCCAAAGCCCAAGAATCACTGATCGGGGACTGATAACATCAGAGCTCCATTCAGTGTGGATTTCTTTCTCAGGCAAACGGCAGGTAGAGGACAGACAGAGAAGAGGGATCTCAGATGAACACTCAATTCCTGCTTTGAGTGCAAGCTGGGGTGTGTCTTTGAGGGTATTTCTGGGTGAGATTAACATTTGAATCATTAAAAAAAAAGTAAAGCAGATTTTTCTCCCTAAAATGAGTGGGCCTTATCCCATGAATGGAAGACCTGAATGGAATAAAAAGACCAAGTGAGACAAACTCCTCCCGCCTGACTGCCTTGATCTGGAACATCAGTGTCCTGCCTCCCAACCAGGACACAAACATGAGCACTTCTGGGATCTCCGGGAGGGACATCTTCAAGTACTGTAATCTATAAGTACAAGATGAACTGGGGCTTCCCAGCTGGCGAAAATGGTAGGAGTCCAACTTCCAATGCAGGAGACATAAGAGAAGCAGGTTTGATCCCTGGGTTGGGAAGATCCCTGGAGAAGGGACCAGCTACCCATTCCAGTATTCGTGTCTAGAAAATCCCATGGACAGAGGAGACTGGTGGATTACCATCTATAGGGTCACAAACAGTCGGACACCACTGAAGCAACTTAACACACATGCACAAGATGGACTAGGTCTGATAACTCTTTGTTGGAGCCAGCCCTAGAGCTGAAAAGCTCAGATGTCAAAAAAAAAAAAAAAAAAAATTGGACATCACACCATCAGCTCTCCCAGTTCTCAAGCTTTCAGACGTGGACTTGAAACTAAACCATCAGCTCTTATGAGTCTCCAGCTTACTGAGTGTAGATCTTGCAATTCTCAGCCTCCATAATCTTGTGAGCTAGTTATTAATAATAAATTTTTTTATCTCTTAGAATGAATCATATGAATCATTCTGTAAATGATTTTACAGTAATCATACTCACACACACACACACACTTCCTATTGGGTTTCTCTGGAGAAAGCTGACTAATCCAAATATCAAAGTACAATGAGCTGGTGTAAGTCACACACAGAAAGTCAATTTACAAATAACCACTTCCTGAAACTTTTGTATTTTAGGAAACTTTCCACAGACTTGAAATAACAGTAAAGGGATCTTTTCAAAAGGAAAAGCAAAGGACTTCATAGTGAAAACTGTTCTTAATGTTCTTGGACCAAAGAAATTTCTACAGATCTTCAGGGGTCAACCATGTGATGGAGGAATATGTTCAGTTAATGAGTGCTCCTGAGTGCAAGATTTAATTGATTCTCTGGCATAGGCCCAAGCTTCTTTACAGGATCCCCAAGAAACCAGATATTCCAGTTTCTGAAATATAAATGTAAAATTTCTGGAAGTTTCAAAGATACTAAGCAAATGCAAAACAGGAAGACTGTGCAAGGCCCAATATTCACTCAGAACACGCTACTGTTAAACAACAATTGAAAGCAAAGTAAACAATCCAGAAAATCGTCTTCAAATTCATTTTCCATTGTGAAAAGTCAACATAGAATATATGCAGGTTGATTTTTATTTACTAACGTGCTTTAAAGAAATACATGTGTATTTCAAGGAACAATCTTATGGTTATAACGTTATGAAGTTTCTTAGACGAGGCAGTCTCTAGATAGAGGAATTTCTGGATTGGTCATAAAGGGGTGAGAAAGCTGGGGCCTCCTTAACGGATTCTAGGCATCTACATTCTAAAGGTTTCCAAGTCTTCCATACATCCTGGGGTCCATTAGTACCTTTAACTCAATGATTTTGGAAATGAATCACCAAAAAAGAGGCAGAAATTTAGCAGAAAGTGCCTGTTGAAAAACAAATAAGACTCTGAAAGAGGGGACCAGAGTTCAGTAAGACTTGGAGAAGTGGACAGGAATCCACAGGATTTTGTCTGCAGGTGTCAAGCTGACAAAAGGAAAATCATGGTGGACAAGAGCAAGTTGGATCCGAGTTTGCACATCATGTTTCAGAACAGGGTAGTTAGAAATACTTCCTTTAACTTGTTTATTCTCGTGTGTGGCATACAAAAGGCTAGAGGAGCACAGCCTCTTTTGACCCCTGTGCCATGGAAGAAAGCCAGGCTCACTGTCAGTGGTATGCCCACCAAGACTGCCTTTCTGAGCCAGTCTTAAGATTCAGGGCTTGGCAGTGTTATACTGGAGTTTCAAAGACTGAATGAGGTAAAACCACAAAAATTTTTCTTCCGCAGGAGCCCAGCACAAGTGATCCAAGGCTGCACAAAGTGTGACAGCATTTCATATGTGGTCTGAAGAGCCAAGGGCAGGATGGTATTTTGATAAACGGTTTGACAGTCCACAGGGTAAATATCCAGCATACCTACATATTGGCTCTGGGATCTTGGGCAAGTTAGTATCTGAGTCTCATTTCCATTACAAAGCTGTTTTAGAGATGAAACCAGTTGGCATAACGCCCAGTCCATAGCTCAACAAATGGCAACCATCCGAATTTTCATCACCTAAACTTCTCTCGAATGGAGAAAAGCCAATTCACATTTAAGTGCCTGGTGGCTCAGACAGTAAAGCGTCTGCCTACAATGCAGGAGACCGGGGTTCAATCCCTGAGTTGGGGAGATCTCTTGGAGAAGGAAATGGCAACCCACTCCAATATTCTTGCCTGGAAAATCCCATGGACGGAGAAGCCTGGTCGACTACAGTCCACGGGGTCACAAAGGGTCGGACACGACTGAGCAACTTCACTTTCACTTTCACTTTCTACGTGGCAGGCACTGTACTAGCCATTTCCAGGTGTGACCTCCTTTAATCCTTACAAAGTCCCTGAGAGATACTCTTCTATGTCATAGGAGTCTAGAACCTGAGACTGTATCACAGCAAAGTACAGTAGAAAATGCACTGTGAGGGGACTTCCCTGGTGGTCCAGCAGCTAATCCACACTCCCAATGCAAGGGGCCCAGATTGATTCCTGATCAGGGAACTAGATCCCATATGCTGTAACCACGATCTCACATGTTGCAATGAAGATCCAGCACAGTTAAGTAAACAAATGTTTTTTTAAAAAGAAAATACACTGAAAAGGGTGGGGGAGTTGTCTCATCTTAAACAAATGATGGCTAACTCCCCTTTCAGCTAACAGGCCCTAATTCTATGACCCAATATGGACAAGGAGCAAGTGTCTTTTAATTTCATGGCTGCAATTACCATCTGCAATGATTTTGGAGCCCAAGGAAATAAAGTCTGTCACTGTTTCCATTGTTTCCCTATCTATTTGCCATGAAGTGATGGGACCAGATGCCATGATCTCAGTTTTTTGAATGTTGAGTTTTACTTTGCCAACAAAGGTCTGTGGAGTCAAAGCTATGACTTCTCAGTAGTCATGTATGGATGTGAGAGTTGGACCATAAAGAAGGCTGAGCATCGAAGGATTGACGCTTTTGAACTGTGGTGTTGCAGAAGACTCTTAAGAATCCCTTGGATGGCAAGGAGATCAAACCAGTCAGTCGTAAAGGAAATCAATCCTGAATATTCATTGGAAGGACTGATGATGAAGTTGAAGCTCCAATACTTTGGCCACCTGATGTGAAGAGCTGACTCATTAGAAATGATCCTGATGCTATGAAAGACTGAAGGCAGGAGGAGAAGGGGATGACAGAGGATGAGATGGTTGGATGGCATCATTGACTCAATGGATATGAGTTTGAGCAAACTCCAGGAGATAGTGAAGGACAGGGAAGCCTGGTCGTGCTGCAGTCCATGGGGCCACAGAGTTGGACAAGTCTGAGCAACTGAACAACAATATGGCCAAGAAAACATGGATAGAGTTATAGTCAGATTTCTCAATATTAACAGGAACTTTAAAGAGGAAAATAAACCTTTCACAAGCCGTATTATAATGATCAACTTTCGCAAATTTTCTAGAGCAATGCTTGGGGGAAAAAAGAAAACTGTGAGTCTAATTTTTTCAGAATTTGTCTAAGTGATCCAAAATCTGAAATACCGTTTTTCCTCCAAGGTTTGGCTTATAACGTCAAAGACAGTCAAAATTTCAGGGCTATTTGATGCTTCAACAGCAGTTTCTTCTCTCACCTGCAAAGTTGTGAGTTGCCACCTGGTGATAGCAGAGTTCCATTTGTGCCATCAAAGAGGAAAGGGTGGTCTTAAATCTCAAAAAAATCACAAAAATGCCGCCTGGTTTCTGTTCAAGGAATAGGTTTCTCTATTTAAAAAAAAAAAAGAAAAAAAAAAAAACCACGGCTAAAATCCAGATTATTGAGTGAGTATTATCCACACAGACAGACTCAAGAGTGAATTGGGGGAAAAGGAATTTTTGCAGTTGAGCAAGTCTCTCGCCGGTCCTCATTGCTAGAACCAGCTAACTCACCTTCCTATTCTGCTGTGTTACAGAACCTGGTCCCAGGGCTGATCTGGCTCCCTTATGGCTTAGATTGTTCTAGCAACACCTCTGCAGCCTCCTCTCCACTCACAGGTCACTGCAATTCTTCCCGTTACTCCTTATGTCCCATCCCTCCCACTCTTCTGCCCTCCCTCTCTTCTCTAAGGCATTTTGAAACTGCAGGGGACTTTTTCCTGTCTTCCAGGAACCTTCACATCCCCAGATAACAGCAGAATCTCTACCCAAAGCTTGCAGTCCTTCTCCTTTTGTTAAAGCTTCATTTTGACAGTTACTCTGTGCCCTTTTTGGTTGTACTATTTGCAGATAAACAATCTGAAGGCTCATGTATTCATTTTATAAACTTGTATTGCAATCCAGTTTTCAGTTCTACTGCAAATAACAGTCAGTAGAATTTTTCATGCTTCTGAACTATGTTTTATACCCAGAAGAAGATGGCAGCTTTAATTAATTTCTTTATTACACAATAGATCACTCAAAATATTGCCACTGTCTGGCCTCAATCACCAAGACATTAAGGCCAGGGGCTGCCATGACCATGAAAATTAAGGTTTTGTTTTGATGAAAGCACACATCTAACATCTAGTGGAAATAATTTCAGGAAAAATTAAAAGTGCAGCTGATATTTTGTCCTTCTTTAATATATTTTTTTATTAACAAAAGCAAAAGGTACTAAACTCAATACCTGATTTTATCCTACCACTGCCTATACTCCAATTATTAGTTAAAATAAATAAGCCTTGTTTTTCTTTTTAGGTGGACCATTTTTTTTAAGTCTTTATTTGTTACAACACTGCTTGTTTTATGCTTTGGTTTTTTGACCATGGGATGTGGGATCTTAGCTTCCTGACCAGGGATCGAACCACATCCCTGCACTAGAAGGCAAAGTTTTAATCATGGACGACCAGGGGAGTCCCAATAAACCCTGTATTTAATAAACAAAGTTCTCCTTGCCTTTTGCCCTTGACTGTGCTGAGTTTTCTGGTCATCTCAGCAGAACCACCTCTTACTTCCAAGGTTGGGTGCCATGTTTCCCAGAATGCCCTCTCTGTATGGTTTGATTTTCTGCCATCAGAGGAACTTGCGTGGGACTTAGAAAATTAAGCTATCCTTCTCAGGGGGTCACAGTGGCCAGGGGTGATGGCATCCTGGGTTTCTGGCTAATTTCAGCTTCCTTCTCCCCTGCAGTTCTTCAGGCTGACATTTCTCCAATCCTCCCCCTGTAGCATTCTCCATAAGCTCCCCGACATGTGTGTAAGTCCTGATACCTTTATTAAATCCCTTTCTTTCTGTAATACTTGCAATGGCTCTGTTTTCTGGACTGAACCCATTTCCATTACTAAAAATTGTACTAATGTTTGTTACAGGATATCAGGCAAGGAAAAACTTCACAAAGTCCTACCGAGGTCTGTCCAGTGAAAGGAAGTAATTAAAGGAGCAAGTTGAAAAGAATAGTTGTCTATTTTTACAAACCACTGAATTTACACAAGAAAAAGAAATATTTGAATGCAAGTGAGGATTTTGTATTAGGCATCTTTACTGGTATTTTTTTACTGTTGAAAACTCTGCTTTTTTATTGCTTTCTCTCTTATCTTTGAAATGGCTGACTGTACTTTCCAATTCCCAGGAGTAATTTAGCATATTTCCCGGCATGCCTCTTGCCTCACTCCAACTACACTGCAGCTTTATGTCCTGTTTATTAATATCTGAAATAGAAACTCTACTGGCACCTAATGCATTCCGTTGACACTGGCTAGCAGATTTTTTGGAATTGTCTGACCTTCTTATCAGGGAACTTCCCAGGTGGCGTTAGTGGTAAAGAACCCATGTGCCAATGCAGGAGACATAAGAAATGCAGGTTTGATTCCTGGGTCGGGAAGATCCCCTGGAGAAAGGCATGGCAATCCACTCCAGTACTGCTGTCTGGAGAATTCTATGGACAAAAGGAGCCTGGTGGGCTATAGTCCACAGGGTTACAAAGAGCCAGACATGACTGAAGTGACTTAGCACACAGCATGACTTTCTTACCCTTGTTGCATTTTAAAATTACTTATGGAATGGATATGCTAAAAGTTTGGGCACTGAGCTTGTTGGAGGAAAAGGTCACACAACTCCAATAAACACATACTTTTATTTTTCACTGGTGATGAAGTTCATGCTCTAATACCATACACCTTGCAAAGGAAGTAGAGAAGAACAGTGAGCTTTCAGAGCTGGGGTAGTGTGTGGCGGGGAATCTCCCTTCATCCTGCAAATTTACCCACATATCCATCTATGACTGCACAAAATTTCTAACTTAGCGTTCTAGAGTAGTAAACTTTTGCTTTACACTTTAAAATGCTTTACATTTTAAAATTTAATACATAATAAGATTAGTTCTTACTAACATATTAAAAAAACACAGAAAAGTTTATAGTTATGTTTTAAAACTTTATTGGTTGCTCCTGTGAGGACTACGTAAATGAAAATTAAAACAAAAGAGAGTTAATTTTCTGCATCTGACTTTTTCCCCATGCAATACTGTATTTGTCAGGATAGGGTAGGTTTTTCCATAGTAACAAGCAACCCCCACATCCCAGTGGATTTCTCACTCACATATATGGTACAGTGTTAGCCACGAGGGAAGCCCTGCCCGTCACCCTCACCCAAGTGTTCTAGTTACTGGAGACCCTAGTGCACCTGTGTTACCACGACCACGAGAGGTGTCCTGGTTACTGGAGACTCTAGTGCACCTGTGTTTCCACAATCACAGAAGCAGGAGGAAGAGAAGTGGAGACTCTTCCACTCACTCTTTAAGCTTCTGCTTGGAAGTGAAACATGCCACTTGCGTTCACATTCCAGGGCCTAAAGCAAGTCACATGGCTTCACTTCACTTCAGAGTGGGTGGAGAATTAAAATCCTATCAAATGCCAGAGGGAGAGCTGGAATACGCACGCATGCTGTGCTGTGCTGAATTCCTTGCTCGTGTCCGACTCTTTGTGACCCCATGGACTGTAGCCTGCCAGGCTCATCTGTCCATGGGGATTCTCCAGGCAAGAATACTGGAGTTGGTTGTCATGGGTTCCTCCAGGGGATCTTCCTAACCCAGAGATCGAACCCAGTTCTCCCTCATCGTAGGCAGATTGTTTACCATCTGAGCCACGAAGGAAGCCCAAGAATACTGGAATGAGTAGCCTATCCGTTCTCCAGCAGATCTTTCTGACTCAGGAATCGAACCAGGGTCATCTGCAATGCAGGTGGATTCTTTACCAGCTGAGCTGCCAGGGAATCCCCATGCATGCAGATTATAGAAAACTGTTTAACTCACTGCCATTGTTAGATTACATTACAACCTAGTGAGTGCATGCATTATCTATGAGACAACAGTCTCCCTAGAGGATGAATACTGGTTCTTTAAGGGGTGGGGGCCAAAATTTAGATAGTACAGTGGTCTGTATATAGCCCTCCAAAGTGACACATTATATAAATACATATACTATGATATTAAAAATTCATTTGTGGGTGATTGGCAAAAAAATCTAAAAAGGCTCCTTAAAGGGGGTTGATAATGAAAATAAAGTTGAGAAGTACTAGTTTAGGGGGAAGCATACTGAGTTTGGGGCTTTCCTGGTAGCTCAGCTGGTAAAGAATCTGCCTACAATGAGAAAGACCCTGGTTCAATTCCTGGGTTGGGAAGATTCTCTGGAGAAGGGATAGGCTATTCACTCCAATATTCATGGGTTTCCCTGGTGGTTCAGACAGTAAAGAATCCACCTGCAATGTAAGAGATCTGGGTTCGATCCATGGCTTGGGAAGAGCCCCTGGAGGAGGGTATGGCAACCCAGTCCAGTCTTCTTGCCTGAAGAACTCCATGGACAGAGGAATCTGATGGGCTACAGTCAATGGGGTCGCAAAGAGTTGGACATGACTGAGCGGCTAAGCAAAGCACATCAGCATTCTGAGTTTGAGAATCAGGAAGGAGGCATTCTAATTCTGGCATTGAGTGAAATCAGTTAACTGACCACTCAGCTTGAAAAGCTTAGTTTTCATCCTTTGTATTAGTTTTCTTGGGCTGCTATAACAAATGATCACAAAATGGGTGACTTAACAGACATTTATTCTCTCACAACTCTAGAGCCTAGATGTCTGAAATATCAAGGAATCAGGTGTCGGTAGAGTCATGCTCTCTCTAAAGGCCCTGAGGGAGGACATGTCCCATGGGTCTGCTCCAGCTGCTGGGGGAGCCGGCAATCCTCGGTGTTCCTTGAGTTGTGAAAATGGAATTCTAATCCCTGCCTCTGTCTTCACTTTGTCTTCTCTGTGTGTGTATCTGCATGTCTCCAAATCTCTCTCTCCTTGTAAAAACAATATTCACTGGAATTTGGCCCATCTTAACATATTATGGTACCATCTTAACTTCATATATCTGCAAAGCCCTACTTCCAAATAAGGTCATGTTCACAGGTACTTGGGGTTAGGAGTCCCACATATCTGGTTTTTGAATCAATAGAACTAGAATTTACACCCTTTGATTCCATAACTATCTATGTGACTTTTTGTTTGTTTGTTTGTTTGCAGTGCCCACTACATTGTAGGCTCTGTGATTGAGACAGAAAGATTCCTTTAGTTGGTGAAAACTTTTTAGTCCCTACTATGTGCCAGGCACTGTTCTAGGCATTACAGTTAGTTATAATAATACAACAAACAAAGAATTCTAGACCAATTTCTACCAATTTTTTAGGGCTTATAATCCACAGTAGAAATGGATGACAGATATAAATAATATTAATACAAAAACACTAAGAAGACAGACAGGACAGAGTAAGATGATAGAGAGTGACAGAGTGGAGGATGTAATTGTGGGTAAGGTAGCTGGGAGAAGCCTCTTTATGGAGGCGAGTTTGAGTTAAAGGCTTTGAACGAAGGGAGAGAAAAACCATGTGACTACCGAGGAAGGAGAGTTCCAGACAGAGAAGAGCAAATGTAAAAGTCCTGAGCCTGCAGGACCATAAAGGGTAGTGCAGGCATGTGCAGAAGAAATGATGGGGACAGCACGGCAGAGTGGAGGGAGCGAAAAAGCAGAGGAAAGATATGAAGTTTGAGAGGTCATATGGGATCAGATCAGACAGTGCTGAGAAGCTGTAGGAAGTATTTTGGCTATTATTTTGAATATGCTTGCTTGCCAAGTCGCTTCAGTTGTGTCTGACTCTGTGTGCCCCATGGACTGTAGCCTGCCAGGCTCCTATGTCCATGGTATTCTCCAGGCAAGAACACTGGAGTGGGTTGCCTTGCCCTCTATCAGGGGATCGTCCCGGCCCAGGGATCAAACCCGGGTTTCCTGAGGCTCCTGCTTTGCAAGTGGATTCTTTACCACTGAGCCAACAGGGGAAGACCCCACTGATGCTTAATTTATTGCTCCACTAATCATATGGTGTGGCATTTACAGAGGAAAAGACACATGGATCAGTGAAACAGAATAGAGAATTCAGAAGTAGACTCACACAAACTTCTCAGGTAAATTTTGACAAAAATACAGAAATGACTCAGTAAAGGACTGTGTTTTCAATAAACGGTATGGAGCAACTGGATATTTCCAGGCCAAAAAGAAAAGAAAAAAAAAGAGCCTTGACCTAACCCTCATAACTTATGTAAGAATTAATTTTTTTTTAAAGTCACCAACTTAAAAAATAAAATATAAATCCATGAAAGATTTTATCAAATAGGAGAAAATGCTTGGGACCTAGAGCTATACAGAGTTCTTAGAATTGCCATCAAAAGTATGACCCATAAACAAAAAGGTTTGACAAATTGACTTTTTGAAACAACTTTTGCTCTGCAAAAGCCCATGTGGAGAGGATGAAAAGATAATGTACAGTCTTGGAGAAAATATTTACAAACACACATTTAACACTGGGCTTACCAGGTGGCGCTAGTGGTAAAGAAACCGTCTGCCAATGCAGGAGATGTAAGAGATGTGGGTTTGATCCCTGGGTCAGGAAGATCCCCTGGAGTAGGAAATGGCAACCCACTTCAGCATTCTTGCCTAGAAAATCCCAAGGATAGAGGAGCCTGGCGAGCTACAGTCCGGAGTTTTGGAAAGAGTTGGACACGATTGAGTGCACGCCCACATACATAACATATAAAGACTTCTCAAACTGACTAGTAAGGAAGAAACAAACAGACAAAACTCCCAAACAATTCAATTAGAAAATGCACAAAATGCATGAAGAGGTATTTCACTGGAAAGAATGTGCAGATGGCAAATAGAGATGTAACAGTTGTTTCACATCATCAGTCATCAGAAAAATGCAGATTTTAACCACAATGAGATATTACTACACACATACCAGAATTACTAAAATAAAATGGTAACAACATTAAATGCTATCAAGAATGTGGAGAAACCAAATCAGCCATACATTGCTGGTGAGAGTGTAAAATGGTACAACCACTCTGGAAAACATTTTGCCAGCTCTGAAAAAGCTAAATACCTAATTACCAAAAAAGCCAGCTATTGTAGTCTTGAGTATCTATCCAGAGGAATGGAAATTCATGTTTACACAAAAATCTGTATACAAGTATTCACAGCAGCTTTATTTGTAATACCTAAAAAGAAGCATCGGCCCAGATAATCTTCAACAGATGAAGTTTTACAAACTGTGGTGCATCCATGCATGGAATGCAACTTGGCAGTAAAATACTTTTTACTGTATGTAGCCATGAAATTAAAAGATGCTTACTTCTTGGAAGGAAAGTTATGACCAACTTAGATAGCATATTAAAAAGCAGAGACATTACTTTGCCAACAAAGGTCTGTCTGGTCAAGGCTATGGTTTTTCCAGTGGTCATGTATGGATGTGAGAGTTGGACTTTAAGAAAGCTGAGCACCAAAAAATTGATGCTTTTGAACTGGGTGTTGGAGAAGACTCTTCCGAGTCCCTTGGACTGCAAGGAGATCCAACCAGTCCATCCTAAAGGAGATCAGTCCTGGGTGTTCATTGGAAGGACTGATGCTGAAGCTGAAACTCCAATACTTTGGCCACCTCATGTGAAGAGTTGACTCATTGGAAAAGACCTTGATGCTGGGAGGGATTGGGGGCAGGAGGAGAAGGGGACAACAGGATGAGATGGCTGGATGGCATCACCAACTCGATGAGCATGAGTTTGAGTAAACTTTGGGAGTTGGTGATGGACAGGGAGGCCTGGCGTGCTGCGATTCATGGGGTCGCAAAGAGTCAGACATGACTGAGTGACTGAACTGAACTGATTGATACATACAAACTGAATGAATTTACAGGGAATTATGCTGAGTGAAAAAAGTTACAAATTCTAATTCCAAAGGTTATATACTGTATGATTGCACTTTTAAAACACTTTTGAAATGACAACATTTTAGAACCAGAGGACAGTTAACAGTGACGAGGGTGAGGCAAGCAGGTTGGAGGGAGGCAGAATGGTTATAAAAGGTCAAATGAAGGGTTATTGGAATGAGGGAACCATCCACTATCTGGAACGTGATGGTAAATACATGAATCTATGCATGTGATAAAATTGTATAAAGGAGAACACAGAAAAACATACAAATGAATACAGGTAAAGTGGGGAGATCTGAATAAGACTGGTAGATTGTATCAATATACTGTTTTTATATATATATCATACTTTTATAAGTGCTGCTATTTGAGAGAAACTGGGTAAAATACACATTAGTTCTTTTCTATATTATTTCTTACAACTGCATGTGAATCTACAATTATGTCAATAAACACTTCAATTAAAATTTTATCTGGAAGAGAAATTGCACAATAACAGGCATCTAAAAATACAACAAATACAAACAAAAGAATACTAAAGGGGATATATTGAACTAGAGATCAAGAATATAAAGCCATAATAATTAAACAGAGTGCTATTAGTACAGGAAGTCAATTGCACATATTAGAGAATCCATAAACAGAACCATGTATATTTGAGAAATTAGTATATTATTAATGCAAAACTTCCTATCATTGGTGAAAGGAAAGGCTAAGTGATAGGAAAATTTACCATTAATTTGGAAAAATAATAGATCACTATGTTATACTACACATAAAATAAATTCAAGATGGATTAAAATCAACATGTAAAGAATGAAACTACAGAACCAATACTAGACTGAACATAGGAGGATACTGTAAAGTAGATAATTATAGCTAGGAAAGATGTTTCAGAGAAAGACAAACACAACAGAAAATGGACAAACTAGTTTTAAGGAATAATCTGCATACTATTTCTCAAACAATTGTCTTTATTAATCTAATTCTGAGACTGCAGTTTGTAAAATTCCCTTGGCACTTATTTGTTGTGACACCTAGAAGACAATCAAATTGCCCAGGTAAATGGATGAATTTGCCTTCCTAGATGTGACTCTTGTAAAATAGGATACTGCCCTGACATACGACTTGGTGGGTGTGACAACAGATTGTAGTGGACAGCTCTGTTCCGGTCGCACAATCCCTTGATGGGCAATGTTCAAACACTGAGTGGTCTGCCTGGAGATGCTTTTTGCAGATAGTGTGATCTTTCTGCAGAAACCTAGAGGTCTGCAATGTGACTGTCCCATTGAGGCTTGTCCGAAAACCTTCACAGCATTCCTGAGGAGAACCTCAGCACCATGGGGTATGCTGGGTTCAAGTGGGAATGTTGCTTATACCAGTTTGAATTAGTTGCAGAGCTCTCTCTTATACCAGGCCTTCTGAGGCACCAATGTGTATGTGTGTGTGTTAGTTACTTAGTCATGCCTGACTCTTTGTGACCCCATGGACTGTAGCCCGCCACGGCTCCTCTGTCCATGGGGATTCTCCAGGCAAGAATACTGGAATGGGTTGCCATTTCCTTCTCCAGGGGATCTTCTTGACCCAGGGATCGAACCCAGGTCTCCTGCATGGCAGGCAGATTCTTTACCATCTGAGCTATATACACGGGTCAGAAAGTATTCATAAGTGAAACATATGCTATCTCCAAAGTCTGAAGCAGCCTACCTAGTGCTGTGTTTTTTTCTCCATGGGAAGAAGTACAAGGATTTATCTTACATTTGTGAGGGGGAGGGGGTGTTCTGGAATGCTTCAAACCATTAGATTTCTAAAATTTTCAGATAGGACAGGCCCTTGAGTCTTTGTAGGGCTGTTATCTGTTCTCTGGAGTATTTGTCTGGCCATATCCTCCACAGTACTTGCTTGTTCATCTGGTCCAGTTACCATAATATTAATATAGCGGACCAGGCTCTATTCTGCACAGTGTACAATCAAGATTTCTTTGGGGACTTTCCTGGTGGTCTAGTAGTTAAGAGTCTGCTTGTCAATGCAGGGAACATGGGTTCGATCCCTAGTCCAGGAAGATCCTACATGCTGCAGGGCAACTAAGAAGGCTGAGTGCCCTAGAGCCTGTGCTCCACAACAAGAGAAGCCACCCTAGTGAGAAGATCGTGCACTGGAGAAAGTCTGCACAGAGGAACAAAGACCCAGCACAGCCAAAAATAAAATAAAATAAAAACAAATATTTCTTTTAAAAAAAAGAATCCCTTTGGACAAATAGTGGGAGAGTAAATACAGCCCTGGCAAAAAAGCATGAATATGTTCTTCTGTCTGTTTCAGGTAAATGTTCACTTGCATACTGCTCTGATCTTTCCTGATGGGATTGAAAAGAATAATTTTTTGCCATATCAAGAGCTGCATATCATTGAACTGAGGCACTGTTGATTAGTGTGGTAAAGAGACCAGTCCAGTATGGAAACTGTAATTGGAGCTTCCACTTAGTTGAGTTATGTAGATCACCATCAACTGCTATAATTTCTGCAAGGTTGAGACAGCTAAAATGATTGGAGTAATGGATGACCACCATATTGGCACCTTTAAATTTTTGGTATTGGCTTAATTTCTGCCACTATATTCAAGATGCAGTATTGTTTTTGATTAACTATCTTGGCTCAGGCAGAAGGCAGCTTCCTAGATTTCTATTTGGTTATGCCTATACTTATGACTCTCACAACAGGTCAGGACACCAATATAAGGATTCTGTCAAACTGAAAATTACATCCATTTTGAGGATGCTCCCAGTGGGACTAGGAAAATGACCACATAGCAGATGCTTGGATCCACCGAACCAATATGCTATACTCTTGGACCAGAACTCCACTGATCTGATCTCTGTATGGTCCACTTTAACTGGGGGTCATGATAATGTTTCAGGTCGCGGATACCAGTGTCAGTTCAGATGCTGTATCCAAAAAAAAGAGTACTGTATTCCTTTTTTCACAGTGTGAAATGACTCTGCAACTGTAGGATCACTTGGGGGAAGAAGTGGGAAATCACTACCATATATCTAAGGTGTCGCAGAGCACTTCCTCAAGGCAGTCAGTCAGTTCAGCCGCTCAGTCATGTCTGACTCTTCGTGACCCCATGGACTGCAGCATGCCAGGCTTATCCATCACCAACTCCCAGAGCTTACTCAAACTCATGTCCATAGAGTTGATGATGCTATCCAATCATCTCATCCTCTGTTGTTGTCTTCTCCTCCTGCCTTCAATCTTTCTAACCATTAGGGTCTTTTTCAATGAGTCAGTTCTTTGCATCAGGTGGCCAAAGTATTGGAGTTTCAGCTTCAGCATCAGTCCTTCCAATGAATATTCAGGACTAATTTCCTTTAGGATGGACTGGTTGGATCTCCTTAGAGTCCAAGGGACTCCCAAAGAGTCTTTTCCAACACCACAGTTCAAAAGCATCAATTCTTCAGTGTTCAGCTTTCTTTATAGTCCAACTCTCACACCCATACATGACTACTGGAAAAACCATAGCTTTGACTAGACAGACCATTGTTGGGAAAGTAATGTCTCTGCTTTTTTTTTTCTTAATTAATTTATTTTTTATTGAAGGATAATTGCTTTACAGAATTTTGCTGTTTTCTGACATGAATCAGCCATAGGTATACATATATCCCCTCCTTTTGAAATTCCCTCCCCATCCCACCCCTCTAGGTTGATACAGAGCCCCTTTTTGAGTTTCCTGAGCCATACAGCAAATTCCCATTGGCTATCTATTTTACATACGGTAATGTAAGTTTCCATGTTATTCTTTCTATACATCTCACCCTCTCCTCCCCACTCCCCATGTCCATAAGTCTATTCTCTATGTCTGTTTCTCCACTGTTTCCCTGTAAATACATTCTTCAGTACCATTTTTCTAGATTCCATATATATGTGTTAGAATACAGTATTTGTGTTTTTCTCTCTGACTCACTTTTCTCTGTGTAATAGGTTCTAGGTTCATTCACCTCATCAGAACTGACTCAAATGTGTTCCTTTTTATGGCTGAGTAATATTCCATTGTGTATATATACCACAGCTTCTTTATCCATTCATCTGTCAATGGACATCTAGGTTGCTTCCATGTTCTAGCTATAGTAAATAGTGCTGCAACGAACAATGGGATACATGTATCTCTTTCAATTTTGGTTTCCTCAGGGTACATGCCTAGAAGTGGGATTGCTGGGTCATATGGTGGTTTTATTCCTAGTTTTTTAAGAATCTCCATACAATCTTCCACAGTGGCTGTATCAATTTACATGCCCACCAACAGTACAAGAGTGTTCCCTTTTCTCCACACCCTTTCCAATATTTATTGTTTGTAGACGTTTTGATAAGGGCCATTCTGACTGGTGTGAGGTGATATCTCATTGCAGTTTTGACTTGCATTTCTCTAATAATGAGTGATGTTGAGCATCTTTTCATGTGTTTGTTAGCCCTCTGTATGTCTTCTTTGGAGAAATGTCTGTTTAGGCCTTTCACCCACTTTTTGATTAGGTTGTTTGTTTTTCTGGTATTGAGTTGTATGAGCTGCTTGTATATTTTGGAAATCAATCCTTTGTCAGTTGTTTCATTTGCTATTATTTTCTCCCATTCTGAGGGTTTTCTTTTCACCTTGCTTATAGTTTCATTTCCTGTGTGAAAGCTTTTAAGTTTAATCAGGTCCCACTTGTTTACTTTTGCTTTTATTTCCATTACTCTAGGAGGTGGGTCATAGAGGATCTTGCTTTGATTTATGTCACAGAGTGTTCTGCCTATGTTTTCCGCTAAGAGTTTTATAGTTTCTGGTCTTACATTTAGGTCTTTAATCCATTTTGAGTTTACCTTTGTGTATGGTGTTAGGAAGTGTTCTAATTTCATTCTTTTACATGTAGCTGTCCAGTTTTCCCAGCACCATTTACTGAAGAGGCTGTCTTTGCCCCATTGTATGTTCTTGTCTCTTTTGTAAAAAATAAGGTACCCATAGGTGCATGGGTTTATTTCTGGGCTTTCTATCTTGTTCCATTGGTCTATATTTCTGTTTTTGTGCCAGTGCCATACTGTCTTGATGACTGTAGCTTTGTAGTATAATTTGAAGTCAGGAAGTTTGATTCCTCCAGCTCCATTCTTCTTTCTCAAGACTGCTTTGGCTATTTGGGGTATTTTGTGTTTCCATATGAATTGTCAAATTTTTTGTTCTAGTTCTGTGAAAAATGCCTTTGGTAATTTGATAGAGATCGCATTGAATCTGTAGATTGAATTTGGTAGTATAGTCATTTTCACAATACTGATTCTTCCTTCCCAGGAACATGAAATATCTCTCCATCTGTTTATGTCATCTTTGATTTCTTTCATTAGTGCCTTATAATTTTCTGTGTACAGTTCTTTCATCTCCTTAGGTAAGTTTATTCCTAGATATTTAATTCTTTTTGTTGTAATGGTGAATGGGATTGATTCCTTAATTTCTCCTTCTGGTTTTTCATTGTTAGTATATAGAAATGCAAGTGATTTCTGGATATTGATTTTGTATCCTGCAACTTTGCTAAATTCACTGATTAGCTCTAGTAATTTTCTGATACTAGCTTTGGGTTTTCTAACTACAGTATCATGTCATCTGCAGACAGTGAGAGCTTTACTTCTTTTTTTTCCAATCTGGATTCCTTTTATTTCTTTTTCTTCTCTGATTGCTGTAGCTAGGACTTTCAGAACCATGTTGAGTAATAGTGGTGAAAGTGGACACCGTTGTCTTGTTCCTGATCTTAGGGGAATGCTTTCAGTTTCTCACCACTGAGAATAATGTTTGCTGTAGGCTTATCATATGTGGCTTTTACTGTGTTGAGGTAGGTTCCTTCTATGCCCAGTTTTTTAAGAGTTTTAATCATAAATAGGTGCCAAATTTTGTCAAAGGCTTTTGCTGCATCTATTGAGACAATCATATGGTTTTTATCTTTCAATTTCTTAATATGGTATACCAAATTGATTGATTTCCATATATTAAAGAATCCTTGCATCCCTGGAATAAACCTAACTTGATCATGGTATATGAGCTTTCTGATACCTTGTCGAATTCTGTTTGTTGAAATTTTGTTGAGGATTTTTGCATCTATGTTCATCAGTGATATTGGCCTGTAGTTTTCTTTTTGTGTGTTGTCTTCGTCTGGTTTTGGTATCAGGGTGATGGTTGCCTTGTAGAATGAATTTGGAAGTGTTCCTTCCTCTGCAATTTTTTTTGAAAGAGTTTTAGAAGGATAGGCATTAGCTCTTCTCTAAATATTTGATAAAATTCTCCTGTGAAGCCATTAAGTCCTGGACTTTTGTTTTTTGGGAGATTTTTTTTATCACAGCTTCAATTTCAGTGCTTGTAATTGGGTTGTTCATAATTTCTATTTCTTCCTGGTTCAGTCTTGGAAGATTGAACTTTTCTAAGAATCTGTCCATTTCTTCCAGGTTATCTATTTTATTGCCATATAGTTGTTCATAATATTCTCTTATAATCTTTTGTATTTCTGCATTGTCTGTTGTAACCTCCCCTTTTTCATTTTTAATTTTGTTGATTTGATTCTTTTCTCTTTTTTTCTTGATGCTTCTGGCTAAGGGTTAGTCTGGCTAATTTTGTTTATCTTCTCAAAGAACCAGCTTTTAGTTTTATTAATCTTCACTATTGCTTCTTTCATTTCTTTTTCATTTATTTCTGCTTGGATCTTTATGACTTCTTTCCTTCTACTAATTTTGGTTTTTTTTTTCTTCTTTCCAGTTGCTTTAGGTGTAAAGTTAGGTTGTCTTCTTGATGTTTCTCTTGTTTCTTGAGGTAGGATTGTATTGCTATAAACTTCCCTCTTAGAACTGCTTTTGCTGCATCCCATAGGTTTTGAGTTGTTGTGTTCTGATTGTCATTCGCCCAATGTAGAGGCAGAGTTTTATAACAACAATAGAAAGTGTGACTGAATATACACATATACATATACAGTTCAGTTCAGTTCAGATAAGATCAGGCATGTTCAGGGTGGTACGGCTGTAGACTCAGATCGGTTCAGTTCAGTCACTCAGTCGTGTCTGACTCTCTGCGACCCCATGGACTACAGCACGCCAGACCTCCCTGTCCATCCCCAACTCCTGGAGTTTACTTAAACTCATGCCCATTGAGTTGGTAATACCATCCAACCATCTCATTCTCTGTCATTCCCTTCTCCTCCCGCCTTCAATCTTTCCCAGCATCAGGGTCTTTTGAAATGAGTCAGCTCTTTGCATCAGGTGGCAAGCATTGGAGTTTCAGCTTCAACATCAGTCCTTCCAGTGAACATATATACCCATGAGCAAAATCAAAACAGTCCAACAAAAATTAAGTACAATAGATTGAGCTGGCAAACAAAGGAAACCAAAACTTATATCTACCAGAACAAAACTAATTAAAGCACAAACTGGAAAACAAAACTAAAGCAAGGTGCCAACTGGGGAATAAAGCAATGAAAATAAAACTAACAAATGTGTTAAAAGGAAAGGAGAGAAAGAAAAGAAAGAATAGATATGAAAAGTTAAATAGAGGTAGATAAAAAAAATTCATATATGTTAAAGATTAACTGCAAGGGGAAAAGAAAAGTAGGAAAATCAAACAAAGGAATAAATGTAGAAAAAATAATAATAGGATTAAAAATTTTTTAAAAGAGAAAAAAAAAAGAGGAAAACTCCACAGGACTGCAAAAGCCCAACATAGAGGCAGAGGTTTATGACAAAAAAAAAAAATGTGACTGAGGAAAAAGGGAAAAAAAAAGCTGGATTTCTTAGTGCCAATAAAATTGACAACTACAATGGGGGGAGGTGGGAGGGAAAAAAGGGAAAAAAAAGAAAAAATCCAAAAGAATCTACAGAACAAGTCAAAAAATAAGAATAATAAATGTTTTTCTTTTATTATTATGAGTCACTGCTGTCAGAGTCCTTTCCAGCACTGGAAATTACAGTCCACCTTACTTCCCTAAGATGCCCTCCAACACCGTGCTATCTCTAGACCTGCTGTGGGGTCAGCTCAGATTCTAATCTGGCCCTACTCCTGTGTGATCTTGCCTCCAATGTCCACAGATATCAGAACTAGTGTGTTTTCTTTTGTGGGAGCTCTCAATGTCCTTTTATGTATTCCATAGACATAGCATCTGCCTAGTTGATCATATGGATTTAATCTGCAGCTTGTAGAGCTGGTGGGAAGGTTTTGGGTCTTCTTCCTTAGCCACACTGCCTCTGCGTTTCAATTGTGGTTTTATTTCCACCTCTGCATGTGGGTCATTCACTGGGGTTTAGCTTCTGAGGCTTCCCTGAAGGGCTTGGGTTTGCCCCTGTGAGGGCCAGTGTGGAGGTGGTGTAGCTGTCTGGGTTGCCGGGATTCTGGCAGCACCAGGTACTCAGAGGGGTTGGCAGCTAGGGTAGTAGGAAATATAGTGCTCTAGAAGGGTATGGCAACCAGTATTGGCCGATACGCTCCAGTATTCTTGCCTGGAGAATCCCCTCTCTGACAGAGAAGCCTGGCAGGCCACAGCCTATAGCGTCGCAAACAGTTGGACACTACTGAAGCGACCCTACGTGCATCAACACAAGACTTTTTTTTTTTCTGCCTGTGGCAGCTCTGCCCCAGTGAGAGTTGAGCGTGAAGGTGGCGCAGCTGCTTGGCTTGTGGGGACCCTGGTGGCAGCAAGTGTGAAGGGACATGGATTGCCTCTGCCACAGGAGTTATGGCCCTTTCAGAGTCTTTTTTCGAGCCTCCTGTAGCTGGCGATCAGAAGGCCTCTACGGCCAGTCTTTCTTCGTAGCTCCCCGCATTCAGGCACTTAGAGGGCTCCCTTGCCTGGGATCCTCCTCTGTTGTTCCACGAGTCAGGCACATAGAGGGGCCCCCTGGCTGGGGTCCTACTCTGTAGATCGGTGCGTCAGGCACTTAAAGAGTCACCCTGGGTGGGGTCCTACTCTAGTTCAGTGCGTCAGGCATTTGATGGGCCAGCCTCTCTATTGTTCAGCTACCAATGCTGGTGTGTGGGGAGAGAGAAGCTATGGTGATTGCTGCACCCCCTACGAGGACTCAGCAGTATCGCCTTGCTTCCATGGCCGCTGGGCTTTCCTCCACAGGCATTTCCCACCTCGATCTCCTCCCTCACATCCCCTCGATCCGTTTCTCCACAATCAACAGCAGCCCTCGCCCTGGGATTGCTCCACAATCCCTAAACTCCAGCTCCAAGCCTCTGCCCCTTCCAGGAGACCTGCGTTTCTGCCTGGGGGTATGTATGGCTGCGGCAAGGACTGTCTGATTCCCATTCCATTTAGGCTGCCACAGATCAGCTATTTCACTCTCAGCCTTAAAAGTTTCTCCTGACTCAGACAGTTGCCCTGATGTGGGGACTGGATCCCTGCTTCAGTTCCCTCACCCACCAAGGGCAGGTCCAGTCCTACTAACTCTCCTGTTTTCCCCTCTAGTTCTTTCGTCCTACCAAGTTCTGCATGGTTCTATATACTCTTCTCCACTGGTCAAGTGCTCCTATCTGCTCTCAGCTGGTATTCTGCATGCACTTCTGTGTCTGAAGGTATATTCCTGATGTATCCATGGAGAGAGATGTACTCCACATCCACCTACTCCACTGTCATTTGTTCGCCCCCTGTCTCTGCTTTTTAATATGCTGTCTAGGTTGGTCATAGCTTTTTTTCTAAGCAGCAAGCATCTTTTAATTTCATGGCTGCAGTCACCATCTGCAGTGATTTTAGAGCATAAAATCTCTAATTTAAATTAATTAATTTAAATTATTTAATCTCTAATTAAATAAAATCAGTGATTTTAGAAAATAAAGTCTCTCACTCTTTCCATTGTTTCCCCATCTATTTGCCATGAAGTGATGGGACCAGATGTGATGATCTTAGTCTTCTGAATGCTGAGTTTTAAGCCAACTTTTTCACTCTCTTTCACTTTCTTCAAGAGGCTCTTTAGTTTTTCTTTGCTTTCTGCCATAAGGGTGGTGTCATCTGCATATCTGAGATTATTGATATTTCTCCTGGCATTCTTGATTCCAGCTTGTGCTTCATCCAGCCTGGCATTTTGCATGATGTACTCTACATATAAGTTAAATAAGCAGGGTGACAATATACAGTCTTGACGTACTCCTTTCCCGATTTGGAACCAATCTGTTGTTCCATGTCCAGTTCTAACTGTTGCTTCTTGACCTGCATACAGATTTCTCAGGAGGAATGCCAGGTGGTCTGGTATTCCCATCTCTTGAAGAATTTTCCACAGTTTGTTGTGATCCACACAGTCAAGGCTTTGGCGTAAACAATAAAGGAGAAATAGATGTTTTTCTGGAACTCTTGTGCTTTTTTGATGATCCAGAAGATGTTGGCAGTTTCATCTCTGGTTCCTCTGTCTTTTCTAAAAACAGCTTGAACATCTGGAAGTTCACAGTTCATGTACTGTGGATGCCTGGCTTGGAGAATTTTGAGCATTACTTTACTAGTATGTGAGATGAGTGCAATTGTGTGGTAGTTTGAGCATTCCTTGGCATTGCCTTTCTTTGGGATTGGAATGAAAACTGACCTTTTCCAGTCCTGTGACTACTGCTGAGTTTTCCAAATTTCCTGGCATATTGAGTGCAGCACTTTCACAGCATCATCTTTTAGGATTTGAAATAGCTGAACTGGAATTCCATCACCTCCACTAGCTTTGTTCATAGTGATGCTTCCTAAGGTCCACTTGACTTCGATTCCAGGATGTCTGACTCTAGGTGAGTGATCACACCATCGTGATTATCTGGGTCATGAAGATATTTTTTGTATAGTTCTTCTGTGTATTCTTGCCACCTGTTCTTAATATCTTCTGTTTCTGTTAGGAGCACACCATTTCTGTCCTTTATTGTGACCGTCTTTGTGTGAAATGTTCCCTTGGTATCTCTGATTTTCTTGAAAAGATCTCTACTCTTTCCCATTCTATTGTTTTCCTCCATTTCTTTGTGTTGATCACTGAGGAAGGCTTTCTTATCTCGTCTTACTATTCTTTGGAACTCTGCATTCAAATGGGAATATCTTTCCTTTTCTCCTTTGCCTTTTGCTTCTCTTCTTTTCACAGCTATTTGTAAGGCCTCCTCAGACAACGATTTTGCCTTTTTGCATTTCTTTTTCTTGGGGATGGTCTTGATCACTGCCACCCGTACAGTGTCACAAACCTCCATCCATAGTTCTTCTGCATGCTATCAGAGCTAATCCCTTGAATCTATTTGTCACTTCTATGGTACAATCATAAGGGATTTGATTTGGGTCCTACCTGAATGGTCTAGTGGTTTTCCCTACTTTCTGAGGCAACCTTCCATCAAAAGCCTCTAGGTCTGAGAACAGGTTCACGTTCAAAAACAGTGAGGGATTATGGTTTTTTTAATTGCAGCAGCTGACATCAATATTTTCCTTACCCAGACATGAAATTAATTGATTTAGATCAAGAAATACCCTAGTTGGTTACCTATCCATCTATTTCACCCCTAGGAAAACTGACTTTGCAGTATGGCAATTACGTCCACCTTGCCTCTCACTATCTTGCATGCTGTCACTTGGCTTCTGATATTTCAGGATCATTTCATCTTTATTGTCATCAGGGAGTCCATGCATCTTAATGCATCTAATGACCCCTTCACTACAGAATTATTATTGTTTTAGTAAAGGGAGTGTCTTCTAGACCCTCTTGGGCAACATAGTCAGCTGCTGGGTTCCACGGTCTTGTGTAATAAATCTAGTCTAGCATTCCCACTCTTTGAACCACTTGACCTCTTCCTTAATACTCTACTAGGGTAATTATGGCACCTCTATCTAGTTTGTAATAGGATTCCATTCACCACCACCACCCGCTTCATGGAGTCATTCTGACAACATATTAAGACCAATCTCAGG
The DNA here is from genome assembly GCF_019320065.1 of Cervus canadensis. Classification (NCBI taxonomy): domain Eukaryota; kingdom Metazoa; phylum Chordata; class Mammalia; order Artiodactyla; family Cervidae; genus Cervus; species Cervus canadensis. Next base: position 44,447,565 of record NC_057399.1, on the reverse strand, counting down.
TGTCCTTGGCAGGATGTTAAACCATGAGTCACAGGAGAGTGTCCCATATCAACAAACTTCATACCCAGCCCTATATTCTGTTCAGCACTCTCAAGATCCATTTCCAGGAGTGTTCTCAAAGTTCTTACTGATATTATGTTAGCTATTCTGTAGCTCTTTTGTGAAATATCTATTTACTTCTGAAGACTAGGCTGTGCTTCCATGGCTGAGCCATGCTGCAGCGTGAAATAACTATTGATCTAAAATGAACGGTGGGGTAAGGATAAAAGCAGAACTGGACATGTGACAGTGGACTTGTTCCAAATTGGGAAAGGAGGGTGTCAAGGCTATATATTGTCACCCTGCTTATTTAACTTATATGCAGAGTACATCATGCAAAATGCCAGGTTGGATGAAGCACAAGCTGGAATCAAGACTGCTGGGAGAAATATCAATAACCTCAGCTATGCAGATAATACGCCTCTTATGGAAGAAAGTGAAGAGGAACTAAAGAGCCTCTTGATGAAAGTGAAAGAGGTGAGTGAAAACGGTGGCTTAAAACTCAACATTCAAAAAACTAAGATCATGGCATCTGGTCCCATCACTTCATGGCAAATAGATGGGGAAACAATGGAAACAGTGAGAGATTTTATTTTGGGGGGGGGTCCAAAATCACCAAAGATGGTGAAAGCAGCCATGAAATTAAAAGATGCTTCCTTCTTGGAAGAAAAGCTATAACCAACCTAGACTGCATATTAAAAAGCAGAGACATTAGTTTGCCAACAAAGGTCTGTATAGTCAAAGCTATGGTTTTTCCAATAGTCATGTATGGATGTGAGTTGGACCGTAAGGAAAGCTGAGCGCTGAAGAATTGATGCTTTTAAACTGTGGTGTTGGAATAGACTCTTGAGATTCCCTTGGACTGCAAGGAGATACAACCAGTCCATCCTAAAGGAAATCAGTCCTGAATATGCATTGGAAGGACTGATGCTGAAACTGAAACTCCAATACTTTGGCCACCTGATGTGAAGAACTGACTCACTGGAAAAGACCCTGATGCTGGGAAAGATTGAAGGCAGGAGTGGTAGGGGACGACAGAGGATGAGATGGTTGGATGGCATCACCGACTTGATGGGAATGAGTTTGAGTAAGCTCCGGGAGCTGGTGATGGACAGGGAGGCCCGGCGTGCTGCAGTTCACAGGGCGCAATTCCAGCGCTTGATGGACAGCTTCCCTTCCTGCCGGAGAAAGGTCTGCCGCCACCAGCACCAAGGAAGACGTCACCCCCAGGAGTTCAACAGCAAGAGCTGGGGACAGTAGCCCCCGAGATCGCTGGGTGGACCGGAGTGCAGTGAGGCCCGATGCCAGCATGGAGCCTTTCTCCAACTCTTCCTGCTACCTCACCACAAGCATCCCCTGACCACCGGCCCTGGACCAGCCCAGAGCACTGCCAGAAGCAGCCGCTGCGGAGCCTCGTCTGCGCGGAGCAGGCTGAGGTGAGGATGCTCACAGACCGCCCACCGTCTGGAGGCTGGACTGCACTGCGGCTGCGGGCGGCGAGGGAGGGGCCCCCGGGGTCAGGCGGACACCTAGGCGGCCCTGCTGAACACGTGCTTGGTAGGTGGCCTTGTGCCCCCCCCCCCCCAGGCACCCCCCGAGACTACACCGAGGGTGAGCTCCAGGCCCTCAATAGCACCCTCGGTTCTCCTCCCCCTGCACAGCCTGAGAACCCAAGTGACGACAGGAAGGAGGTGGTCCTCTCCGTCAGGAGCGCCGGTGAGCCTCCAATCAAGGACACGGCCTGCCAGACCAACGGGCCCAGGACGACAGGGATGCGGACGGTCCAGACCATCAGCACTGACCTGCGGACCGGAGCCCCGCGGGGCGGCGCAGTCACCCGCAGCCCCGACACGGGTCTCACGCCCAAGGTGTGGCTGGCGCACACCGGCGGCCCCTCCCTCTCGCTGCCTCAGGAACAGGCAGGTGACCTTGGCCATCTAGAAGGCTCAGGCCTAGTCTGAACACACGGCGCTCCCCCAGTACGGGTCTCCAAGCTGCAGGGGAAGCCCCTCCCCAGAGTGGACCAGCCCACCGGTGGGACCTCTCCCGGGCTGGCCCAGAACGGGTGCGGCAAGCCGGCCTGGGCCTGCACCCCCTCCATGTGGGAGAGCCCTGTGCACACCGCCATCAACCATGGTGATCTCTCCAGCCTCTTCAGCATCACATACCACAGCCCCGCGGGGCAGGACACCTTCCAGAAGCGGGTGAGGACCGCGAGTCGGTGCACACAGCGGGGCCCGGCCCGAGCCAGGCGGTCACCCAGGCGGTCACCCAGCTCCACTGCCGTGGGTGGGCTCAGAGACGCGCAGGGAGGAGGGGGGGAAAGGGCTCACCCCTGAGGCAGGACTTATCCGCACTGCACCGCCCCCCACCCCCCAACACCTCCGGGCCCCTGCCTCCTGCTCACCGAGAATGTCGCCCGGATCCTCCACAGGAAGCTTCTGGAACACGCCTTAAGGGAGACATGGAGGCAGGCTGCCACAGCCGCCCCCAGTCTCGGCAGCTACAGCCACGTGGAGAAACAACGAGGAACCACCTTGTTCCGCGCTAGCTCTGACCCTAGAACCCTGCTTCCCCAGGTGGGAGACACCAGCAAACAGTCTCCCTCCGTCCTGTTCGGCCCCTGCCTCTCTGCTCTGTCACCAGGGACCCGACCTCCTCGGAGGAGCTTTGCCGTGAGGAACCGCCAGGGAAGAAAGCCACACCTCTGACGCAGGTGCGCATACATTTTCTGGAATAATCCCCTGCAATTTGCATAACCACACGGTCCTCATCAAGTTAACTATGCCCCAGAAAGAGAGGCCTGGTTTTCCCCAGGCCAAAGAATGTTTTGTTTTTTTTAAATAACACAGCGGCTGAATGTTCAACCTGTGAACCTGAGGCGTTTCTAGAATGAAACCGTAAACGTGCCTGTAAGAACTTATTTTCATAGCTCAGAGAACGCTTTTTGTCTCCATCTTTTTAAAGCATATTTTTAATTAAACAACAAAAAAAGTAAATAATGTGTAAATAAATTTTTAAATGAAAGGTTTTAAATATGTACATTTTAAGACTGAACCTCTGTGTGCGATACTAACCACCTCTCCATTAAATCTTCACTGTTAACATTTTGGTTTGGTTTCTTTCCACGTTGAATTAGAGTGTTTTAAATTAATATTTTGTCAGTGCTGTCTTTAAATAATTTTTTAAATGTTTCAGACTAATTCAGTGGACTTTTTGTAGTGAAAAAACCCTGAAGCCAGTAGACAAGGTGCATCTCCTGTATGCTAGATGGTTGGGTTCTAGAAAGCAACAGAGGCCAGATCTGCTGTAGAGTCCACATGTTCTCCTGGCATAGTATCTCTCAGGGTGTGAAGCACTAGGGTGCATGTACATACCGCTGCTGTGGTCTCACCACCTAGGTCTGAATTCTCTGTCCCAATGTGATACGGGTGTTATCCCCCTGGTGTTGTTGTTTAGTTGCCAAGTCATGTCCAATTCATTTGCTACCCCATGGACTGTAGCCTGCCAGGCGCCTCTGTCCGTGGGGAGACCCCCTGGTACTGTGCTGTTGTTGTTCTCAGGCACTGATGGTAGAATAGCAATGACATTTAAAAACTATTGTTAGAAGATGAATTGGCCAGACAGTGTTTACTCCAGATATTCTTGAGGAAAACCACTACAAATGGAAAGAGAGGGTGGTGCTTCCTAGTCTGTATGATACGATGATGGAGAAGAAATAAGTTGGGGGGGGGGGGGTGTGCACAGAATTGCCAAAGGTATTTTTCACAGAACTAGAACAAAAAATTTATGTTTGTGTGGAAATACAAAAGACCCTGAACAGTCAAAGCAATCTTAAGAGGAATTGGCTCATACAATTGTGGAGAAAGGCTAGTTTAAAATCTGCAAGGTGGTCTGGCAGGCTGGAACCAGGAAAAGCCAGTATTGCAATTCAAATCCAAAGGCTGTCTGCTGACAGAATTCTCCTTAGCTTGGGGGAGGTCAGTCTTTTGGTTCTGTTTAGGATTTCAACTAATTACATTATGGAGGGCAGGTGCCTTTATGCAAAGTCCAATGATTTAAATGTTAATTTCATCCAAAACCACCGTCATAGAAAAATTCAGAATATCTAGCACTGTGGTGAACCAGCCAACTTGATACATAAAATTAACTATCCTAAGTCCACTCTTTGTTAACTTTACATACATACACACACACACATATATATTCATAACCAAGTAATGTACTAGTAAGTACTCATGATAATTATAGCATTGCTGCTGTTAACAGTCACCTGGTCATAGCTGGTATCCATACTTTCTTCCACACTGCTTGTTCTGTATTCCCTTTTTCCTTAATAAGTACCTCAGAAGATTATAATTCTTTACTTGGTAGGATGACCCAAACCTTTGTTTCTGAAGGGCTGGGGCCCTTAATAGTCCTTCTTGGGTTGGGTTTTCCACTGATTTTCCATTGATTTTGATCACAGGGTACAGTAAGGAAGGGATGCCCTAAGCAGTCACCTGTACTCCAAATATACTCTTCCATACATCCATGGTGAAGTAGTAGTCCAATTTCCTCTTGGTAGTCAGAATCAATTATCCAAATGAGTACAGTAAGTGCTTTCTTGGCTTATAGATCAGAATCAGGCAGAGTCCAAAGTGACTCGGTAGGAGTCTTACTTTCCAGTTCAATGGAATTACTGTTGTATCTCCTGATGGAAGCATTCCTCCTTTCAATGCTAAGAACTAGAGTAAAGTATTGGTCATAGGGATAAGAAGAAAAATTTTGCTCATGAGTCACTAGGAGTAATAATGAATGGTACTACTTCCCATTCCCACCCCTTGATTCCTGGATCTGTGAATCATGGCTGTGGGGAAAACGGCACCATATACTGGATTCTAATTCAGAGCACATACAGCCTCCTTGAGAAACTTGTCTTAGCCCTGCAAGATATTGCCACCTAGCTGGCACTCTAAATGAGCCTTCAAAAAGTCATTCCACCATTCTACCTAACTAGCTGCTTTGAGATGGTGGAGAACATGGTCAGTTCTATTCACTTATTAAAATCTTCCCTTGCTGAGGTCACCTTTTGGTGTTCACATGGGACACAAAATTTTGCACCTTTTTGACCCATTTGGAGAGATCTATCCATATATCTTTTCTCCAAGCTTTTTTCATCTTGTTCCAAATGTGTGCCTTCCAAGTCCCAGACTATTCAGCCAAACCATTGGCCACAATTCTTGGACTTCTTGTTACTGTTGAGTTTGGAGAATTCTTTACTCTAGACATAAGTTCCTTTGTCAGATATTTGTAGTTTGCAAATATTTTCTCCCAGAGTGAGTTTTGATGGTTTGATTAGTTTTGATGGTTAAATTCACCAACTTTTCTTTTGTGCATCATGCTTTTGGTGTCATGTATAGAAACTTTTCGCCTGGTCTTGGATCCTGGAGATTTTCTCTTATGTATTTTACACTTAAATGTATGATTTGTTTGTGTCTAAAGTTTAGGTCAAGTGTTTTTTTCCCCCAAACCTAGGGATTTCCAGTTGCTTCAGCATCATTTGTTGAAAAACTATCCTGACTCCATTGAATTGGCCTATTGGCATAGGTATGTTTTTTGGTGCTCTATTCTATTCCATTGATCTATGTGTATATTCCTCTATCAATACCACACACTCTTGATTAGTGTACCTACATAATGCATCTTGAAATTGGGTAGAGTGATTTCTCCCACTTAAATTTTTCTTTGGCTTTGAATACAAATTTTAGAAGCTTGTCTCCATCTTCAAAACATCTTGCTGTGATGTTGATAAGAATCGTGTTAAGCCTGTGTATCAGTTTGGAGACAGCTGACATCTTTGCTTCTTAATGGAAAGTGTTCTGTCTTCAATCATTGAGCATACTGTTAGATGTAGGTGTTTTGTAGATGTTCCTATAAAACTGAAGAAGTCCCTAGTTTTCTGAGGTTTTTCTTCTCCATGCACGAGTATTGAAGTTTTCAAATGCTTTCCCAAAAGTTTCATGGTCATCTGATATTTCTTTGGTCTATTAAAATAATGGCATGCAACTGACTGATTTTTTAATATTGAACATCTAGATCTTGCATCTTCTGACCAATGTCCATCATGAAAAATTCTAAATAGTATTTAAGCAAATTTGCATTAGTTTTCCATTGCTGCAGTTACAAGTTACCACAAACCTAGTGGCTTAAAACAGCAAAAATTTAATTTCCTACAACTCAGGGTATGCAAAATTGGTTTCACTAGCCTAAAGTCAAGGTGTCAACAACGCTGTTTCTTCCTGGAGGCCCTGAGATACAATCCCTTCCCTTCCCTCTTCCAGTCTCCAGGAGCTGCCTACATTCTTTGGTTCACAGCCCTCTTCCTCCATATGTATAGCTATAGGAGAAGCATCTTCAAACTTCTCCATCCCTCTGCCTCTGCAGTAACATTGCTGTCTATCTTGACTCCTTAGAAGCCGTTGGGTCCCACCAAATAAACCAGGATTCTCTCTCTACCCAAGATCTGTAATTACATTGCAAAGTGCCTTTTGCCATAAAAAGTAATATATTCATGGGTTTTAGGGATTAAGACGGAGAAGGCAATGGCAACCCACTCCAGTAGTCTTGCCTGGAAAATCCCATGGACGGAGGAGCCAGGTAGGCTGCAGTCCCTGGGGTGGCTAAGAGTTGGATATGACTGAAGCCACTTAGCAGCAGCAGCAGGGATTAAGAGGTAGACATCTTGAGGGTTCATTTTCTAGCCTACCACACTCTATTTCTTTGTACTGTCTTTGGTTTTGGTATCTGAATAATACTGTGCCATTTTTTATTTTTGTAACAGAATTCTGCTGTGATGAGACATTACATTCTAAATTTTGTAATTTTTTACTGTTGCTTTCCTGTGAGTTGGAAATATTTGATGAGTACTAAGTCTGATAATATATAGGTAGCATACTTTTAGCATAGGTATGCATAAGTGCATGCTAAGTCGCTTCAGTGTCCAGCTCTTTGTGACCCTGTGGACTGTAGCCCACCAGGCTCCTCTGTCCATGGGATTCTCCAGGCAAGAATACTGGAAGGGTTGTCACGCCCTCCTCTGGGGATCTTCCTGACCCAGGGATCGAACCTGTGTCTCTTATGTCTCCTGCATTGGCAGGTGGTTTCTTTACCACTAGTGCCACCTGGGAAGCATAGCATAGGTATAGTGTTGTATAATACAGGTAATGCTTTGCCACTGAATAGCAAAATAATACACACTTTACCTTAAAAATGAGACAGTTGACAGTCATATCCTCTTCTTGTTTTTACATGATGGGCGTCCACTGGCATTAGAAAAATTATAGTGATGGTAGTATTTATGGTACTCAGAATGCCGTCAAGTTGTAACTGTATCACTGTGACTTGCAGTGTGCCTACCAGTCCTGCAAAGTGGTAAGCACGTGACATCAAGTCTCTGCTGCAACTACTCACCTGAACTACTATAGTGCTAAGGCAGCCATAAATAACACAGAAATGAATGCACATCTGTGTTCCAATTAAACTTTATTGATGGACATTAAAATTTGAATTTCATATAACTTTCACATGCTATATAGTTGTCCTTTTGATTTTTAAAAAAACATTTAATAATAACATAAAAATCATTCTTAACTCACTGTAGGCTATGCAAAAACAGGTAGTAGGCCAGATTTGGTCTGTGAGCCATAATTTGCCAACTCTGCCTTAAACTCATGGGACCTATATTTCAAAGCAGGGAAGGAGGAATAACAAGAACATAAATAAGTGAAGAGGTAAAAGATACTTTTGTGTTATAAAGGAAATTAAACAGCAAGATGGCTAGAGAATGCTTAAAGAAATTTGTAAATGCAAACCTGAATGATATGCAGGAGCCAGTCATGGGAAAATTAAGTACAGAATATATGAGAGAGAGAGAGAGAGAATACAAAGGCAATGGTTGGAGGCAGGCAGGTTTGGTGAATCAGAGAAAGCAAAACGTTAGGTGTGGCAGGAACACAGGAAAGAGGGGAAATGACCAAGGAATGTTGGAGAGTCTAAATAAGGATGACCACTGTTAAGAATTTAATTAGTAGACTTGTGAGGACTAGTCTTACCAATGCACTCGGTTTGTAGCCCTTGCTAATTTATATGACCGCACAAAATATTGTGAATTTAAAAAAAACAGAGAGAGTGAAGAAGAAGATGTTTTTATTTTTGCTGAATTGTTCTAGGAAAATACAGTATCTCCTATATAATCCAGTAGACTGAGAACAGATACAATTGGACTGCACCATTCATTACATTAAATGCTCACTCTTAAGTTGTAATCCTTTGCTTTATATTTGCTTTCAATACAAATGTGTTGCTTATCAGGTGATTTAGAGCCATTTATAGCAGCTTTATGTAAAAAGTATAGTTTCTTACAAAACCCAGAACATTAAGTCTTCAGTTTAAACTTTTTTCCTCTGATAATTTGTGTATGCCAAGCTTGTTCTAATTTCTTATAATGTACTGGAAGGAAAACCATTTTCAAGTTTGCATTGATTTGTGGCAATATTTGTATTCAACAATCAAATGCTACACTATTTCCTTTTAAATGGCTATGCACTTAATTAGTTTCACTTGTTCAACAATTAATTGGTTTCAGAGACTTCTTATTTTGGTATTGACCCTGACTATTGATAGTTGGAGCAGATACTGTATCAGGACTGCAGTGCATATTTTCTGATCACATTGCATAGTTTTCGCATCTGAAAAAAAGTTCTCAATCATAATATCATCTAGTATCTTTCATGACTGTAAAGTATTCTTCAACTAGTCTCTTTTTTTCATTTATTTTTTCCAGTATTGCTTCTAGTAAATATGTGGCAAAAGGAAGCTGTAAAAGAAACACAGAAAAAAAAAAAAGACGATCAAAACTCTGTACTTTCTTCAGTTCAGAAACATACACTAAATATCATTAAACCATTTGAACTGAGCTATCTGCAACTCTGCACCCATAATGGTACCCTACTGGGTCTCTTTTCAACTGATCTTGCTGGTTAGTGTGGGTAATTTTGTCTTTTATAATAAAAATGATAAAGGAGCAGAAGTAAAATGAAAAAAGATAAACGCCTTATTGAACAATTCATGGTTTACTGACCATGTTAATGTTGTAATCTGCAATACAAGCAGCTAAGTCATTTATCTTCAATCAGTTGATCAATAGCAGGTTACAGTCCTCTCTAGGGCCCACAGGCCCACAGAAGTAGTACTATATGTTCATCACTCATAAAAGAGGGAGAGCGAACTATCAATATACTTGCCTGTGTTACAGTTGAACGTCTCGAGGATTGTAGGGTGAAATTTCAGAGGAAAAAAAAAATGGCAAAAGTATATACATTGATTAAGTTGTTATAGAAAAGTTTATTTGGCATATCAAAGTGTAATACACATGTTGCAAACTGCTGAGTTTATGAAATGTAGAGTACATTTTAAAATTTAATAATTTATATAACATTTCTGGTAAAGTTTTATTGTTCCTGGGCTTTATTGAGTTGCCTGTAGAACTCATAACAATACAATTATAGGTGACAAGTAAAGGAAAATCTGAAATGTTCCCCAGTTACCACCCAAAGCTATACTGACTTCCTTTTATCCTGGTTCCCAGCTATCTAGTTTCATGTAAGAGATTTGTAACAATTAAGAAATTCATTCATTCATTTTTTCGAATTGTGCTTTTGATTAACCAGGGAAGACTACTTTTGTCTCCCTGAATAGAGTGAGGACACTTTAGCCTAGTACCCCTTCCCTACAGAGATGTACAGTCGGGCCATTCTTTGTGCTAGGACAACCACCAGCAGCATCACTGGTCAGCACCCAAACAAAATGAGCCCGATGCCCTCCGTGTGAGTTGTTCAGTTGTGCTCAGATCAGCTGTGCACAGCCACAGTGATTATAATTAGCTAACCCCAGCATAATGGTTACTTTCTGAATTCAAACTGGGAAAAAAAGAGAAAAGACTGGCCAGTGGTGGTGAAACAACAGGCCAAAATGGCACAGATTGTGTAAGCCATGAAGAAAATACAGAGACCAAAGATGGTCCAAAGAATTGCCTCAGATCCTAAGTAGCTTTCTAGTTTAACTTCCGTCTTACCTTTATAATAAATTGCCTTCTCCTTAAGTCTCCTTAAGTCCTTCTCTTGAGTCTCTGTCAGGAGAGACTCTATCTATAGTCTATGTCAGGAGCTTCATACATTTGTCTTACTTAAAATTTAACACTAAATAAAGTATAAGATACAAAAATACCATATTTCTTCACTTTTTAAGATACAGGTAAATATAAGAAACCCACATTGACTTAAAAACAGCTTTTTCTGGAAAAAAGGAACCTACGACATTAAATATACACAAATTGCATATGTATTTTAATTTCAGAAATGTGAAAATGTGGGGAAATGCATCATAGAATGAAGGAACAAGAATATATTAGATTCCCTTCTGGAAGATAATGATAGAGCAAATCCTTACTTTGAGAAAACTGCCCTTCTGGGATGCAGAAAAGTTATACATATTTGCCAGTTTTACAAATGAGATAATTTAAATTCTCAGGGCATTAATATTAGATGTTAAAGAAATACACACACACACACACACACACACAAAGGCAAAACTACTGGGTGACCTTGTTTTATTTTGACTATGGCCCTCAGTACTGTATGCAATCCAAAAAAAAAGGAAACAAGATGAGAATACCCTCCCATCTCTTCCTGGTAGAGCAAAAGCAGAAATGAGTATTTTAAAAAGTTGTTCTAAAAAGTAAAAGTTGTTCTAAGAAAAAAGAGTTCTCTGATCAAGTAAGCGTGGGAAACAAACCAAAGTATAAATGCTATTTTATTTCAGGATCTCTTAGAGACTTTAATATGCTAATGCACTGTGTTTCTTCCAGAGGGCAATGTAATACTCTGTTTCTAAATTCATGGGTCCACACTTTTCTCATAGTCTATTTATCATGGGGCACTGGTCGTCCATGGAACACACTCTAGGAAACATGCTGGTTCTACAATTTCCTATATAATGATGTCACAGCACTTTTACCAGGCCACAATGTACTGACATTAATTATCTCATCTGCACATTTCATTTTCAAGTTAAAAACTCGGCCTACTTTTATTATCTTGCAATCAGAACAATTTTCAACATGTCATGTACTTGAACATTTGGCTTCCCTCTAAAAATAGTCTAAGAGTCTCTCTTCCAGGAAGCCTCCAAGGTGGAACAAGAGGTCCATTGACTAATTTATTGCTAATAACTCTTATATTCTCTTCCTCCGGCTCCCAATAAAATGAAAAGCCCCACAGTTAAACACAACTGTTTGAATTCTAAGTGTCTCTTAAGCTTAATATAGAGGCTAATACTTGATGAAGTTCAAGAAGCAGCCTATCCTTTAATCAAGATGCCCAATTTGTGTACATCCATCTCCGCTTGTAGGTTCTATTTTTCTCTACAAATAGGTCAGAAAAAGCCTTTAGATAATAATTTCTCTTTATATAATAAAGAGAAAAGTTCATAATATCTCACAAGGTTGTTGGAGATTAAGCGCAGGTTTATTTCATACAGGCAGTGTAAGAATCTGTTCTTTTCTCCCTCAGATACAAAAAGAAAGCACAACTCTTCTTTTACTGACAGGATTTTGGACTTGGGTTGAAGTGGCAACCTGACTGGCCAACAGCAAAGCTCTTTTCTCCCTTGCTCCATCATATGTATACATGGAACAGCAAACCTGCAAAATATGCTCTTGGGTTTCATCTCAGATGGAATATGCTGGGGCCTACGAAGTCCAGAAAGTCTGCTGGGCTTTCTGCATAATTTCCTTATCTCTTTTGCATAAATATAGAAATGACCATCTTAGTTATGTTACTGCAGTTACACAGGCTTGAACTTTTCAGCACAAGGAGAAAAATGGACAGGGGAAGAGTTGATACTGCATAAGATTTCTCGGAATGGAAATTTAATTAGGGAATCCAAACAACCGTGAGTTTTACTTGGTCTATACTGTAATCTTTTTTTAAAGATTAATTAATGTACGCAATTTATTTATTTTTTTTAACTGTGCTGGTTTTTCTTTGCTGCGTGTGGGCTTTCCCTAGTTGCAGAGAGTGGAGGCTACTCTCTAGCTGCGGTGCCTGGGTTTCTCATTGAGATGGCTTCTCTTGTTGTGGAGCACAGGATCTAGGATGGGAGGACTCAGTGGTTGAGGCACATGGGTTTAGTTGCCTCCATGGTAAGCGGAATCTTCCTGGACCAAAGATTGAACCTGTGTCCCCTGCATTGGCAGGCATATTCTTAACCACTGGACCACCAGGGAAGTCTCTATACCATAGTCTTGAAGGGGGTCTTTCTGGTTGTTCTGGCTGTCCTTGTTGAAAAAGGTGACTTCTCTTATGGGAAACACTTCCCCTAACCTCACACAGATTTTAGGCTTCTCTTACATGTAAATGACCACAGATGTATGCCAGTGATAGAACTTCAACTTTATCACTCACACTTACAAATTATGACTTCATTTAGAGGCGTTCCTGTATAAAGGTAAGATACGACTGATACTTGCAGATGCTGGAGAGCTACATTGGGAGAATAACAAAGCCTCAAATCTATAACTGTGAAACATAAAGATAGTTTACAGCATCAGAATGAACTGGGAATGTGCTCTCAATAGTATAAAATTGGACATTTTTGTGTTGAAAGACAAAGACCGAAATAAGGGTATCTTTTTAAATCTAAAGGGCAAGATTAACTTTTTTTTTTTTTACCAATTTCATTCTTGTTTTTGGTTTTAAAACTATTACCAAATGATATTGTTTTCAAAGTAAAAATTGACTTTAATCCAGCTGAGTCACACTCAAAGTAAAGATATCACATGTTATTTATTACACCTGCTTTTAACAAAGATATGATTCAATTTTGAGATTTTGAGAGTTTAGTAAGAGAGACTAATCTACTTTGATAATTATAAAATTAAAGGTGCAAAATTTGGTATAAATAAATATTTGAATGCTTACTCAGCTATCTTGTAATTAAAAGTTGAACTTCATAAAATAACCAAGCATGGTATAAGAAACAACGATTTATTTATAGCTTAAAACTGGCACTTAATTGTAAGCTATGTTCCTAAATATTGCTTATATTTCTGGCACATATCTATCTATCTATGTACTTATCTAAGTGTCACTGAATATTGAAGTCTGTGTCTGCTATTCTTAAACTTTGGTAAAAGCTATAACTTGCTTTCCTTTCATTTCCCCCACCCCAATTTTTTACAGTGGTAAAATATGTAAAACATAAAATTTACCTTTTACCTTTAATGACATATGTCTTCTTCCTGGTATCATGAAAATAGGCTTGAAATTGTTAAATTTAAAAAAAAATCCCAGTAAGCTTCTGAATGGAGAATTTTTAACTCTTGCAACTTCAGCTGGATGTGAGGCGTGAGTGTGTGTGGGTGACTGTGTGTGTTTATGTGTGTGGAGAGAGTGAGCATGGGAGTTCGCATGTATGTGGCATATTTTAAGTGTGTTGTAAGTGCAACACTGAACGCAAGACAGTAAATGTCTTCAGGACATTTGCTGTAAAGAGAAACTTTCTGGTAACCTTCAGGCTGGAAGTTATTCTATTTACCAAAGCCAGGGAGATTTATAAAACCTTCTCACTGCTGTGTCACACAGCATCTACAGAAGATAAGCATATTTTGCAGAAAGGGTACAGAGGAAAGAGCCATTTTAAATTTCAGCATTTGTAAGATCTGAAGCAACCTAATAGGAACAGGGATATTTAAATGCAAAGAAAAACCACTGATCAAAGTCTGTACTTTAAGTTATCAACAACCGAAGGCAGGATTTTTGATATGGCTCCCATGCAAGGAAATGATCTACACAAAGTAGATGAAAACTGCCTGAATGAAATCTGGAAAACAAAATCAAGACACATTTTCTAGCCATTCCTGGATAAGGGTTTTTAAAATATAAATCCTAGTAAAGAAGCACATTGCAGTTGTAACTGTATATTACTTGCTTTATTAATAAGCATACATATTTTATTATACCTACCATAATTCTGCTCAAGTTTGTTGAAAAACTTTTATAGTTTTTACGTTTTATCTGTTTATTGTCCTCTATCACCAGAAATATAAGCTCCATGAGGACAGTGATTTTTGTCTCTTGTTCGCTGCTGTATCTCCAAACCTGAAATGCAGTAAACACTACTGCATGAATTACCTTTCATGCAGTAGACACTCGGTAACAGGTTTTTAAAATGCCTTCCATAGCTTGGGTTCAACTTTATCTCCACTAATTCTTTCCATGGCCTTATAAACTCACAAGTACATAAAATGGTTTCAGGTATTATTAAGGCCTGAAGAAACTAAATTTACTGTAATTTCAATTTTGAGGATCAGAATGGACAGAACAATTAAAACAGTGTCTCTTAGAGGGCAAATGTAAATAACTGACTCCTATCTGTTTGCATATAGGAGGAAGTAATATCAATTAGAATATGATAGAGGTACAGCTCCTTCTGTGCCAACTGAAAGGAAACCTATTAAATATGAAATTAAAATTTATCTCATTTATTCATAGTTATGGCCAATGGACAGAAATTCAAATTCAAATGCATTTAACACAGTTTCTCCTTATGAGGGGGGTAACACAGCATTTGTGATATAATAACTTTACTGGATTTACTTTTAAAGGTATTCTTTTTATTCTTTTTTCACTATCTCATATTAAGGAATTCATTTTTTAAATGGAGCTACAATTCACGTAACATGAATTTCACCATTTTGAAGTGTATAATTTCATTGGTTGTACACGGCTGTACAACCATTACTTTCATCTAATTCCAGAACATTTCATCACCCCAGAAACCCTTTACCCATTAGCAGTCACTGTTCCTCTGCCCCCATCCTCTGGTAACCACTAACCTACTTTCTGTCTTGATTTGCCTCATCCAAACATTTCATATGAACGCAATCATACAATAAGTTGCCTTTTGTGTATGGCTTCTTTCACTTAGCATAAGGTGTACAAGGTTCTTCCATGCTATAGCAGGTATTATCATGTCATTTCATTTCATGACTGAACAATATTCCACATATGCATATAACATGTTTTGTTTATTCATCAGTCAGTTGATGGACCTTTGCATTCTTCTACTTTTGAGCTATTATGAACTACTGAACGCTATGAACATTTATGTAGAAGCTTTTATATGGACATATGTCTTCACTTATCTTGAGTATATACCTAGGGGTGGAACTGCTGGGTCATATAATCTCTAGTTTTTAACTTTTGGAGAAAGTGCCAGACTGTTTTCGACAGGGGTGGCATCATTGTACATTCCTACCAGCAATGTACGAGGGTTCTAATTTCTCCACATCCTCACCAATGCCTGCTATTGTCCTCCCTTTTGATTCCAGCCATCCTCCTGGGTATGAAGTAGTATCTCATTTTGGTTTTTGGTTTGCCTTTCCCTAAAGGCTAATGATGCTGAGCATATTTATATGTGCCTAATGGCTATCTGTATATATTCTTATAGAAATGGCTATGAATAGACTGAAGGTCTGTTTCTTTTCTCTAGTTGAGTTGTAAGAGTTTGAAATGTGTTCTTAAATGGTTAGATTTCACTGAGAAATGCCAGACAGAAGGCTTGGGTGAACTGTGAAGTCCCTGAATGAAAAACTGTGAGTCCCTGAATGCTGTTATTGAAACGTTACCTACTAAATTTTTTACAGCTTCAGACACTGACATCTCTCTACCAAATCTGATCTACCTCTTTTGATCCCTAAAACTCTTAAAGGTATCATCATCTTTCTCATCATATAAGGTATTAAACTCACCTCTCTTTGGTTTCTGCTTTCTCACCCCTTCATTTAATCTCAGTTCTTCTATGTGACTCAGGGACTACAAAATGGGTCATATCTATCCTGTTCTTCCTATTTTTATAGTGAGGACACATGCAAGCCCCCACTGCTTTTGTCTAGACTACCTTCTTGCTCCTAGTCTCTTCTCCCTCTAAACCATCCTACACATTGATCTTGTGTAGCTTTCTAACACACAACTCTGATTGCATCCCCTTCCTGTTCAAAGGTTTCCATAGTTTAGTCTCAGCCAACTTTTCCTGTTTGTTTTTTTTCCTCCCACTTCCTAAAATACAGAAAAAACTAATAATTTTGGAAGGTTTTTCCACCCTATTATGATCATTAATTTGCTTTTTTGTCTCTGACATTAACTGTTTTTTTTTCTTTTGTTTTTTTTTTTCATTTATTTTTATTAGTTGGAGGCTAATTACAATATTGTAGTGGTTTTTGCCACACATTGACATGAATCAGCCAAGTTTTTAAAAATGTAACAACGCAGAAAAGGAATTAATACAAGTAAAACTCTTCAAAGAAATTAAAAGGCAGCTGTGTCATAAAAAATGAGAGTAGATATAAGAATGACTTTTTTCCAGTATGACTCTTATTACTAGAAATCTGTGGAGACAAAGGTTAAGTGCAAATAAAGATCAAATACTTAAAATTACCAATTGTATCAGGACCACTTGATGGGAGGACATACATTTGCATTCTGTGTTAAATATAGATAAGTTAAGGCTCTAGACCTTTTAATTCTCACTTACTCCTGGCTAACAGTATCAGCAGGTATTACATTTGTGTCC
The DNA here is from genome assembly GCF_019320065.1 of Cervus canadensis. Taxonomy (NCBI): domain Eukaryota; kingdom Metazoa; phylum Chordata; class Mammalia; order Artiodactyla; family Cervidae; genus Cervus; species Cervus canadensis. The sequence goes on along the minus strand of NC_057399.1, from coordinate 44,430,855 downwards.
AGGTCCATATTGTCACATGGTAGAAAAGCTTTTCATTTTGCAGTAATTACTTTATCAATATAAATTAAAGTCAAATGAATGCAGAAAAATTTTTTTTAACAGAAAACAATTCTGTGGCCTAATCCTAATAAGAAAAGATAAAATCTCAGGGCCAGATTCACTCCTATGATGTCAGCATTCTATTATATACAGCACTCAACACAGAGGGAGGACATAAAAGGGAAGTTTTCTTATAATTTAATCTTCAAACTATTTTAATAATCAAATATCAATATTGAATTAATTTGGAATTTTTCAGGGAATGCACTCAATTACTCCACAGCTTCAAGATCACATAACCTCAGGTACATGGAGCTGTATGGCATAAACTAAACAAAATGAATGAATGAACATATTTACACTTTTGCCCACATAATCCTGTGAGCGTAACTTAGACTCTCAAAAACTAGTGGACAAAGAAAACCTTTTCTAAAATTCAGGACAAATATAATTGCTAGAATTGAGAGAGAAGAAGTATACTTAAAAAAAGATGTTTTTCTATTTTATAGATTTTTCTCTTGGGCATAATTATAAAGTGACATTCAAGTGCAACCAGCGAAGTCCCTACTTTTTTTTTCTTACAGAATTCAAAGACATCAGCAAAACCACCTATGTCAGTAATAAAAATAAAAGTCTTTGACTTTTTAAATGTTATCATACTGTCACAGTGGAATAAAATTAGCTTGACAAATGCTTTAAAGGCACATGGTGCAGTTCATTATGTATAACAGCAACAGCAGCGGTTTCCCAGTGTTCATAGAGGCGGCTCCATTAAATTTACCTCCAGTCAATAATTAGGAGTCCACAAATAAACCTGGGCAATTAAATCAATACTGCCAGGCAATTATATTCCAGAGTCCAGGCTCAGTGGCACAAAAAGGCATTATATCAAACTGCAGTATTAAGCAGTCTAATGCCATTTTCAACAGGATTTTTTTACACTAACTGGACAGAATAAGCATACATCCAGATAATGTAGAATGCACATATGTATATCTACATGTGCAGATCTGTGTCAATAGAGCTTTAGTAACATTTAATAAAGATTAATACATATGGATTTATGATTTTTATGTTCATAATTGATGATAATACTTCTGTATCAAAAGGTCATACTTACATGTTGAATGTTTAAAAAATCCATTAAAAGTATATTGTTATAACATTCATGTTAAAAAAAATAACCTGTGTCAATCATTACTGAACTCCTTTGATGTGCCAGGTACTGGGCTGGGTGCTGGGAATGCAACAATGACTGAGAAGTGACTTTTCTTCTCAAAAGCAAGAAGGCTTGCCCTGCACCTGCATGTCTGCACTTAAATAACTTGAAGCAAAAAAGTGCCCATCACCTTCTGTTACCATAGATAGTAATAGTCATAGTATTTCCAGATAATGTTTCAGAAATATATAAAATGGGTACTGAGAATATGAATAGTTCATGTATTATTTACTTATTTTTGCTTTTCCAAAAACCCATATACTGCACTCACAGAACAAGAATATTTTTTTAAATGTATTGAGAAAGACATTTTAGCTGTTTTGAATCGAGTTCATTTTTGAAATGGACAATAGTTAGGTTGAGCAAAAAGAACCATAATGAAAAAGTTGTAGAATACATTACATGCTGTCAGTGATATCAGAACAAAAGCCGGGTATGACTAGAAAAGCAGGGCTCTCACCTGCCAATAAACTGCCCTGATCACTTACAAGAGGGGCACATCCCAGCAGACTATATGTGTATTAAAAAAATACTTGAAAGAGAAGAAAAAGTATCACACAGGTCACAGCAGCAGTCTCAATAGACCCCTCAGGGATTTCCACTCGTCTTGGCCTTGTCATCCTCTATGCAGCTTTCCACTCGGCCCAGAAAATGTCGATAGGAAAATGTTTGAGGGGCCTCTGGTGGAAATTTTTTCATTCTTTCTGCATTGACAGGATGCCAAATCAATATTTACTTCCCACTAACAAGCTGCTCGAGGTCTCAGTAGAAAATATTGTAGAGAATGCGGGAAGACACAGTAATAAACAGCTGTCTGGCTGTGAGGAAAACATGAATTGACTGGAAACAGGGCCACAGTAAAAGGTCACTGAAACCCGTGAACTCCTCAGGTGTCCATATCAACTACTAACTTTAAGGACACATAATAAAGAATCTCTTTTCCTAAGAGAGCTGAGAGAATGGATCCTTTTCAGTCTAGCAAGCATAGAGGTTGACTCAATAATTTAATTAATGCATTTGCTAAGACCCGTGTTGGCTCTTTCCCAAGGCATTTGCTTCATTTGTTAAGTCCAAAAGTACAAATAGAGGGTTAACTTTCCTGTCTGCCTATTCGAATACTTCTTTACCTAACAGAAGTAAGTAATGTGTAAGTGTTTCCAAAATTTTAGGCATCTAGTAAAAACATAGGCTTGGAATTTTTATCTGCAACCTTTAATAAATGAAGTGGAAAAGTGAAATACCTGTCCTTCAAGAAGTTTACGAATGTACAACAGCCATTCTTTGTCATTTTCGGCATCGGTCTTTGTCCTTTCAATTTCCTAAAGGAAAAAATAAAAACACTGTAGTTAATTTCGTTTATATGAACTTGATCATACTGTTTTATAGAGAAATACTGATAGAATTGGATTCAACAAAGAGCAGCCTGTCCTTTCAAAATGGAGAATATTCAAATCAATGCTTAATATCTCCATTCATGTGGAATATAAAGCTATATATCTGTATTTCATAATATTATTCAGGAATATTTTATTTCTGTATTCATGGTGGAGATCAGGGTACGGATTGAAGTGGAAGTGAAAGTTATTAAAATAGAGTGAAAAAGAAGATGGAGCCGTAGAGAAGACTCATTTACAAGCAACCCTCATAAGATGATATAAAACCTTATACTCAAAAGTCAGACTTGTCAGTAGATAACTAAGGAGTAATTGTTACAATTACAGACAAAATAGGACAGGCATAGGTTCTGGTGTATTTAAATGCTTACTTATTTAAAATGTCCAATAGCTAACTGATAGGCAAGGGACACTCCAACTTAAAGTACTGATATTTTCAATGCCTCAATTATCAAGGTGAAATATTCTGAAAGTATAATGTATTCACATATACAACTGAATTGACTATTCAGTTAAAATCATGATTCAGTTTGCAAAAAAAAATGGACTTTTCAAAAAGGGAAGGGTTTGGGAAACTAACATTTGTTGAAATTTACTGTATGCCAGGTATCAGGCAAGGTACTTTGCATAAGCTGTCATAGTTTTTTACATGAATTTACAAGGGTTAGATGTAGCTTAATGCATATAATTCAGGCGGTTTGGGCTCTACTTGGGTAAGTCACTCAACTCTTTAGACCTCTGAAAGATGCAGGCATCAGTCCAAACAAGCTCAGATCTATAATGAAATCTAGTAAATATGTCCAGGTGTGTGCAATGAGCCCTCATGGAACTGTGTTTTTGCCAGGAGGACTTCCATTTAAGGTTGTATGGTACACGTTTTGGTGCTGTGCACCCCTGGCTCCATCCTGCATCCTCCCAGAGGCCAGGGTGTCATTTCTTCACAGACATGTGCCAGCTACTTTGGGACTAACAAGAGATATCTTTTTCTAATTCATATACTCAATGGGGACAACTTTTTCTAATTTTTCTAATCAAAGGGAGTGCTTGGTTTTTTTAAACTTGTAAACCCAAGAAAGGGCATGTTCTAAGACCACATAAAGGCAGAGGCCCTGTCTTCCAGAATATGTATCTGGAACACACATACACACACACACACACACACACGAGGGATTCTGCTACATCTGCTTGTTTTAAAACTTTTAGGCAACAGTGGAAGACCTTAATATTTTGTTAGGTTTCTTCTTTATCCATCAAGTTTCAGTTAAATGTCTATAATAAGATATAGTTAACAGCCTTGCCACAGATACTGTTATTTCCTGTGTGTTTTATATTTGATACTGTATTTCATAATGCTCTTGGACTTCAAAGTTCACAATTCACAGACATTGTGGCATACCTGCTGAAAAGAGGAACTGATCATTCACTATACTATTCACTCATAGGATGAAAATAATCTCTATGGGATTCCTTTGACCTCCTTTCTAAGAATTCTTGGCAGTTTAGAAACCTTTGCCAAGTTGTAGATCTGCTCTACTTGAGAAATGTTTTGAGAAGCTGACAGGGTAGGGGTCCTGAAGGATGTTCTCATGCAAACACTGAAGTTGATCATTTTATTTATTCACTGAGCAAATATCTATAGGGAAGCTCTGAGTGCCATCATCTCTTTACCCTTTCTAAACAATAAAAAAATTTAATATTTAATGTATTAAAGTTCAGAAACTTAACAGTAGAATAGTATTGAGTATCTTCCACAGGTTTCACAGAAGACTGTGTATGAGGTTCTGCTGTTGATGAGGCAATAAACTATCAAAAATGCAGTGCCCTCCTCAGAAGGTACAGAAATGCTATTGCAGACTTATAAGGTATATGCCTATAAATTCACTCAGGCAGGAGTATTTTACCCACTTTAAAGCAATAAATACCTTTTTCTTTAACTTGATCAACAATAATTATAAATCTAGCTAGAGAAGCCAATATATTTACTACTTTTAAAAAATCTCATATAGGAGGAAAACCCCTCAAATCAGTCGTGATCCAGCTAACTAACTTTCAAACGGGCTTAATTAAAAATAATAGCTTATAAGATATATGATTAACTAAAGAATATGGAAGAGATAGGGAAAGATAACTGACCTAAATAACAAACAAGCAGTTCTATATATGGCTTACTTCTATATTACACAGTTAAATTTCTCTAAAGGTTTTTTGAGTTAGTTAATACTCTTGATGTATCTTTCATTGGTATATTAATAATCTTGCCTTCATGAATATTATCTTAAAGATGAAATTCTAAGAACTATAAAACAAATAAAAGTATATACTTAATAATCAGTGTAAAAACTCCTATATTAATAAATATTGAAGTGATCTTACCGCTTCATCTTCTGTGTCCAGTATTTCCTCTAGGTCTGACCGTGAAATGTTCAGGATAGAAGCTGCCAAGGTCTGGGCTTTATGGGTTGAGGTTTTACAAGCATCCCTGTTTTTCTGCATCTTTTTAAGCTCTCTAATTTGTCGCCTAATCAAATGGACATCATTTTGTAACTCTCTGACCAAGGCCTGCAACATATTGGAAAGAATATGGGCTCATATGGAAGTAATAAATGAAGAGAAAGCAGTCATAACACAAAAATGTGAAGATACTAGCAAATCATTTTTTATTAGGATTATTCTGATTTTATTTATATTGGAACAAAATGGATTGCTCTTTACTTTTTGTCAGGACACAATAAAAGCTCTCTTAAATGATCACTTAACCAACTTGCTGGATCAAACAAATTGCTCCAATCCCTCTTTCAGATTTGCCAACTGCTATCTTGGTGAATACTTGCAGCAGGCAGGTTAATTAGTATCACGCCAGAGCACAACTCTCCCACCAGTTGAGCTGATGCCAATTGTCAGATGTACTTATTCCTAAGTGTGTATATCAGTTGTAACAGGTTAGTTACATAATTGATTTAATTATTGCATAAACTAATGAAATATAATGGCAGAAAAATGTTGTTTCTATTAAAACTGAACTAGAAATCTTTGAAAGGATTTTATAAGGACAGTTGGGTAAAAGTGCAATTAAATTATGTGTGGGCAAGACGACAATAAAGTATTGACAAAAATCATAAAAATCTAGGCTTACATCCACAAGAGTCTTTAATTTCTCCCTCTGAGAACACATGCTTATGTGTGCATAAAGAAAAAAGAAAAAAAAGAAAAAGAAAAAGAAAAAAGGCAGCTCTTACTCTGGATGAACAGAGCTTTGGAGTACGATGCCTGCCTTTGTGCGCTGACAGCAGCTAGCTAGATGTTTGGGTAGATTTCAGTCTTTTGCCAGCCTAAGCAATGTTGCAATAAATAATGGTGCTTGTATATATATTTTGCATCCCTAGGATATATCCCTGGAAGTGAATTTGCTGGACCAAAGGGTGTGTTTAACTGTAATTTTGAAAGCTGTTGTTTAATTCTCCCTCTATCCAAGATTGTACCAATTTACACCTACACAAAGAACATATGAAAGTACTTGTTTCTCCATACCACTGGCAAGACACCAATCGGGTTTTCAGTGTAGTTTTTTAATTTTTACTATTGTATTTTAAAGTTTCATTTCTCTTATTAAAAATGAAGTTGAGCATCAGCCTTAAGAAATATTTTTTTTCTTTTGTCTTTTATCTATTTTTCTTAAGTGATCTATAGGGATTATTTATACTTTAGGGAAATTTTATGTCGAGGATTTCTAATTTTTTTCATACTTTTTCTTTTGACAGTAATTATAGTATTTTATTGGAGAAGGAAATGGCAACCCACTCCAGTACTCTTGCCTGGAAAATGCCATGGACGGAGGAGCCTGGTAGGTTACAGTCCATGGGGTCACAAAGAGTCGGACACGACTGAGCGATTTCACTTCACTTCACTTCATAGTATTTTATGCAAAGGAAAAATATTTTTTTTAAATTTTAACACACTAAATGAATCTATTCCCATGTAACTTTTGAATTTAGTGTGATACTTTAAAAAGCATTCTCCACAATTTATATATATATGAGTATATATAAAAGTATATATATATGTGTGTGTGATTCAAACATGATTTTTTTCTGCCACTTGAAAGATTTTTCAGTTATCAGTGTTTTATCCATTTGTAATCCTCTAGAAAATTATTATATAAAATCAAAGTTGTCTCACCACCACCTAGTAAATAGTCCATATTTTCCCCATTGATTTCATGCATGTTTAGGTCAGGTTCCGAACTTTCTATTCTGTTCCATCTCTCTTCTTATTAGTGAAGCTTTATAGTATATTTAATTAGTGAGGCTCTGTCATAAATGTAATCCAATAGGGGTTCAGTTCAGTTCAGTTCAGTCACTCAGTCGTGTCCGACTATTTGTGACCCCATGAACTGCAGCACACCAGACCTCCCTGTCCATCACAAACTCCTGGAGTCCACCCAAACCCATGTCCATCGAGTCGCTGACGCCATCCAGCCATCTCATCCTCTGTCGTCCCCTTCTCCTCCTGCCCTCAATCTTTCCCAGAACCAGGGTCTTTTCCAGTGAGCCAGCTCTTCGCATCAGGTGGCCAAAGTATTGGAGTTTCAGCTTCAGCATCAGTCCTTCTAATGAACACCCAGGACTGATCTCCTTTAGGATGGACTGGTTGGATCTCCTTGCAGTCCAAGGGACTCTCAAGAGTCCTCCCCAACACCATAGTTCAAAAGCATCAATTCTTTGGCGCTCAGCTTTCTTTATAGTCCAACTCTCACATCCATACATAACCACTGGAAAAACCATAGCCTTGACTAGATGGAACTTTGCTGGCAAAGTAATGTCTCTGCTTTTTAATATGCTATCTAGGTTGGTCATAACTTTCCTTACAAGGAGTAAGTGTCTTTTAATTTCATGGCTGCAGTCACCATCTGCAGTGATATTGGAGCCCAAAAAATAAAGTCTGACACTGTTTCCCCATCTATCTGCCATGCAGTGACGGGACCCGATGCCATGATTTAGTTTTCTGAATGTTGAGCTTTAAGCCAACTTTTTCACTCTCCTCTTTCACTTTCATCAAGAGGCTCTTTAGCTCTTCTTCACTTTCTGCCATAAGGGTGGTGTCATCTGCATATCTGAGGTTATTGAATATTCCCAATAGGGGTATCTCCTTTCAATTACCCTTCTTTTCAGATTTTTCTTGTTAATTTTTGATTATTTGGTTTTCCATATAAACTTCAGATTGAGCTTGTCTAAACATTCTTACTGGTAATTTTATTTAAATCTTGTTAAATTTTATTCAATCATGTTAACATTTTAGAATGTTGATTCTTCCTAATCAAAGACCATGGTAGTCCCTTTCAGTTGGTTAAGTCTTTATTTGTGTTTCTGAGGATCATTTAAAGGTTTTCTCTTTATAGATCTGCTTATTCCTGGGCCTCTTACTTTTTGTAGGGGCTGATTCTAGTACCTATTTTTGCTTGTAGACATAAAGATTGTTAATATATAAATTTGCTGAAATTTCTTATTTATTGTAAGAGTTTTGCAGCTGATTCCTCTTTAGCTTCCAGAAATTAAATCATATCTGCAAATACTGATAATTTTATTTCCTATTTTCCAACCTTTTTTTGGTCATGCTCTGCATCTTGTGGAGTGTGGGTTCTTAGTTCCCCAACCAGGGATTGAACCCAGGCCCTTGGCAGTGAGAGTATGGAGTCCTAACCACTGGATCATCAGGGAATTCCCTATTTTCCAACTTTTATACCTCCATTTTCTTTTTTATTGAATTGATTATTAAGTTCTTCCTGAATAATATTAAATAGTAATATTGATAGACACATTTGACTTGTTCCTGATTTCAGTAGGAATCTAATTCTTAGGAAATACTATGCCAGATTTTGAATTGAGAGTTGTATTTTAATATACTAAAAAATAAGTATTAATATAAAATATATAATGTACAGTTTTATACAGTTATCTACATATTTTAATTTCTTACAAAAATGGAAACCAGATTATCTTAAATCCATTTTAGCATCCATATAAACTACCATATGATTTTTCATCATAAATCTATTAATAGGATTCTTAATAATTTCCTTAGTATTGAATTATCCTTGCATCTCTGGAATAAACTCCACTTAGTGTGGTATATTATTTTTTGATGTTCTGCTGAACTCTATTTGCTGATATTTCATCTGGAATTTCTACATTAATAAGAGATTGATTTGTTTCAACTTTGTGCAATCTTCCAAAAATATTTGGAAGGTATTTTCTCTTTCCATGTTCTTCAGTAGTTTTAATGAGATTGAATCTATCTGCTCTTTACTGACATTGTAGCACTCGCCTGAATTTGGCATAGTATTTATTGTACAGAAAGGAACCTTTTTGGCAATTTATTTTAATTTTCCATTTGTTCTAGAGGCACTTTTGGTACATTATAATTTTCCTAGAAATTTGTAATTTTCAGAAAGTAGAATATATAAAGAAATTCTACTTTTCAGCATTAATTCAGATTTTCTTTGTGGTGTGTCACGGGTGGGAATGCCTGAAAACATACACACTCTGAGATGGAGATTTATGTGGGAGAGGGTATTCAGGAGCAATACCTACGGAGCCTCGGAGCTGAGACAGCCTTTCAGAGTTGTCTCATCTTTATTTTTTCCCCCTTATATATGACATGAACATTTTTCTTGGCTATTATTTTTTTGAGTTCAGAAACTTTACTAGACCACAGAATATATACAGGGTATGACATGTTAGATCAAATTTTACATGGTTCATGTTATGTTCTTGGAAGTCTTTATTTCTGAAAATTATTTTTGGATTATAGTTTCAATATTTGTTCTGTTCCATCATTCCTTTTCTTCTTTCAAGATTCCAATTATGCATATGTTGAATCTCTGTAACTTGCTTCATAAATCTTTTTCTCTCCAATATTTTTTTTAATTGAAGTATAGTTAGAATGAAATAGTGTACATTTTAAGTGTTTAGTTCAATGAGCTTTGATAGCTGTATACTTCCATGTTGTTTTTGTTATCATAAATATGTACTGAATTTGCCAAATGATTTTTAGGGAGTATTTGCTTATATTGATTTTGCTTTCTTTTAGAACTGTTGAATCAACCTTTCTTTCCTAGAATAATATCAACTTATTCATGGTGTAAATTATTTTCACATAATGCTTGATTTGATTAACTAATATGCACTTGAGAATTTTTACATTGATGTTCATGATGAAATACTGACCTGTGCTTCTGTTTTCTTACAATGTTTTGTCAGGTTTTGGTTTTGGGGTTGTGCTGGTCACATAAAATGAACTGGGACTTATTTTCTTCTCTGCCATTTTCTGAAATAATTTCTGTAAGATGGTGCTATATTTTTCCTGAAAGTTTGCTCAGTGAAACCCTCTGGATCTGGAGATAGTACATGTGTTTTTGTGTGTGAAGGCTTTAGATTTTTAAAAAATCCAATTTCTTTAACTAATAAAGAGCTACTCATATTTTCAATTCAATCTCCTGTTAGTTTTTGTCATGAAAGAAGTCAATTCCTAATAGTTCTGACCATTTGTCTTGGTGGTTTAGTAGGGACTTAGGGCAATTTAGAAGCTACACTGAGTCAATCAGAGGAAAGAGCAAAGGCTTTGGCTGATGTCCACACTCTTGTAGACAGTGCTCAACCTTGAGTCCCCAGTGTGCAGACATGGTTGGGATGGGGCCCTTCCTCTCTTTTAGAGTGCACTCTGTCACACGTTCAGTTTGCTGGCTTAGGCTGACCTCTCTCTGCCAGATATCTGGTCACAGTAATTACCAAATATTTATACTCAGTCTTTGCTAAGGAATAAAGGAAGCTCTGGGACTGTGTTCATTCTACAAGTTGTCTGTCTCTCAGTTTTATCTGCAAAAACCTGAAGCTATCTAAAATGTGATGCTAGTGGTATATGACTGTGAAGCCACTACATGACAGGTAAGAGGTACTTTTTTGAAAAGTTATCCATTTCACCTAAATTGTCAAATTTATTGTTATAAACTCATTCATATAATTTCCTTGTTACCTATGTTTTAGTATCTGTAGTGATATCCCATCTTTTATTCCTGATATTGGTAATTTGTATTTTTAACCATTTTCTTCTTTACTCTTGGATTTTATATCAATGTAAAATAGATACCTGTGGGTTGTTTGAGGTATATAGCTAAGTTTATATTGTTTTCTAAATTGAAAGCGATTTTTCCAAGGCCATTATTGACTACTTTCCCTTACACTGATTTGAAATGAAAAATACAAACTTTATGCTCTAAATTATTGTAGATGGGCTTGTTTTTGTAATTCTTTCTGTTCCAATGTTCTATGCATCTTTTCCTGCATTTAATTGTGCCATTTTATTTATACAGCTTTATAGCATGTTTTGATGTTTGCTAGGAAAAATTTTCCTCTCTCCTTCCCATTCTTCTCCTTCTTCAGCCATCTTCAATCCTCTTTCTTTCAGTTATATTTCTGGACCCAGTTTGTATCTTGGACACCACTGAAATATAGATGAGATATGGAATGAATTCTCACATTTAACAATATTATTCACATTCAGAAAGACAGTATATCTCTCCATTTATTTAGTTCTGTTTTATGTCATTCGGTGTTTTAGAGCTCACTTTATAGGCTGCTTGCATTTCTTGAAAGGTTTATTCCTGGGTATTTAATACTTTCTTTTTATCATTGTGAATTACAAATTTACAAATAGTACTCTAAATATACTATTACTTGTAAAGTCTACTTTATTTTATATGCTGACTTTGTTCTGAAATTATTGCTGAATTATCTGTTTAATAGCTTATTATTGGATTCTCTTGAATTTCCTAGGTCCATAAATGTGTCATTGACAATCACAGTTCAGTTGTACATGTTCAGTTTATTTTGGGAAAGGAGCTGTTTTACAGTTTATGGATTTTTTTTATCTTTATAAAAGCAATTTTAAAATTTACTTTTGAGTTTTTTGTTTTTTTTCCCCTAGCATTTTGAGTTGAAAGTTAAATTTTGGCTGAATTTTGAAGGTTTTGGTATTTCATTATAATTCACAAACTCACTTTTTATTTTCTCCTTAACCCAAAAATCATATCGATGGGTTTGGAATTTCTAAGTGGACAGAAACATTTGGCCGATTATTTGCTAAAATCATAGTTACATTATACTCTACTCAGGGTACACTGCCTAAATGATATTTGCTTTTTTGAACTTGAACTTTGTAGATTTAGATGTAAGTAATTTCTGTGAATGTTCCACATGGGTTTGAAAAGAAAGGAGCCTTGCTTACATTTTCTCTATTTGGATTGTTTATTTCTGAGTATATACAGATTAAATATACTAGAAAACAGTAAATACCTTTGTGGATTCTTTGATTTCCATTTGTAGTTTCACCAAATTTTGCTAAATGTTGCCAGGTACATAAAAATTCATGAATTTTATATCTTCTTTGCAAATTATACATTTTTATCAATATGAAATTGCTTGCTTTACCCTTATTAATGTTTTTTTTTCCTTAATTTGTCTCAAAATAATATTGCTGTATCTTCTTTTTGTTAGCATTTAGCTGGAATATATTCAATTGCGTGCTGGTAAACAAGCTCTTTCAGGGGATGGGTATGACTTGTAACGTTTGCCAGTTTCTATGGTGTTAGGTACTTGCACATGATTTTCAAACAACCAACATGAATGAGATGCTGGGAAGAGATAAGCAAAATTGATTCTCAAAAGCTAACTGCAGGATATCATAATTTTATTCTTAATTTTTTTTTGGCTTTTGGTATCATGTTTTAGGTGCATCTTTTTCAGAATCTCATAGTCTCTCTTTTCTTTTCTTTTTTAAAATATATTTCAACTTCATTATATATACTATGATTATTGGTATGTTTGGATCATCCTATTCTTTTTATTTACCATGCTTCTTATTAACTGTTCCTCTCCTTTGTTCTATCTTTCCTTCCTCCCTTCCTCACATTCTTCTTCCTGGTTTGTATTGAATTGATGGAAATTTTAATTTTTTTTTTAATATCCTCTAATTCTTTGAAAATTAAATGCTTGATTTCTATTCTTATGGTCACCTTTAAAACTCCTGAACATATATTTAATATTATTTAAGTAAACTTGATTAATTTAATATAATAAAATCAATATTATATTTTGAATCAATATCTAGAGTTTCTCATCCTCTGTATGTTCCACCAGAGCCAAAAAGAAACATCCCTTACAACCACCCCCTCACAACTCCTGGTACTATAATCACTAATATCAAGCTATTTAGATTTAATTGTAGGTTTTACAGGAGTCTTTGTTTTCCATTGTTTCTTGTTCTAAAGATTGACAAGAGTCCCACATGGGCAGAAAGACCTGAAGAAGTAAAGAGATAAGCTATTTTATCAATAATATACAGAGGACAGAGCAAAGACTTTGAGGAAAAAAAACATGGCTTGCAGTATTCAAAGAACAGCAAGAAAGTCAGTATGGCTAAAGAGGGATAAATGAGGTGCCATGTAGTAAAAAGTCTTAGAAGTAACAACAAGACTAATCATGGAAGCCTCATAAGGAAGTGAAGACACATACTAGTTTTTAGCAATGTTGCCATTAGCTGGCTGAAAGCAACATGGGTATATTTGGGGGAAATGTTTGTATTATTAAAAAATGTTATGTTATTTTGCTGAAATATACTTCATGATGCTCAAATATTCTTCTTCCCTTCCAGACTATACCTTTCAGATACACCGTAAAGTCTCACTGCACTAAGTTCATTGAAATGTTTTACTTTCCCCCCTTATATCCAGGTTGAGATTTTGTTTTCATATGATCACACTTGCCTTTTGTTTCTATGCTGGTGCTCTGCCTGTTTTCAGCTCTGGGTGTTACTTCCATCTGGATTGTATTTTTACTTCCCTTCCATCCATTACAAAATTGCTTTCTCTTACCAGTTTAAAATCTGTGCTTCCAAATTGTGCAAAATTCTTTAAATACTCTAGTGTTAAAAACATTAGAAGCTTAAAAATGTTTTACTCTATTTGCATCAGTTGAACAATGGTCCTTGGCTATCACTTATTGTCAAGGTAAGTAAAAACACTGTACCACACAAAATAAGCATTCAACAAATATTAAATGAATTTATAAAAATTTATGTCACCCTCCTTAAACTTCTTGAAATATCATGAGCTAGGAATTGTCTCAATATTTGATTATATTTTCAAAATAAGAGTACTTTCTTGGATGTATATCCCAACTTAAAGTCACTATATTTTTCAATATTGTAAGCAGTCAGCAATAGCATTAGAGTGAAACAAGCTATTTCATTCCAGTCTTATTAGATCTAGCTTTCCAGTCTTTATTAAGGAGTCTTGATCTGTGTTAGCTAACTATAAAAATTTTTGAGTTTCATGGAATCATAATGAACTGATTAGATTTTTAGTAAGATTAGATTATTGTGATGAAGGTTATAATTGGCTGTTCAAGTACTACGGAGTCACCCCTACAATCATAGTTTCTTGGAGAAATGATGTCTTTTCTAACAGCTTAAATAGTTCTATCAAGATATAATTTACGTATTTTAAATTTCACTCAATGTATTTTTATTAAAAGCTTTTCTTTAAAAATTTACCCTTTTTATATAATGATAGGACTGAAAGAGTTAATTCAAACTGGATTTTAAAAATCCTAATTAAGAAATCACATCACCAAAATGGTACCAGCCTCCATCCCCCCACAAATATCAACAATTAGACATTCACAAATTAAAATAGCTCTGGAAGGGCTCAGGAGTCCACTTAAGAAATTTCAGCAACACCATGAAGCAAAAAATAGAGAATAACGCCATACAAAGAAAAGGAAGGACAGCTTCATTGTGCCTGCATCATCCCATCCCCCAGGGCAGCACTGCTCAGCGCCAGTGAAGAACTCCGGGGTTCAAAGGAGCTCCCTCGCTGGGAAAGGAAGAATGAGGTGAGCAACCAACTTCCCCAGTTTGTCACATCACAGCATGGAAGATCACTTCAGCTCCACCCTACTCAGAGACTGAAAAAGTCAAGACATATAGGGACAGGCTGGAACAGCAGAGAGCAGCTGGGGCTCCCAATATCAGCTACACAGCCCGGGCAGCTGTGGTCCACGGTAACCAGCTCTGTGGAGGGTCCCAACAGGTTTCATCACTGAAGAAACCAACGCTAGGATGGCTGTCATGGACCCCCTGCAGATTTCACCACTGTACTTCCCCCCACAGGTTTCCACCTTCACAAATGCCACCTGACAGTCCCTCCCTGGCCATAACCGGACCCTGCAATCTGCACTGGAAGCCAGCTTAGCCTTTGCACCTGCACAAGTGCAAGATGCCAGCCTAGACCCCTGCAGTGATAGATAGATGGGCATGCATTTGGAGCTAACCTCTTCAACTGTGGACCTCTTGCCAGTGGTCTGCCGCTGGCCTCTAATGATCTGCGAGTGCCTATGCTGAGACTCTATGGCCACAAGACTGCATGTCAACCGCCAAGGCCCGCACAGCTGTGTGTGGGCCCAGACCTGGCCCTGTCTCCTCTCACTGGCTTGCACTGCTGGGCTCAGCTATTGTGAGCCTCTCCACCTGAGCACGTGTACACCAACACCCAACTCCTGTCACTGGCCTCCACTGTTATGTGGGACCATTAAGCAAACAAACAAACAAAACTCAAAACAGTCTAACTTTGTAATTCAATGAACTAGAAAAAGAACAAAGTAAACCCAAAGTTAGTAGAGGAAGGTGATAACGAAGAGCAGAGTGGGAATAAATAGAGACAAAAAGAACAGAAAAGATCAGTGAGACCAAGAGCGAGTTTTTAAAAGAGACAAACGAAATGGATAAATGTCTGTCTACACTTACCAAGAAAAAGAGAGTACTCAAATTAAGAAAATTAATCTGCAGGGGTGGGATGGGGAGGAAGATGGGAGGAAGGTTCAAAAGGGAGGGGGTATATGTATACCTATGGCTGATTCATGTTGAGGTTTGACAGAAAACAACAAAATTCTGTAAAGCAATTATCATTCCATTAAAAATATAAATTTTAAAAAAGAAAATTAGAAACGAAAGAGAAGATATTACAACTGACATTACAGAAATACAAAGAATCATGAGAGGATACTATGAACAATTATATGCCAACAAATTGGACAACCTAGAAGAAATGGATAAATTCCTAGAATATACAATCTACCAAGACTGAATCACAAAGTAACAGAAAATTTGAACAGATCAATGAGTAAGGAGATTGAATCAGCAATCAAACACTTTCCAATAAAGAAAAGCCCATGACCTGATGGCTTCACTGGTGAATCCTACCTAAGACAAAATAATGTCAATTCTTCTAAAGCTCTTCCAAAGAAAGTAAAAGGAAAGAACACTTTCAAACTCATTTTAAGAGGTCAGCATTAACCTGATACCAAAGACAGATAGGACACTACAAGAAAAGAAACCTATAGGCCCCCCTGATGAATATAGACGTAAAACCTCTGAACAAAATACTAACAAATTGAATTTAACAACACATTAAAAGAACCACACACCATGGTCAAGTGGGATTTATCCCTGGAATGCAAGAATAAGTCAACATACACAAATCAATAAATGTAAATATACTACATTAAAAGAATGAAGATAAAAATCATACAATCATCTCAATAAATGCAGAAAAAGTACTGGACAAAATTTAACATTCTTTCATGATAAACTCCCCACAAACTGGGTATAGAAGGAACATACTGTACATAACAAAAGCCATATAATACAAAACCAAACGAACATCACACTCAACAATCAAAAGCTGAAAGCTTTCCATCCAATATCAGAAACAAGAGAAAGGTGACCACCCTCACCACTCCTATTCAACACAGAATTGGAAGTCTTAGCTGGAGCAATTAGGCAGTAAAAAGAAATAAAAAGCATCCAAATCAGAAAGAAAGAAGTAACACGGTCTCTTTTTGTTTATGACATGATCTTTTATCTAGAAACTCCTAAGAACTCCATCAAAAAAAGCTGTTAAAATTAATGAACAAATTCAGTAAAGTTGTAGGATACAAACTCACAGATAAAAATTAATTTGTTGTGTCTCTATACACTAACAATAAAATGTGAAAAAGGAATAAAACAATCCCACTTACAGTAGCATCCAACAATAAAATTTTAGGGATAAATTTAATTAAGGAAGTGGAAGATCTATATACTCAAAACTCTAAGACATTGATGAAGGAAACTAAAGAAGACATAAATAAATGATATCCTGCGCTTACTGATTGAAAGAGTGGATATTCTTAAAATGTTCATTCTACCCAAAGACATTGAGAGGTTCAGTAAGACCTCTATCAAAGTTCCAATGCCATTTTTTCAGAAAAATAGAAAAAAAAATCCCCTAAATTTGGATGAAACTACAAAAGACTGACTAGCCAAAGCAATCCTAGGAAAGTGCCAAGGTGGAGGCATCATACTTCCTAACTTTAAGTTATATATAACTCATACAACTTGATAACAAAAACCAAAACATCCAATTTAGAAATGGAAATAGAATCTGAACAAATATTTTCCAAAGAATATATACAATGGCCAGCAAGTTCATGAGAAGGTGCTCAACCTTACTGATCATCAGAGAAATGCAAATCAAAACCACAAGGTATCAGCTCACACCTGTTGGAATGGCTATTATCAAATAGATGAGAGAGAACAAATGCTGGCAAGATGTTGAGAAAAGGGAAACATTGTGCACTGTGGGTCAGACTGTAAATTGGTACAGCCACTATAGAAAACAGTGTAGAGGTTCCTCGAAAAATTAAAAATAACAACTACCAGCAATGCAATTTCTGAGTACATACTGAAAGGAAATAAAAACAGAATCTCAAAGAGATACATGCACTCTCATGGTCACTGCAGCACTATTTGCACTAATCAAGACATGGAAACAACTTGTGTCCATCACTATATTAATGAGTAAGGAAAATGTAGTAAATATATGTGTGTGTGTGTTTAATCACACACACACACAATGGAATATGATGACTGAGCCATAAAAAGAAGGAAATCCAGACATTTCTGACAATATGGATAGCACCTGAGAGGACTATGCTAAGTGAAATAAATCAGACAGAAAAATACAAATACTGGATGATATCGCTTATATATATGGAATTTTAAAAAGGCAAACTCAGAAATAGAGAGTAGAAAAGTGGTTGCCAGGGGCTGAGGGGAGGAGGAAATGAGATGTTGGTCAAATGGTACAAACTTCCAATCATAAGAAGAATAAGTTCCAGGGATTTAATGTATAACATGGTGATTATAGTTAACAATACTCAATTGTATACTTGGAATTTGCTATGACTAGATTTTAAATGTCCTTCCCATAACAATAACAATAAAGTGGCAATTATGTGAGGTTAAGGATGTGTTAACTAACCTATTGTAGTAAACTTTTCATAATATATACATGTATCAAGTCATCATATTGTTTATCTTAATCTTATAAAATGTTATATGTCATATCTAATAAAGTTGAAAAAAAGAATAGAAAAATCATAATTAAGAGTAGATCAGTACCAAAGTGTTAACAACTGTATACATTAAAAATAAAATTATAATGCTTTACAAATATTCTTACTAAAGAATCAAGAAATTTATATGCCCTAATCATCTTACTAAATCTTAACAAGCAAGTACATATTGATAATTAAATGATTTAAGCTTCCGGATAAATGTTGTTCTTTGGCTGGTATTTATTTATCAGCTAACAAAAGCCACTGAGAAGATGGAATTGACCATATGATTCTCACATACAAGCATGTTAACAAGCCTATTATCAGGCCTCAATCAAACTGAGCAAATACTTCTAGAAATTTCCCTTGTGTGTTTTATTCAGTTATTAGGAGAATTCAAAGCCTCAGCTCTGCCACATACATCCAGCCCAGATGCTCAAAGCACTTGATTTTACTCCAGGGTAAAATTCTATATTCAAGACTAGATCTAGAACAGATGGCCACCCCACCTCTGCCATAATCTGGTTGTGCCCTATGCATAAAGGAAAAAAAAACTAAAGGGAACACAGATTCCACAGCAGGGCCAGAACAAACATTATTACTATTAATACTACTAATAATATTTATTAAGTACTTCTGTGTACCTGATACCCTATTAAGTTCTGCACAGAATGAGTCCCATTGATCATAATGTTCCATGTAGGAACTATGTACATTCTTTAACTATGCTCATTAGGAGTGTGCATAGCTCTTGCCTTCACAGTGGTTTCAATCAGAGCAGTGATTACGTGTCCAGGTACTATTCTTGAAGCAGATATAAAGATCAATTTCTCAAGAACTTAGCGAGCTCTATTATGTGCCAGTTGTTTTGGTTGTTTTGCTGCTAAGTCGTGTCTGACTCTTTGTGACCCTGTGAACTGTGGCCCACCAGGCCCTAGTCCTTTCCATGGGATTTCCCAGGCAGAATACTGGAGGGGGTTGCCATTTCCTTCTCCAGGGGGTCATCCTGACTCAGGGGTCAAATTCACATCTCCAGCAAAGGAGATGGCATAACGGCAACAGACCTGTCTGCTAGCTACAATACAAGGCAGAATAAAAGGCACTAAATAGGGTGTAAACAACTCATAGGGGCGTTAAAAAGAGTGGAGCAATCCCCAGGTTCCCAGCCTCAGTGCCTTGTTATCTCTGAAACCAAACTGTTCCTCCATTTTCCCAGAATAGTTAAGGGAGGAATACTGGCTGACCGCAGAAGTACAGACCAGAGATCTAAACACTCCTTATAAAGACTTTCAGACAAAACCTGTATTCTCCCTTTCCCCACCACCCTTGGCTTTGGTGGTTCCTTGTACAGCCAATGCCTAAGCCTTCCTGGGATTCTTCAGCAGTCAGATAACTTCTAGATGATACACCCTTTGTAGATACTCTAGTTTGTCTTCCTTTTGTCCTGCCAGGTCATTTACCATTCCTTTACCCATTCCATGTCTGATATATGATGGGGCCGGGGTGCAATGTCTCTTAACGTCAATGATCATGGACCAAGCTTCTGGTTGTTTTTGCTTGGATGATTTTTAAAAGGAAGTGGCATGGAAATAACTCAATTCTTTGGTCTTAGAACCTGTCTTGCTTATGTGATTACCACAATTTCATAACTAAATTGACACTGGGAAAAGAATATTAAAAATATAGTGGACATTTTTAAACTCAAGCTATGAAAATGAATCTTTCATAGAGAAAATTTGAATAGTGTGGTGGATAGGGTACGGGAAGATGCTTTGTAGTTTGGGAAAGCAGAAAGGAACTTCAAGAATAACCCAGATCATCTGAAATAGGCCACTGCCCACTGTGCCTGAAGTAAAACACCAGGTAGTAAAGTGCAAAGAATTCAAACCTTCACAAATACGGTGAACTCTTCTACTTTCTCACTGGCTAGTAGCAATTTCTTCTGTGCACCTTCTAGGGCCTGCTCACTTTGCATTGCTAACCCTTGAAGATGCTTAGATGCTGCTGTTTCAATCTCTGCCATGGCAGATTCAGTCTCGTTTATTTTTGATAGGAGGAAATTAAGCTTGAGATCCTGCAAAAGACCAGTAAGCACACAGTAAAAATATATTTCTTAAACAGATTTGGAAGTTAGAGGTGTAAGATAAAGAAAGGGTTTTATTACTCTCTTTATATCTTGTATTTATTTTCATTTGAGTAAAACTTTATTTTCAGTGACTATCATGAGCACATATTATCACATATTTATCATTGAAATCAATTTATTCTTTTAAAATTATAAATCATTATAAAGACATGGAAGGGATTTTGGACTAAAAGATTTCCTATATCAAATGGAAGTATTTAATTATTTATAAGTTTAGGTGGACCTAAAACTTTATCAGTTTGGTTCAGTCACTCAGTCATGTCCGACTCTTTGCAACCCCATGAATCACAGCACGCCAAGCCCCCCTGTCCATCACCAACTCCCAGAGTTTACTCAAACTCAAGTTCATCGAGTTGGTGATGCCATCCAGCCATCTCATCCTCTGTTGTCCCCTTCTCCTCCTGCCCCCAATCCCTCCCAGCATCAGGGTCTTTTCCAATGAGTCAACTCTTCGCATGAGGTGGCCAAAGTATTAGAGATTCAGCATCAGTCATTCCAATGAACACCCAAGACTGATCTCCTTTAGGATGGACTGGTTGGATCTCCTTGCAGTCCAAGGGACTCACAAGAGTCTTCTCCAACACCATAGTTCAAAAGCATCAATTCTTCGGCGCGCAACTTTCTTCACAGTCCAACTCTCACGTCCATACACGACCACTGGAAAAACCATAGCCTTGACTAGACAGACCTTTGTTGGCAAAGTAATGTCTCTGCTTTTAATATGCTACCTAGGTTGGTCACAACTTTCCTTCCAAGGAGTAAGCGTCTTTTAATTTCATGGCTGCAATCACCATTTGCAGTGATTTTGGAGCCCCCAAAAATAAAGTCTGACACTGTTTCCACTGTTTCCCCATCTATTTCCCATGAAGTGATGGGGCCAGAGGCCATGATCTTAGTTTTCTGAATGTTGAGCTTTAAGCCAAATTTTTCACTCTCCTCTTTCACTTTCATCAAGAGGCACTTTAGTTTTTCTTCACTTTCTGCCATAAGGGTGGTGTCATCTGCATATCTGAGGTTATTGAGATTTCTCCTGGCAATCTTGATTTCAGCTTGTGCTTTTTCCAGCCCAGCGTTTCTCATGGTGTACTCTGCATATAAGTTAAATAAGCAGGATGACAATATACAGGCTTGACGTACTCCTTTTCCTATTTGGAACCAGTTTATTGTTCCATGTCCAGTTCTAACTGTTGCTTCCTGACCTGCATACAGGTTTCTCAAGAGGCAGGTCTCAATAGCCAGACCGGTGGTCTCGTATTTCCATCTCCTTCAGAATTTTCCACAGTTTATTGTGATCCACACAGTCAAAGGCTTTGGCATAGTCAATAAAGCAGAAATAGATGTTTTTCTGGAACTCTCTTGCTTTTTCGATGATCTAGCGGATGTTGGCGATTTGATCTCTTGTTCCTCTGCCTTTTCTAAAACCAGCTTGAACATCTGGAAGTTCACGGTTCATTGCTGAAGCCTGGCTTGGAGAATTTTGAGCATTACTTTACTAGGGTGTGAGATGAATGCAATTGTGCGGTAATTTGAGCATTCTTTGGCATTGCCTTTCTTTGGGATTGGAATGAAAACTTTATATCTACTTATATAAATACCAGTTCTTAACAACAGTTTTCATTTATTATAAATTATCAAGATAAACAAAATCTGTTTCTCTAATACAGCATGACCTTTAATAGTAAATAAATTCTTATTGTCTTATGTAGAGATATAAATGTTCTTTGAAGTTATCTGAAACATTTAAGTAACTCATAGTAGTTTTGGGGAGGAAAAAAACAACAACTTTAAAAATAAAAAAGAGATTGTTACAGTCCATCTCTAAGCTAAAATGTCCTAAATCATACCTTTTTTTCTAACTCCTCTTTAGTTTGCTGATACATCTCTTCATACTGAGACTTCTCTTTTACAGCAACAGTAAGTCTTTGCTTTAGTGAATCAATTGATACTTTCTTGTTGGAACACTCCTCAGTTAATGTCCTCACCTACAATAAATGCACAAAGGTAGAGATGTATGGAGAGAGTAACATGGAAACTTACATCACCATATGTAAAATAGATAGCCAACAGGAATTTGCTGTCTGGCTCAGGAAACTCAAACAGGGGCTCTGTATCAACCTAGAGGGGTGGGACGGGGAGGGAGATGGGAGGGAGGTTCAAAAGGGAGGGGGTATATGTACACCTATGGCTGATTCATGTTAAGGTTGAAGTTTGACAGAAAACAACAAAATTCTGTAAAGCAATTATCCTCCAATTAAAAAAATAAATAAAAATTTTAAAAAAGCACAAAGGTAAAATTATTGGCAAAGGCAGTCTAGTTCTACACTGTATTTGTTTTAACAGAAACCAAATGAATGCATGAATAAGTCATTTCATTCATTTTCTCATAAAGGATACCAAATTCAAGTATAAGATTTGTGTAACTCACACAGCACTGCGAGTACTAACCAACCATACTGAAGTCAGTAGTGAGTGAGACTAACAATACTTAAGTCAGTAACAACACCCAAAAACTGCACAAAAAAGCATGAATATTGCTATGTGTAGACTCCTACCTAATAATACAAGATTATTTTTAACTACGTTTCCTTTAATTACTCACCTGAACTTCCTTAAGCAAGAGATGGTTGGTTTTGATTTTTTAATAAGCCAAGTCATAGAAAACTTTAATTTGTATTCTCCAATATAACATGTACTTTTTAGGATAAAATTAAATAAGTAATACAACATATTTATTGTGCATTTCAAAGAATAGCAGAAGACTCCAAAGGTGACATACGAATAGCTAATAAATATATGAAAAGATTCTCAACATGACTCATTATTAGAGAAATGTAAATCAAAACTACAACTACAATGAGATATCACCTCACACTGGTCAGAATGGCCATCATCAAAAACTTCAGAAACAATAAGTGCTGGAGAGGGTGTGGAGAAAAGGGAACCCTCTTTCACTGTCATTGGGAATATAAATTGATACAGTCACTATGGAAGACAGTATGGAGATTCCTTAAAAGACTAGGAATAAACTACCATATGACCCAGCAATACCACTTCTAGGCACACACACTGAGGAAACCAAAACTGAGAAAGATCCATATACCCCAGTGTTTATTGCAGCACTATTTACAATAGCTAGGATACGGAAGCAACCTAGATGTCCATTGACAGATGAACAGATAAATAAGCTGTGGTAATGTATACAGTGGAATACTACTCAGCCATAAAAAGAAATGCATTTGAGTCAGTTATAATAATGTGGATGAACCTAAAGCCCATTATACAGAGTGAAGTTAAGTGAGAAACAGAAAAACAAATAGTATATTAACATATGTATATGGAATCTAGAAAGATGGTACTGATGAACCTATCTGCAGGGCAGCAGTGGAGATGCAGACGTGGAGAACAGACTTCTGGACATGCCCAGGAGGAGGAAGGAGAGAGTGGGGTGAATGGAGACGGTTGCATGGAAGCATATACAGTACCATCTGTAAAACAGATAGCCAGTGGGAATTTGCTCTATGACTCAGGGAACTCAAACTGGGGCTCTGTAACAACCTAGGGGGCGGGAAAGGGTGGGAGCTGGGAGGGAGGTTCAAAAGGGAGTGGACATATGTACACCTATGGTTAATTCATGTTGAGGCATGGCAGAAACCAAACCAACACTGTAAAACAATTATCCTTTAAGTAAAAATAAATACATTTTTTAAAAAAATGCTAAAAAATAGCAGAAGAAAACATTTTTTTCAGTTTAATACTATTAAAGATAAATGACTTCTTATACAAACATTGTATACTTCAAATGATTACTGAAGTTAAAATGAACAAAATTTAAAAGATAGCATTGAAAAAAACCTATATGAAGTAATTATAATTTGTGTGGGTATGTGGAGGAGAAAGAAACTCTGTACGCATGTTCTTGCTCATGTAAAATTTTCTCTCTTCCATTTGAGCATTACTTACATTTTTATCTCCAACAAGGAAAATAAGGGAGATGTTCTCTCAGGAGTGGATGACATTTTGTGAATGCCAAAGCACAAGCTGCTTTATGATTTGTGTAAATAGCAGCTTTTAAAAATTTTTAAACAAAAACTATCTCTTAGGCAGCAAACTGCTGATTTTACTTTGGGGTCAGATAGTGTACAACTATTTTAAATATGACTCTTTTCTTAAGTACACTAAAACATGTACAAGGAAATACTTTAAAACAATTGTGGTGAGTACACTTTTTGAAGAACTGATAGTTATTAGCATATTTTTTCATTTAAAATGCATGCTTAATTCTATCATTATAATTAGCAGTTTTAAAGAAAATGCTGAATATAATTTTGAATCTCAAAAATATTAAAGATTTTTAAAAATTAAGCAGAACTTCTCATGGTATATTTACAATATAAAACGAATGAATGGCTATACTATGTATGAGATTTTGTCTTGAATTTTAAAACAAAAAATGTACTTTCAGAGCAAATGATGTAATTATGTAACAACACAGGTATATTTTATGAATATTTACTACATGTTTTGTTAAGATTGAATATTGAAGTTAAGAAAGTAAATACAAAGGGAAGTGATCTTTTTTCCTAGTGTCAGTAAACATAAAAATTGATACCTTTTTTTCAAGATTTTCTAGCATTTCATTAATACTCTCATTACTTTCCAAATTTACTTTCTGTCGAAATTTCAAGTCCTCTATCAAATGTCTTTTCATGGTTATATCTCTCTCCATTCGAGACATCCTTGAAAGGGAAAAAAAGGCATTTTATCAAGAGTGATAGAAAATATTTCAATAGTGATAATATCTTACATATTATCCAATGTTACACCTACTGTAAATTTTTAAATGCTATCTGATTAATTGCAAATTAATAAAATAATTGCTTGGGATAAAATACTGCTGTTAGTATTTTGAGTAAAATATTAAAATCTGTAATCCAGCTGTGATTTGGTAAATGCAGTATTTTATATAAACATATGCATTAAAAAGAAGAACTGATAAAGCTTAATAAAATTTTTTGAAAACTTAAAATTATTATATTTATATTACACTCATGCTTCCAAGAAAAATACAAGTTTTAGAGATTATCAAAATCATAACACTGATTGTTTCTGATAAGAAAGAATTCTATACTTTAATAAAGAAGTATAAAATTTGATAATATCATATAAAGACACTGAAGTGATTTATAATATCATATAAAGACATATCAGTGATTGAACTGATGTATCAGTTTAGCTTAAGGTGATAATGCTAGGTATAAAATGATAAATGTAATAACCACTATTACTTATAATAAGAACAACAATAACTAACATTTAATGAATGTTTACTATGTACTAGTCACTGTTATAAGTGCTTTACATGTATTTCAATTCTAAGAACTTTATGAGTTAATTCTATTAACTTGAGATCCAGAGCCGGCAGGTAAAGAAGACAGGATTCGAAGAATGTTATCTAAAGTCCTCATTGGTAAACAGTAAGACTAACTCAATCTATCAATAAGCTTCAAGATATTCTGCTTAAAAAGAATTAACCAATTTTCTTATCTAACAGTTTTATCTACTAAAGTGAAAGTGAAAGTGAATTTGCTCAGTCCTGTCCCGCTCTTTGGGACCCCAAGGACTGTAGCCCAACCAGGCTCCTCTGTCCATGGGGATTTTCCAAGCAAGAATACTGGAGTGGGTTGCCATTTCCCTTTCCAAGGGATTTTCCCGACCCAAGGAATGAACCCGGGTCTGCAAAGCACCGGGTCCCACACTGCAGGCCGATGCTTTACCATTTAAGCCACCAGGGAAATTCCTTATCTACTAGGATCACTTTTAAGTAAGTGATCTCTAATTATGAATGACTAGACTTCTTTCTAAACACATCACTTCTAAGCTCTAGATATCTATAAAAGATACAGAAAGGAAACAATTTTGATTCTGTGAGATAGAACATTTTAAACTCCTTTTTTAGTTTAAATACACAAAGTACAATATTTCATAATTCTTCAGTTATTTTAAATACAAACAAAACTTCCCTATTTTCCATTTTTGCTTTATAAGCTTAGGTAATAACTCCAATATAAATCAATATATATACATATGTATATATGTACATATTTTTATATACATATTTTTAGTCAAATAATTCCTACATTCTAAAGTTTTCTGTTCATAGTGTTTAGGCCATTAATTGATATTTATTCAAAATTAAAACGTTTAAGAAGGAAAATCTAACTTTAAACATTTTTACTACTCTAATTAATAAAAGTAGTAACTATTTTGCCATCAACTAGGCTATATGTAATATTCTTTAAACTTTCATCTTATTTAGGTTCAAACATAAACTAAGAAAGGAAAACAATTTTAACATGTTGGTATTGTTTCTTGGGGTGAAGTGTTTAATAGAGTTAATTGCCACTAGGTGGCACCAAATACAATGGATAAAAATATAAAGCACCTACTTTTCATGCATTTCCTTTATGTGTTCTTCTTTTGCTAGGAGTTCAAATTTCAGAGACTTCAAGTTTGATGATTGTTTAGTGAGTTCATTAGTTGCATTCTAGATTAAAAATACATATAAATTTAAATATACCTTGCAATCTTGTTCTAAGGCAGCATAAATATAAATGCCATTCTCATGAAGAGTAATAAAAATGCAAAAATTATGGTTATAATTAAAATGAACATTTAAACACTTGAAAATGTTTCATTTTGAATGTTCTAATAGAAATATCCGGAGAAGGCAATGGCCATCCACTCCAGTACTCTTGCCTGGAAAATCCCATGGACGAAATATCAGGGCACACTAAAATTTTTATATAACATGTCAAAATCATAGAACACACTCATATAATAATTGCAAAGATATTGTAAAAATATATTTACAGGAAATATAGATTTTGCAAAATTTAAATGTGTATTACTAAGTATTTTTATGGTTTAATAAGATCACTTAAAACTAGTTCCGGATTTACTAATAATCAGACTAAATATAGTCACAGTACTTAGCTGCACCTCCCACCAAGAGGATGGAATGGAGTCCATCTCCCAACCCTCTTAATCTGATCTGGCCTGTGATTTGCTTTGACAGAAAATATCTGGCATAAATGACATTGTGCAAATATCAGATTCAGGCTTTAAATTATTGTAGCTTGCACCTTTGCCCTGTTGTAGTGCTGCTCTGGGATCACCTACCAACAAATACAGAGGAAAGGCCATTGGGAAGAATACTGAACTACCCCAGATGAAGCCAATAGACCAATCGTCAGCCTGTGAGTGAGGCTCTCTTGGAACTTCCAGTCCAGGTAAATCCTTGGTATAGAAGAATGCAGGTGTGTGAGGGGACCCAGCAAACAGCCCAGAAGAATTACCTAGTGAACCCACTGGATCATAAATTGCTATTGTTTTATGCTGCTACACTTCAGGATAATTTATTAGATAATAATAAATAACTGATAGAGAATCTCATGAATACTGAATACTTTCTTCCTTGAACCTATATTGTTGCTGTTCAGTTGCTAAGTCCTGTCCAACTCTCTTTGTGATTCCATGGACTGTGACTAGCCCACCCCGGCTTCTCTGTCCATGGGATTTCCCAGGCAAGAATACTGGGGTGCGTTGCCATTCTCTTCTCCAGGGGATCTTCCTGACCCAGGGATCAAACCCGTCTCCTGCATTGGCAGGTGGATTCTTTACCACTGAGCAACCCAGGAAGTATTTATATATAATTATTAGTTTTTCAAACCAGAAGAGCATTGTGGAATTTGTTGTTTGCACAGCTTAGGGGCCAGAGGTAGTAACTAGAGTGCCAGGGATCCCTAGCTTTCAATTTTGACTCAAGTTCCAGGAAAACACGTACCCTAAGGTATTATTTAGTGGTTTGATATTTTGGATTTTTACCTATAAGATAGTGTTGACAGACATCTATTCATGTGTTAAATTTAAAAAGTATTAAATTAATATAAATATAATAAAAATAATAACCTAATCTTAAATTCTTTCTGGAATGACTATTCATTCATTTAGAAATAATAATTCAAGATTACATTAACCAATGAAAGTGAAAGTGAAAGTCACTCAGTTGTGTCTGACTCTTTGTGATCCCATGGACTATACAGTCCATGGAATTCTCCAGGCCAAAATACTGGAGTGGGTAGATCATTCCCTTCTTCAAGGAATCTTCCCAACCCAGGGACTGAACCCAGGTCTCCCACATTGCAGGCAGATTATCTTTACCAGCTGAGCCACCAGGGAAGCTCCCACATTAAGCAATAGTGATACTTTAATATAATTATATTGTTATAAATAGTAACACTACATTAATTGGTATATTACTATGTCTAATTTATTACTACTGTATCATTATATAGAGATGCCTTTAAAATACATCATGATATAAACGGCTACTCAGCCTTGCTCTGAATGGTCCCAGGCTGCTGTTTTTCTAGTTTTGTATTTTGACCTTAGAATTTTTATATTTTCTTTATCTGTTAATCTGTTGATCATAATTTCATTCTTCTCTCAATATTTCTGCCTACAAACAACCATCCTGTCCCTTAGTATGCATACTCTAATTTGCTGCCTTTGAGGTGTTTTCTGCTGAGAAGGTAAACAAATAAACTCGTTACAGCTGTATTTAAAATAAAAAACAATAGGTAGTAAATGAAGAGTGAGAATATCTTCAACAGATTAAACTAAGCAGATTTTAAGATAACTGATTCTTTTATGTTTTTTAATTTATGCTTGTTATTTTAGGTGGCTGAAAAATGCAATAATTCTGACTTCTGGATAATTGAGGGATTATAGAATTATAATAAATAAAACAATGCCAGCTTGACAGATACTTTTGTCAGACTCTAAATCTCACAGATATTTTAATCCTCAGAAATCCTTTTGAAGTGGGTACAAAGTCGTCCCTGCTCTAGACCTCTGGAAAAGCTAAGTAATTTCCTCAGTCAGGTCCCACAAGAAGTTACTGGATGAAAAATGAACGAAACCTAGGTCCCCTGACCCTTTTCCATTTCCTACAACATAATATTTATCTGCAGCTACAAAATCTGGAGTAAAAGACATATTTCAAAGATGCCATAATGGTAATAATCTATCTTGGTTAGAGAGTTTATCTGTTTACGTTTATTAAATTCTTTTTAAAATTTCTGAATAAAAGCATGGACTCTCGAGACCTATTGACTGAGTTCTAATCTCAGCTCTGCCTCTTTAGTAGCTTTGTTACCTTGAACAATTAACTTACTCAGTTTTCTTAACTATCAAATAGATATAATAATAGAACTTCTCTCATAGGCTTGAAACGAGTAATGAGTTAACATTTTTAAAAGACTTAGAACTAGACTGACAATAGATTATATACAAAGTAAAAGTAGTTTAAAAACTATTATTCTTCGTTATTACTGCAAAGCTGGAAGAGAACACAGTATATGTCAAAAGTATGCTTTCAACAATTAAGTGGTCAAAAAAATTACAAATATTAATTAGTGTACTATTCAATCCAGATTGCATAAAAAGCTACGAATTAAATAGAAATAACCAATGTATATATCATTCACTGGAAGGCAATTTTATGTCACTACGTATCTTATTATCTATCTATATAAAGTTGAGTTCCTTGAGAAAATGTGTCCAATGTGCATAAAAATGAAGCTACAGAAAATGCACATGAGCCCTCTAATTTCTGAATGAACCATGTACATCTCAGAGGTATACCTAAGAATTTACATAGAAAAGTTTTAAATTCATTGGATAAAACAAAACAGATGGATGTAGATCTTTAAGAGATTAAAATCTAACCAGGTTTTTTTTTTAAATAGGCATAAAAAACATTAAGTAGAAAATACTCTATTTCTTGGAAAATCATGTTAGCAATTTGATACCTGTTATGGGCTGAATTGTGTCCTGGCAAAATTCATATGCTAAAGTCCTAACCTTCCCCTACAGAGTACCTCAAAATGTACTTGATAGGGCTTTTAAGGAGGTAATTAGGCAAAATGAGGTCACATGGGAGGGCGTTTATCTAATATGACTGGTTTCCTTATAAGAGAAAAATTAAAACAGGCCACACAGCTTGAGAGATGACGATGTGAGGGCACAGCAAGAAGGTGCCCATCCACAAGCCAAGGAAAGAGGCCTTAGAGGAAATCAAACCTGCCACTCCTTCAAGCTTAGATTTCCAGACTCCAGAACTATGGGGAAAAAAACTTATTATTCAAGCCAGCCACTCGATGGTATTTTGTTATGGCAATCCTAGCAAACCAACACAATATCAAAACATAAATTGTACTACCTAGATGACTAGGTACTCAAAAGTACCTAGCCCTCCAGAATATTTCCATATTAAAACATGAAATAAGACAAAAGTGAAGATTTATCCTTTTTGTCCCTATGTAGCCTGGTCAGTGTCTCAGGACTCCAGGTTAGATATGGACAATGTCACTTCAAACTTACATCAAGCATGATCTAAATTGCTTTAGGCATTCTTATGAGTCTCACCTTTAAGACATATTCTTTCAAAGTGAGGATGATTTATACATGGGTAAAAACTTACACCATGGGACACCATGCTCCAAGAAGCTTACAGATATCCATATAGGCCTATTACCAAAATTTGTTGCAAAGTATTAAAAGTAAGCAAAATCAAATAAGTAAAATAAAAATCAACTTATAATTGCTGACAATTTTAAAAATTTAGAAGTCAATTAGACATTACTGGATTTAACATTCTATTTTTATCTTGGTGAAAACAAAACTATTAGGCACATAAGACAAATATAGAAGAATCTCAGAACTGTGAATAAAAGTCTCTGTGGTAGATAAGATCAAAGAAGACCTCAACGGATTTTATCCTCCATATAAAATCTAAACACTGAAATGTTCAATTTATACATTTTACTCCATTGTAATCGGTCAGAAACACATTTTAAGAGAAGATATATAGTCCCAAACTTGCACAATTATTTTTTTTTCATTTCTATTATGTAAGATAGTTAAAACTTATAAAATGTAGTTATTAAAGCAAGTTCTGTACACAATAGCTCTCTGAAAAAATGATTTTTAATAAGCATCTAAATTAAATCAATTGTTTAACCTGATTATTAATAATAAAGCAAAATATTTTCAAGCAATAGTACAAGAACTTATTTTTAAACTTTATCCTAGTTTATCTTACTAGTAATCCTTCATTTAAAGATGTTATTATTAGAGAGAACACATATAATATTTTGGATTGAAATCAAGAGTCTATCGGACAATTCTATACCCTAATACTCTCATAACAGTCATGGTTATTACTATTATATTCTGTGCATTTTCAACCAGAATTTTCTTTCCAGTAACTCTCATTATAGCTATGGTCCCACATACATTTAGCTTCCAGCGAGCAATCCCACTGAAGAAAATAATTAATATGTGAGGAATAAATGAGCATGTTTTAAGAAGCATGAAAGTAAACTTTCCAATTAAAACTCACAAATCTGATTGCTTACAAGATATTTCTCTTTAGCATAAGGCCAATCTTACTTTTTAGTTGCTGACAGTTTCACCTGGACTTAAGACATGAAGTGAAGTCGCTGAGTCATGTCTGACTCTTTGCGACCATATGGACTGTAGCCTATCAGGCTCCTCTGTCCGTGGGATTTTCCAGGCATAATTCTTTATAAACAAAAGGAACACTGCTTTTTATTCTCACTCTCCGGTTTAACTTGTTGAAATCTATTAAACCAACTCACCTTTGCTCTGTGCTTCCTCTCTTTTCCTCTAATTCCCCATCTCCAACAAAGAACCACCAAATTAAAATAGTAGCAAATATGTACAGGAAAGCAAATCTATTTATGTTGATACATTACATGTTTGAAAATAATTCTGTTCAGTGGCAGGCAGAGAGGAATTGAATAGTGGAATAAATGGCAATGGCCAGTTTCCATCATCTCCTAAGTTAGGATCTCATAGTGTCTTGTCATTTTTTTCAGAGAATAGTATTATGAATTACCAGATAAGAATCTACCACGCTAAAATAGAAAGATGAGGTTAAGTGTAGTATTAATAATTTAAGGATTATTTATACCATAATTTACCTTTATTAGTAAAGTTAAATTAGAATTGACAGAAACATATCTTTAAGGATTCTTTAGTGATATCCTTAAAATATTCTTTAAGGATATCTTTAAACATATCTTTAAATAACTTAATACATGCTTTCATCTTTAATAAAATTTATAATCACCTTTAGTTTACACTGCAATTGCTTCATTTCCAAATCCATGCTCCTTGAAGGGCCAAGTGATGTAATCTGTATCCGTGGAACTGTTACCCGGGCAATTTCTTCAGTCAAACATGTGATTTCAGATGAAGATTCTACTGTCTTTAGTAAATCTTCTTTTTCTTTTCGAAGCTCAGCCAAATCTGAATTTAGCTTCTTTTTAAAGAAAATAAGTATAAATTTGTTATAAAAGCAATTACAGTTAACTATCATGTCAACAAAGGTCTGTCTAGTCAAGGCTATGGTTTTTCCAGTAGTCATGTATGGATGTAAGAGTTGGGTTATAAAGAAAGCTGAGCACCAAAGAATTGATGCTTTTGAACTGTGGTGTTGGAGAAGACTCTTGAAAGTCCCTTGAACTGCAAGGAGATCCAACCAGTCCATCCTAAAGGAGATCAGTCCTGGGTGTTCTTTGGAAGGACTGATGTTGAAGCTGAAACTCCAATTCTTTGGCCACCTGATGCGAAGAACTGACTCATTTGGAAAAACCATGATGTTGGGAAAGATTGAAGGCAGGAGGATAAGGGGACGACAGAGGATAAGATGGTTAGATGGCATCACCGACTCAATGGACATGAATTTGGGTAAACTCTGGGAGTTGGTGATGGACAAGAAGGCCTGGCATGCTGCAGTTCATGGGGTCGCAAAGGGTCAGACACAACTTTGCAACTGAACAGAACAACTAGCAGCATCAATTTGTATAGGTAGGGAAATGCTAACCAAAAAAGTGACACTAATTATAAAAAGTTATTTTATAGAGATTTTAATTTCCACTAGTTTTTGCTTAAGATTGTAAGGCTTTTAAAGGTTAAGAGAAAATAGACTAGCTGTACTCAGTATCTTTTGGTTAGCTGGTCTTTACTCATGATGTGCTATTTCTTTGCCTTCATATAAATGCGGGTATGCCAGAGATTCACATATTTGATAACCTTGTCTTCAGGGCTGATATCCTTAACTTGTAAAAGCCAA
This sequence comes from Cervus canadensis, assembly GCF_019320065.1. Classification (NCBI taxonomy): domain Eukaryota; kingdom Metazoa; phylum Chordata; class Mammalia; order Artiodactyla; family Cervidae; genus Cervus; species Cervus canadensis. The sequence continues at coordinate 44,397,347 of NC_057399.1, read as the reverse complement.
GCTGGAGCAGGACAGGATAACAGATGTTAGTTGTTTATTCCATTGGGTAAGTCTTACCACCCTATATAGCAGCCAAAATGCTTCTCATTTAGCAACATAAATGTTAAGTCCAATTAGTGGAAGAGGCTTATTAGAGATTTAGTTCAAATAAATAGCATACAAATGAATTCGCTCTGTTTTATGCACTTGATTGATAGTTGACAAGTCCTCTTTGTAATGCTGAGGTAGACTATATTGAATTCCTTATATTTGAATTTTTAATAACATAAACATTTTACTAAATGACATACTGGTAATGCTTTTACGAAACAGTGTAAAAGAAACCATCTTAATGTTATCCCCTCTCATTTACCAATCTGTAGTCAGCAGAATGCCACCAAGCTGTAATGGCATAACAACCTAGAGATCCTTAAGAGGATAACTGCACTACTATTTTATTATTCCAAAGAAGCTTATAATATGGTAGTTTAACATAAGGAACAATTAGACAAAATTGCTTAAATCTCTCAGAGGGAGAAAAAATCTTTCTTTGTTAAGAATTCTAATTAAAACAGTAAAAGATCTGCTAACACACAGCCATATATATATGGGACATAAGTTATTTAAGCATTAACACTATGTTTAAACACAATCTCTAAAAGAATACCAATAAATCTATAATTTCATATGTATGTCTGTGTTCATGTGTATACTGTAAAATAAGAATATTTCAGATCATGAATTCAGAACTAGGGCTTGATATATTTGAGATTAAACTATGTTTTTGTGAAGTAAGAAGTATGTTCTGATGTTAAAAATCTGTTTCTTTGGCTCTATTTCAACCTATGATCTAAAAGGGTGTTTTTTTAGATTTTCAGGAAATATTCACTCCTTGATTGTCCCAAAGGTAACAACTACTTAACATCTAAAAGCAAACTCATAATTTCCCTAAATCTGAAAATCTTCCTGGTTATCATGTTCATTAATGCTCTGTGTCCAATCAATTGTCAGGTTCTATAAATGATATGATGTTTCTCATACTCATTTCCTTCTGCAACTTTCTTAAAAACGAAGACTTATTATCCCACTAAGACCATTCCAATAGCCCTACAGGCAACTTTTCTCTACGTTCAAACCATCTTTTATGCAACTTCCCAAAACAGCACTGACCTGTGATTCTCTTATTCAAAACTCTTCAGAGGTTCCTCAGCTCAAAAGACTAAAGCTGAGATATTTGTGGTTATTATAAAGCTCTGTCAGATTTACCTACAATTTGTGTTTCAGTCAGACATCACTTGCAGTCAAACTTACCTACTCTTCCCCAAAGCTTTCAGCCATTTCTACTTTGATGACTCTACACATGGTATTTCCTCTGCTGAAATCTCTCATGTGTAAAGTATTTCCTCCTTTCTGAAGCCTTCTCTGCAGCTTTCTTCCTTTTTTTTCAACCAAGTAGCTTCTTCATTTTCTTAGCTCCCATAGCATGTGCCTGTTCCTCAACCATGAACCCAAGTAAAGCCTTGAGAGAGGACTATGCGTTTGTTCACCTATGTATCCACCCCCAACCCCAATATGGTATCTAAAAGCTATGCCTTCTATATACTAAGAAACAGAAGAAAGATTTCAAAAATTCAAGCCTACCTTTTTGTAACACAGATGGTACTATAAAGGCGCATATTGATTTCATCTTTTATTTATAATATTTCTGTTTTTTGCTTCTGAACTTCTTATTTTGTATTGGGGTATAGCTGATAACAATGCTGTGACAGTTTCAGGTGAACGGCGAAGGGACTCAGCCATACACATATGTGTATCCTTCTCCACCAAACCCCACTCCCAGCCAGGCTGCTACATGATATTGAGCAGAGTTCCATGTGCTATACAATACTATTATCTTATTACTATACAAATTAAAATACATTTTTATTAGCAATGTGATATTTGTTGTTTAGTCACCAAGTCGTGTCCAACTCTTTGCCACCCCATGGACTATATTATAGCCTGCCAGGCTCCTTTATCCATGGAATTCTCCAGGCAAGAATACTGGGTGCCAAGTTGCTCAATCATGTCTGAATCTGTTATGCCCTGAACTGTAGCCCACTAGGCTCCTCTGTCCATGAGATTCTCCAAGCAAGAATACTGGAGTGAGTTGCCATTTCCTTCTCCAGGGCATCTTTTGCATCCAGGGATAGAACCTGCGTCTCCTGCACTGACAGGAGGATTCTTTACTGTTGAGCCATACTTTTACTTAAATAGTATGCAACAGAACATTTGTCAATCCTAAAGTTAGTGCTTTGCATCTAAATTAGAATTTTTGAGAGTTTCATTTGGTAGTACATAACTCATGGCTACAATCCCAGGTGGAATTTCAAGAAACACTGAAGACTAAATTTTGATGAATCAATTTTCTTCCTAGTGGCTTCTCTTATTTGTTAAACTTGTATGCAATTAGATATATTCTTTCCACAGTGGCAAATCCTAACTTCATAAATATATCCTTTGTTGAGCAAAGACCAAGGCAATAAATGTATTTCTTTAAAAGATATGTATATGTAGATTTTAACTTCAATGGTATAAAAATATAGTAAACAAAGAAACACTGAAATTATGGAGACAATAAAACAAATGACCTGTTATTAAAATATAAATCTTGCTTTCATTAAACTATTTTAAATCTACAATCTTTAGAACATATTTTCAATATTAATTATATATGCTTAGAAATGCTACACAGCACCTGTTGAAATAGAGGAAATACACAAATCATAATATTCTATCAGCTTGGAATCCTGATTATCCATTCGCATTTTGGACAAGTAATAATGACTATTCTCAGTTTAAGAATTCTGTTCCTTATTTGAGAAATTTTATAGAGTCGAGAAGCATAAAGAATAACTTTCTTTTATTTATACTTGGTTTGGAATGTGAGACTGTTGTGGTGACCTTGTTAGAAAGTGATTGTGCTGTAAAATCTACCAATAAATTAAAATGACCCTTAAAATCACGATTTTTCTCTTTTTATCAGAAGCATGACTCCTATTTCTATATTACCTTTCCACCTCTAATCAAGATTTTAAAATAATTAAGTCATATCACATTAAAATCATAAATAATACTAAAACCATGGAAGAGTTGTAATTTCTGGATTCAAATTTGGGATATACTGCTTACCCGTGACATTGGTGACACTTACTGAGTGACCCTGAGCAAGCACTTGATTTCGTTTCCCTACTTAAAAACAGATGATGCTTGCTTACCAGGTAAAAGTAATTTTGAGGGCAGATTTTTTTTTTTTTAAATCTATGACCAGTTCAGTTCAGTCGCTCAGTTGTGTCCGACTCTTTGCAACCTCATGGACTGCGGCATGTAGGGCCTCCCATCCATCACCAACTCCCAGAGTTTACTCAAACTCCAGTCCATCGAGTCAGTGATGCCATCCAACCATCTCATCCTCTGTCGTCCCTTTCTCCTCCCACCTGTAATCTTTCCCAGCATCAGGATCTTTTCTAATGAGTCAGTTCTTCGCATCAGGTGCCAAAGTATTGGAGTTTCAGCTGCAGCATCAGTGCTTCCAATGAATATTCAGGACTGATTTCCTTTAGGATCGACTGGTTGGATCTCCTTGCAGGCCAAGGGACTCTCAAGAGTCTTCTCCAACACCACAGTTCAAAAGCATCAATTCTTTGGCGCTCAGCCTTCTTTATAGTCCAACTCTCACAGCCATACCTGACTACTGGAAAAACCATAGGTTTGACTAGATGGACCTTTGTTAGCAAAGTAATGTCTCTGCTTTTTAATATGCTGTCTGGGTTGGTCATAACTTTCCTTCCAAGGAATAAGCATCTTTTAATTTCATGGCTGCAATCACCATCTGCAGTGATTCTGGAACCCACCAAAAATAGTCTTTTACTGTTTCCACTGTTTCCCCACCTATTTACCATGATGTGATGGGACCGGATGCCATGATCTTAGATTTCTGAATGTTGAACTTTAAGCCAACTTCTTCATTCTCCTCCTTCACTTTCATCAAGAGGCTCTTTAGTTCCTCTTCACTTTCTGCCATGAGGGTGGTATCATCTGCATATCTGAGGTTATTGATATTTCTCCTGGCAATCTTGATTCCAGCTTGTGCTTCCTCCAGCCATGCATTTCACATGATGTACTCTGCTTATAAGTTAAAATAGAGTGACAATATACAGCCTTGATGTATTCCTTTCCCGATTTGGAACCAGTCTGTTGTTCCATGTCCAGTTCTAACTGTTGCTTCTTGACCTGCATACAGATTTCTTAGGAGGAACGCCAGGTGGTCTGGTATTCCCATCTCTTGAAGATTTTCCAGTTTGTTGCGATCCACACATCCAAAGGCTTTGGCATAGTCAATAAAGCAGAAGTAGATGTTTTTCTGGAACTCTCTTGCTTTTTTGATGATCCAACAGATGTGCAATTTGATCTCTGGTTCCTCTGCCTTTTCTAAATCCAGCTTGAACATCTGGGAGTTAACAGTTCATGTACTGTGGACGCCTGGCTTGGAGAATTTTGAGCATTACTTTGCTAGTCTGTGAGATGAGTGCAGTTGTGAGGTAGTTTGAACATTCTTTGGCATTGCCTTTCTTTGGGATTGGAATGAAAACTGACCTTTTCCAGGCCTGTGGCCACTGCTCAGTTTTCCAAATTTGCTGGCATATTGAGTGCAGCACTTTCACAGCATCATCTTTTAGGATTTGAAATAGCTGAACTGGAATTCCATCACCTCCACTAGCTTTGTTCATAGTGATGCTTCCTAAGGCCCACTCGACTTTACATTCCAAGATGTCTGACTCTAGGTGAGTGATCATACCGTCGTGGTTATCTGGGTCATGAAGATCTTTATTGAATAGTTCTGTGTATTCTTGGCACCCCTTCTGAGAATCTTCTGCTTCTGTTAGGTCCATACCAATTCTGTCCTTTATTAAGCCCATCTTTGCATGAAATGTTCCCTTGGTATCTCTGATTTTCTTGAAGAGATCTCTAGTCTTTCCCATTCTATTGTTTTCCTCTATTTCTTTGCATTGATCAGAGGAAGGCTTCCTTATCTATCCTTGCTATTCTCTGGAACTCTGCATTCAAATAGGTATATCTTTTCTTTTCTCCTTTGCCTTTCACTTCTTTTCTCAGCTATTTGTACGGCCTCCTCAGACAGCCATTTTGCCTTCTCGCATTTCTTTTTCTTGGGGATGCTTTGATCACTGCCTCCTATACAATGTCACGAACCTCCATCCACAGTTCTATCAGATCTAATCCCTTGAATCTGTCTGCCACTTCCACTGTGTGATCGCAAGGGATTTGATTTAGGTCATACCTGAATGGTCTTGTGGTTTTCCCTACTTTCTTCAATTTAAGTCTGAATTTTGCAATAACGAGTTCATGGTCTGAGCCACAGTCAGCTCCTAGTCTTGTTTTTGCTCACTTGTTATATTTTAAGTTCATATTTTTATTGTTAGCACTATTATCTTCTGGGAAACGCTATTGTACAGTCTAAGTGTCCTAAAAGCTGAGAACCTGAGTTAATAACAAGTTTGCTATATACATGTACACAGACACACATATACACATATCAAATAATTCTATAATTCCTCTCATGGAAGAAACCTTTTTTTGTCTTAAGTAAATTAAAAGATGTTTACTCCTTGGAAGGAAAGTTATGACCAACCTAGACAGCATATTAAAAAGCAGAGACATTACTTTGCTAACAAAGGTCCGTCTAGTCAAAGCTATGGTTTTTCCAGTAGTCATGTATGGATGTGAGAGTTGGACCATAAAGAAACCTGAGCACCGAAGAATTGATTCTTTTGAACTGTGGTGTTGGGGAAGACTCTTGAGAGTCCCTTGGACTGCAAGGAGATCCAACCAGTCCATCCTAAAAGAGATGAGTCCTGAGTGTTCTTTGGAAGGACTGATGTTGAAGCTGAAACTCCAATTCTTTGGCCACCTGATGAGAAGAACTGACTCATTTGAAAAGACCTGATGTTGGGAAAGACTGAAGGCAGGAGGAGAAGGAGATGACAGAGGATGAGATGTTTGGATGGCATCACTGACTCCATGGAGAGGAATTTGAGTAAACTCCAGGAGTTGGTGATGGGCAGGGAGGCTGGCATGCTGCAGTCCATGGGGTCGCAAAGAGTTGGACACGACTGAGCGACTGAACTGAACTGAACTGAAGTGTTATTTTTTCCTAATTTAAGATTCCTTTCTAGGATACAAGCCAATTTAAAGCAGATGCATTATTCTGACTTTTTATTTCTCCAGCAGTGCAATTCCTCTACAATTTTTTAAAAGTTTGTATCAATTTAAAAGTTGACATCAATGAGAATAATACTGAGATTTTTATTGATTTATGTGTAGTCAAGTATATTAACCAAAGGTTATAAAATAGAAGTTAATACTATAAAAGTTCAAAATGAGACACTAGTTATGTTATTTATTTAAATATAATACTGAAGATGCAGAAGTCTTTAAAAACAAAAGCACTCTCTAACCAACTGTAAGAAGAAACATGAATATATTAGAGAATTCATTATTCAGTAATGAGCACTGTGGTAGAGTCCTGACAGAATTCGTGGATGACCCCCAAACGGCCAACCCCTACTTTTGTGATTTGCACCTGTGAATATGAGAGACTGTCCCTTGCAGGATTACACTGTTTGCATTATGTTATATGCAAAAGGTTTCTGTAGATGTAAATTATGGTCCCTAGTCACATGACTTTGAGTTAATCAAAAGCAAGATTATCCTGACTGGTCCTGAATAACCAGGTGAGCCCTTTAAAAAAAGGTCAGAGAGAATCTCCTGATGGCCTTGAAGAAGTCACCATGTTTTGAGAGGACTACAGATTGGCCCATAAGGTAAGGACCTAAGGAAGACGACAGGTGATGAAAATGGTCCTCAATCAAGAAAATAGGGACTTCAGTCCTACAACCAGAAGGAGCTAATATTTTCCAACAAACACAGAAGCTTGGAAGAAAACCCTGAACTCCAGAAAGAAAAGCAGCCTGGCTGACACAATGAATCAACCTTGTTGATACTCTGAGCAGATGATCAACTAACCTGTGCCAGATTCCTGACCATGGAAACTGAGTGTATGTTGTTTCTAAGCTGCTAAATCCATGGTAATTTGTTACATAGTATGGAAAATTAGTACGAATCCCATTTTGTTTTTAAATGCACCCCATTTCTTGAACGGATTCCTTTTTCCCTTATTGCCACCCTGCCTTCCCTTAAGCAAGTGTCCTGAACCTACATTGTATATTGATAGTTTATATAATACCCTCACTCAGTTTTATTTTTTTCCTCATCTATAAATTTGTGTTTTGTGTTTTTTAATTGCTCCAAAAATTGTTCCAGCTTCTCAGACAGAAATATAAATTGCCTATTCTAGATCTGCATTTTGTAGCTTAACTGCCAAGCAAAAAGAGGCTTGTTTTCTTTTGCTGCTCTCAAACAGTAATCCCATGAACAGGGTAGATAAGGCTCCCTGGATATACTCTCCTTTATTCTTTACATGGGAGTTCATTCATGACTTTTATTTTGGGCCCCAACTTGCTATTTTCTGGAAGATTTTGCTAGATAATATCTAGATTCAGGACCTGATTAAATATCTATGATTCATTCTTTTTACACATGTTATGCAGTAGGCACTGTTATTAGCTCTGTGTTTTCTATAATAAATAAAAAAAGTTTTAATCCTTGCCTTTGGATAGTTATCAGTCTATAACTGAGAAATATATCACAATAGACTACAGTAAGTAATACGGAGAAACAAATCGGGGAGCTAAGGGAACTGCTGCTGTCTTCAAATCCTGTCTGGTAAATGTGAGTTACAGCCAGTTTCCTTCCATGTATATCTCTTGATTTGTTTTGTCAAATATTTCCTGGAAGATAGGTATAACATTAAAGGCCAAGGCTAGATCTACAACCATCCTGCTTTCCGACTTTTACTCTAGAGAAGGCATCTGCCTGACCACTGCTGAGTAAACTCTAGGCAGTTGATGAGATGGAGGGTCTCTTCTCCAACAGGGAGCCTCAGTAAACATTTTAAAGTTCAAGAATGAATTATCAGAAAAAATAAAACACGGCCCATGGAAAATATAGTATAGTTAGAGTAAAAAGAGAAAAAGGGTTTTAGAAAAAAATCAAATCAGAAAGAATCATTTCCCTAATCAGTCCCCAAAACAATATATCTTTAGATACTCTCTTATCTTGCTGTCTCCAAAGAATAAAATATTCAACATGATACTAGTTGTGTAAAGATAATGCATTTTGAGTATTTAACTAGTTGAGGAGCAGCAGAGTAAAGGAACAGGATATGGTACAGCTCTTCATTTCTTTTTTTAGGCTGATTCTGACTCTTTTTTTTTTTTTTTCTGGATAGTAACAACCCTATAGCATTAAAAAAACATTATTCAGTTCTCCACATATATTTTTCACCACTGGATTAGAAACTTAAAATAATGAAGCATTTAAACATTTGAAAATAATTTTGGTTAGGGTAGTGGGATCTGAAAAGTAGACACATGGAAATGCTAGAAAACCCAACCCATTCACGAGGGTGAATGTCAGGGTCACAGGAGCAGGAATTCTGGGAAGCATGTGAAGGAAATAGTTGGTGGCAGAAGGATTCTTTCCAGTCCATGCTGGGACAAAGGTGAGACATCAAATGTTAGAAAAGGTCAATAAATAACCAGAGTGAGTGAGGGTTAGTTCCCACTTATAATAATAGTGGAGTCTCTTTATTTATTTATTTTTTTTCCTTCTTTCAAAACTCAAATGCCTTGATGGTCCAAGCAGGGTAAGCAATTATTAAATGGGAATGGTCTGTTTCCCATTACTTCACCAAAATCTTTAATCTTGAATTTTGCATAGGACAGAATATTGAATGAAATTATTTCACACTGAATACATAAGTTCATTTATATATCACAATCAGATTTTTCTGGCTCACACTTAAGTACAGGCAGCAATTTTTAAATCCTATATTATGATCTTAAGAAATTATACCAAGGATTTTGTTACCAGAACTAAAGCAAAAAATACTGAAGAGAAAACTCTAGTTGCAAAACATCCATGTAAATTTTATGTGCCAGATTGTCTTAGAAAGTCGCCACGATCTTATGATATTTCTCCCTCCTGTGGATAGTGTTAATATTCTTTCATTGGGAATATTTTTGTTTTGTAAATAATAAAACTGAAAGAAATAAAATTCTGCGTGTCATTCATGTATAAAACTAAAAGCACAGTCACTTAATTAAAACATTATATGAGTTACAAAGAACACTACATGAGTTTCTAGGTCACTAGCAAAATATTTTCCATACAAGTACTTATCTAGAAAGAGAAATAGTTCAGATTAATAACTCTTTCAAGTTAGTAACAAGTGTTTTAACTTAAAACATGAATTTTCCTTTGTTATGATACTTAAGAACCTCAAGAAAAAGAATTAAACATTAAAAACTACCAACCAAAACAACAAAAACAAAAAACAAAGATCTCAGGCAGAGGTGGATTTATTTATGCAACAAAATTTTCTTATGAAAAATATACTTAGTTACAACATCATTCATTTACAAACTATTTTCTGACAAGTTTAATTATTAAAAGCCTACAGTATGTTTCACCAAATGTCAAGCAAATGAAGGTAATATAGAGGACTTTTTACCAATGCTTTTGCTAGTAGTTAGACTTCAGTAGCCTTTAGAGACCATTAAGTACCCTTTGGCTAATTGGCCAATGGTAGATTAATCCTCTCTTTATTCTAGCAGCACTATTTTAACAGCCTTTACACTCTGTTAGTGTAGCATCTGAATGACAAAATAATATTGTGCATGAATAATAAGCAGAAAAGTTAAATTAACATTTCATGTTTCACATGCCACACCTGTGTGTCAGAAGAACTTTCTTTGTAAGTCACTGACATTCAACTTTTTTAAACAATCGCATGTTGACATCTTATTGAGGTGAATCTTCCTAATTACTGCTAATTGCCTATCAAGAAAAGAATCTCTTTTCATGAAGTGCAGTTGTCTAGTACAGATGAACCCAGCTCCAGTGTGCACATTAAAGACAAAACATGACACTTATGGTGCTACTTTGTTATAAGGTCATACTAAATATGGTTTGCAATTAACAAAGCAGTTTTTTATAGTACTGAAAATGCCAATCTGTCTTGTGCTCAAATTAGATTCTATCAAAGAAATATGGATATCTGAATATGGACAAGAGATACGCTACTCTCAGTAACATTTACAAGGAGTAAAATGAATTCAATGCCCTTATGCTTTGTAATGTAAGTTCCAGATGATGTCCAATAATTATATTGTAAACACACCTGAATATTATTTCTCAAAATGGAAATCAACTATTTTCAAATCTATTTTCAACTATTTTCAAATCAAAACTATTATTTCAAATGTCAAATTGTTTAAATAGCTTACTAATGTTTAATTTTTAAAATAACCCCAGTACTAAAAACATTTAACATGTATCTTTTAATCTGTATTAATAGTTTTGACATTCCAGGCATTTACAATAATTATTAACCTATGTGATACTAGCAATATAGTGTTTTCAAAATAATCTGAATAACAAAGTTGATAGATTTTAACTGGACTGACGTTAAACCTCATCACTTACACTTCTGTTTTTGCAGCTACAGAAAAAGAATCAGCAAAAAAGCATTATATAGGAAACTCGAAAAATTAACTAATACAACTAACTTTTAAGTATTACTGGAAAAACAATCAATATTTGGTTTATTTATAGCAAGAATTGCTCAACTGTAGCTCTGCTATTATTTCAAATCACCTATTGTAGTTACGAAAACAAAAGTGCCCTTAAAACTTACATGTGCGTGTGTGCTCAGTTGCTCAGTCACGTCCGACTCTTTGTTACCCCAAGAACTGTAGCCTGCCAGGCTCGTCTGTCCATTCAATTTTCTAGGTAAGAATATTGGAGTGGGTTGCCATTTCTACTTCAAGGGATATTCCTGACCCAGGGATCAAAGCTGTGTCTCTGGTATTCCTGCACTGGCAGGTGGAATTCTTACCATTAGGGAGACAGATATTTGGAACCAAAATAATTCATGATTTTTACTAGCATAAAAATTTCTCAGTGTTCATATGGTAATGTTTTAAGTTCAGTTTCAGTCCTCCATATATCTGATCTACACATGGCATGCTTACTGATGATCATCAAGTTGCAATGCGTTCCCATTCTGATTTCCGTCCCCAATGGTAATGAGAGAAAATTGGCAGTACCATCTGATATGCCAAAAGAGAAACTGAACAATGTCTTTCTAAATCCCTCTTTTTAATCCCCCTTCTCTTGCTTTCTACTGCTTAAACTCAGGTAATTCAACACAGGAATGTCTATTCCTCACAGGTACTATAATATATACATATATCCTCTTAAATTCTATTTTTCCTCTACCCCTTTTATCAACACTTTTTTTCAGTTACTTAGGTTGTATAGGGGCTGGAGCAAAAGTTGGGGTTCAGTTCACCCAAACTGAACCACTAAAACAATGAAGAAAAAAGAAATAAACATGCCAAATCACCAAAACTAACAGTTGATGTTCCAGGGTGATATTAATAATTTATCTGTATTTACATAAAGAACAGTCATAAAATTTCAAGTGAAGTTACAAATAGTGATTGAGTTATCAGGAACAGAGGTGACCAATTTCTAGAATATCTGCAGAAGTCTCATGAAGTCTGCCTCATTTTCCCCAATTAAATATGGTTTTCCTAAGCAACAGATTTCAACACTTTTATTTGATTGCTTTTTCCATCCTAGTGGAATGATACTGCTTTTTAATGTACTGTGTTTTATTGCACAAAAAGGCCTTCGCGAACTGGTCTGAGAAAACTAATGCCCACATATATAGTATTGTTAGTAAATGGAAGTCATAGCCTACACAATTAAAAATTGCTCGTAATACTTAACTCTCATATAGACTTCAGAAGAAAAGTATTAGTATTTCTTCAAAAAATTTTTGACTTCTAAAATTTATAATAGACTGATATATTTCTGGAATTCATATTTTATAAGACATATTCATAAGCCTTCTAAAATGCATGTAAATAAACATTATGTTTATTTAAATTATATAGGACTCAATTCATATGACTCATGCATTATCACACTAATCTAAATGAAATATTACCAGCTTTCTGGGTAATAAACCCAAAGATCATCATTTCTAGCTCCACATTTATATATTTAAATGAGTAATACATTTCTTAAATATATACTAAATATGAACAAAATCTTACTACTTAGAAAATGAAATTTTTTACTGATAGGGTCAATAGTTACCACATGTCTTTCCTGAGTTGTACTACATCTAAGCTCTGCAAACAAATTACTTGGATTAAAGCCAGTTGGGATAGTTAAAACACACTACAACTTATTACAAACTCAACAGCAGCAGTACTAAGTTTTCATTTGATCGTGATTACATTTATAAGTATGGCCTACTAAGATTCTCAAGGGAAACAAGTTAATAATGCTTTTCTCTATTTCCACTGCAAGCTTCACAAGATTCTAGAGAGTAAAAACAGGATATTTCTTTATAAGAACGGTTTTTGTCATCTCTGGATCTGATACTATAAAAGATTATTGATATCACTTAAAATGGAATCTTTTCATTAAAAATTAATATATGTGGAAATATATATTAAAAAGGTAAAAAAAAACCTTTCATGACATAGAGTAGAAATTTCTTTTAAAGGAGAAAAAAAGATTTACAAATCATGGACTTAGACTAAATTACATAGTATATTTCTTATTGGTTTTACTTAATAAACTTTAACACAAAAATTTCACATAGGAACTTCTCCCACCATACTTCATTTCATTTTTCTATTTAGAATTATCTTCTGTTCATCATATTCTTTCAAGTAGGAGAGCTTGACCTAACAGAGTAGTCACTCAATAATTTACCTGACTCAGTCAGTTGTGCTAAGTGAAATGTTATGATTTATATAGATCTTTAGGAAGAGGGTAGTCTGGAGTTCTTTTCATTTTTATTCATTAAGCTGGTTTCTCTGCTTTCCTTCTGAATCAGTGGTTCACAAAGAGTGCATACTACTTAGATATATATTTTTCAAACTGGGCATTTCTGAGTGCCACAATGATTGGCAATGAAATGGGTGAGTCAGGAACATCAGATGGGCTGCAATGTGTATATTGGTTCTGCCCAACAAAACTGCTCTGTATCCTGTGTAACTTTCAAACTTCCCGTCAATTATTCATGTAGATGAAAAATATGCATATAATGAAATGAATTATATATCCTAACTAAAAATATACAATAAACAAAGTATTTTTTCCGGTACTCTCAGAAATTTATAAACTGTTTAAATCGAGGGAAGACTGAAACATGAGAAAGAAAAATCCCTTTCCTTCCTCTGGGTCTAGGCTCTAAGGATGTTACCACAGAGACAGTACCCATGGCCAGGGCCACATGGAGAATGCTGGTCTGAGAGGCAGACACGTGAGATAAAGAGAAACCTTAAAGACATCAGTATCTGGTTCCAGTTAAAGTTATTCTTCCCAAGTCCATCCTTTGATTTTGTAAGCTTCCCTGCCCCCCGCCCCCTGCCTCCCCCTCAATGTTAGTTTGAGTTCAGTTTCTATTACTTGCTATCAAGAGTCCTGCTAGTATAAAGCCTTCTTTAAAAAGTCCAACACCCTCTTCTCAGCTGTCCTATTTTCTATTCCTCTATGGCATCTGACATTGTCAACCAATGCTTCTCTTTATCTAGTTGAAAATTTCCCCTTCCTTTCTGCTTGACTGTACTCTCCCACCTTTTCCTTCTCTAATTTCTCCTCTGCTCATACTCCCACAAACTTATTATCTTGCTACAAAGATCTGTTCCACTCCCAGTGTCTTTTTCTGGGATAATCACATCAATAGATTTCTTTTTTCATTTTTTATGAAATATTTCAAATATTCAAAACAAATATCCCTTTATCAATCACTCAACAAAGGCAATGTATTTCCAACAGAATTGACGGTCATGATCTTATTTCATCTGTCTCACCGGAAATAAAAATTATCCTGAACATTTTTGGTGTTTATAATTCCCTGACATTTCTTTATATTTTTAAACAAATGTATTTCCAAAAGACATACAGTGATTTTAAGACATTCCTTTTTTACATTTTAACATCTCTGAATTTGGGTTCCATCTTCTCTTTCTGGATACATATAATTCCTGCTATAACTTATATATTTCTTTTTAAAAATAGCATATTTTGTTGAATATTGGTAAATAGAAATTGCATCTTCTTAGCATATATTGATTTTATATCTAGCAACCATGGGGTCCCAAAGAGTTGGACACGACTGAGCAACTGAACTGAACTGAAATGAATCTAGATGAAATCTGCTATTAATTTGTCTTGAGATTCTATGCAGATAAGCATAGTATTTGGAACAAATAAAATTTTTTTTCTTCATTTCTAATAGTTTAAACTTCCATTTCTTTTTCTTAATGTGTTGTCTGTGCCCTCCAGCACAATGTTTAAGATGACCAGTCACAGTAGGCATAAATGTCTTCTTCCTGGTTTTAAAAAGAATTCTTATAAATTCCACCATTAAGTATGATGATTGTTTCAAGATTTAGGGAGATAATTAACAGAGTAAGAAAGTTCTCAGTTATTCCTAGTTTATTAAGAGAATTTCACCATAAACAGGTATTTAATTGTATCAAAAGACTATCTGCATTTTTTTAATTGTGAAAAAATCATATAACATGAGATCTACTTTAACAAATTTGAGTATAGTACAGTTGAATTTTGCTTTTTTAAAAAATCTGTTTAAGCCACTCCTTGTCTTTTGATTTAGAAATAAATGTAAATTCAATTACATTTAAAGTTATTATTGATAAGAAAGTACTTACTATTTCCATTTTGTTTACTGTCTATCTTAACAGCTCTTTTTGTCCCTCTTTTTCTCTCTTATCTTCTTTTGTAATTTGTTAATTTTTATAATAATGAGCTTTGATTCTGTTTCATTTCCCTTCATGTATCTTCTATAGGTATTTTCTTTGTGGTTACCATGAGGCTTACATAAAATATCATATACAACAAACCATTTTAAGCTGATAACTTGAGTGAACATCAATTAAACTTGACTTCTAAATAAATCTGTATTCTTTAACTTCTCCTTCCCAAACATTTTATGTTATTGATGTTATAGATTACATCTTTTTATATTGTCTGTCCAATAACATATTTTTAAGTCATAGTTCACATACGTTCGTCTTTTAAACTCTATGCCAGCACTAAAAGTGATTACACACTGTTAAAGTATCACAGTATTATATGCAGAATATAGTATCACAGTATTCTGTATTCATCTATATAGCCTATATATTCTCCTTTACCAAGTAAGTGAGCTTTATAATTTCATGTTTTAATATTGCTGTTTAGCATCTTTTCATTTCAAATTCAAGGACTCCTTTGAGCATTTCTTGTAAGTCAGATCTAGTGGTGATGAACTCCCTTGGCTTTTGTCTGGGAAAGTCTTTATTTTTCCTTCATTTTTGAAGGGGTCTTTTACCAGATATAGTATTCCTTGATGGCAATTTTTTCTTTTGGCCATTATTTCCTTAAATAAGCTTTCTGCCTCGTTCTTTCTCTCTTCTCCTTCTGGAACTCCCACGGTATTGGTCCACTAGATATATCCAATAAGTCCCTCAGACTTTCTTTACTCTTTTTCATTTAATTTACTCCCGTCTTGGGTAATTTCAAATGACCTGTCTTTTATTTCACTGAGTCTATGTTCCACTTATGAAGTCTGATGTTGAACCCTTCTGGTGAATTTTCAGTACGATTATTGTATTCTTCAGCTCCAACATTTCTTTCTTTCTTTTTTTTTTAATATGGGGAGGGAGGTGGGAATGTTCAGGTTCAGGATGGGAAACACATGTAAATCCATGGCTGATTCATGTCAATGTATGGCAAAAACCACTACAATATTGTAAAGTAATTAGCCTCCAACTAATAAAAATAATTGGGAAAAAAAATTTTTTTGAATAAACATTTTCTATCCCTTGTGGCTCAGCTGGTAAAGAATCCGCCTGCAATGTGGGAAACCTGGGTTTGATCCCTGGGTTGGGAAGATCCCCTGGAGAAAGGAAAGGCTACCCATTCCAGTACTCTGGCCTGGAGAATTCCATGGACTGTATAATCCATGAGATCGCAAAGAGTCGGACAACAAAGACTGAGACTGAGTAACTTTCACACATACACATCTCTTGCTGAAATTCTCATTTTGTTCATGAATGATTTTTTTGAGCTCATTGAACATCTTTATGATGGTTATTTTAAATGTTTGTCAGACAATTAATATACCTCTGTTTCTTTAGGGTCAATTTCTGAAGATTTATTTTGTTCTTCTGATTGGGCCATTTACTGTCTCCTTGTGTTCCTTGTAAGTTTGTGTTGTTGTAACTAAACTTGAAGAACTACACATCTCTTCTGGTCTTTATGAACTGGCTTTGCATAAGGAAAGGTCTTCATCAATCAGTCCAGCTAGACTGGGATGTGACCTTTTCTGGGGATGTGACCTCTCCCAATGCATGTGTGTAGATTTCTAATATAAAGGATTTTTTTTCAGGAGCTGATAAATTCTTGCTCCCTCCGCTGTCTGTCTTCTGTACTGAGGTCCTTAGGAATAGCAGCATGCCACCTAGCTCTTTTTTGTTCTCAGCAGCACCCAGGGATGTACCTAGAAAACGCCCAATTCTATCAGTGTCCCAAACTGGGCTAAACAGATATTCGTCCCTCAGGAAGCCACTAAAAAGCCAGAGCCCTGGACACACACTCCACTCCTCTCTGAGGGAGAAGCAACTGAGCTATATCACCTTCCGTCTGCTGTGACATGGCTCCTCTGGAACAGCAGGATGCCATCCAGTTTCTTTAGGTTCTTCAGTGACCCCCAGGTATCTATACTACGGCAGGTCCCATCAGTGCCTTCAGACAGCTGAGAAAGAAGCCAGTTCCTCAGACAGGCTTAAGGTCCAGTATATTCTTTCCCTCCATGGGGAGAAGATGGGAACGGGGAGTTTCTCCCAGATTACAAGGTGGTGTGCCAAAGTGTAGGACTATATCAAAACAGTGCCACAAATTTCGCAAGCAACTTCAGTGCATCTGGCTATGCACTTGTCAGGGGTGCAGGTGCCTCTTGACTGGTTTCTGGATTTCTCATAAAAGGAACTGGTCTGAGTATTGTTGAAATGGTGTCTCTGTAGGAAAAGATCTGGTACTTCCTATTCTGCTATCTTGTTGATGTCACCCTAGATTCTGCAAATTTAACATATTTTCTTCCCTTCTTTGTTATAGTGGTAAATTACATGGATAAATTTTCTAATGAAACTTTAAATTTCTAGGATTTCCTGGTTTATTCATGATTTTTAAAAATATATTCTTTGATTAAATTTACCAAGGGTTTGGAAATCAGTGCTATAACTATGTTTATATTAATTTCCATTTCTAACATTTTTTTATCTTGTATTGTCAAAGTTATGTTACCCTCATAAAATGAGGAGGCAGTTGCTTCTCCTTTTTCTGCTCTTTGGAAAACTGTGTGCCTGGTAGAACTTAGATAGGAAACTCAAATCTCAATCTCACCTAAGCATTCATAATGTAGTATTACTTTTTTTATTAACAACTTTATTAAGGTATACTTTACATTCCATAAAATTCATTCATTCATTAAATGTATGGTTGAATGACTTTTAGTATGTTTATGGACTTGTGCAACTGTCACCACAGAGTAATTTTAGAACATTTCCATCATCCATACCAGAAAGAAACCTCATGCCCATTCGCAGACACTTCCTTCCCATCCAAGGCCTATACAATCACTCATCTAAATTCTATCTCTATAGATGTTGCCTTTTCTGGACATCTCATAAATGAAACATTACTGTATGTGGTCTTTGTAACTATTTCTCCTATTTAACCTGTTTTCAAAGTTCATCTCATGTTGCAGCACATGTTATTACTTCATTCCTTTTCATTGCTGGGTGATAATCCACTGGATTGTTGCTGTTGTTCACTTGTTCAGCTGTAACCGATTCTTTTAGACCCCATGGACTGCAGCATGCTAGGCTTCCCTGTCCTTCAACCTCTCCGGAATTTGCTCAAATTCATGCCCATTGAGTCAGTGATACTATCTAAATATCTTATCCTCTGTTGCCCTCTTCCTCTTTTACCTTTAATTTTCCCCAGCATCAGGGTCTTAACCAACGAGTCAGCTCTTTGCATCAGGTGGCTAAAGTATTGGAGCTTCAGTATCAGTCCTCCCAATGACTATTCAGGGTTGATTTCCTTTTAAGATTGACTGGTTTGATCTTTATGAAGTCCAAGGGACTCTCAAGAATCTTCTTTAAAGGTATTTAAAGGTATTATATTTCCATCTGAGTACCAATTGGCCCATATTCTATGTTACACTATGTATTACTTCATTATCATTTAATCTGGAGTATTTTCTCAATATTCATTTTACTTTTTTCTTTGTCCCTTAATTATTCAGAAATGTGTCCATAAGTTTGCATCAGAATTTTTAAACTTGACTTTTTAAATTGATTTTATCTGTTAGACAACATTTTTAATATGGTATCAAGTTTATGAAAAGTGTGGAGAGCTGTGTTGTGGCCTAGTTACATGATCATTTTTTGTAAAGGCTTTTTATTGCTTTGTTCAAATAGTGTATATCCTTAATGACTTTTTGTCAGCTTTTCCTTAAAAGTGCTGAATTATCAATTTTTACATTACTTATTTTGAAGTAAGTTGTATTTTCATAAGCTTTCTGATCCTCCTAATAGGAAAACTCATTGAAATAACTAAAATACATGCACATTTATTTATATTCTTCAATAATTCTCCTTTTCTCATTTCTCAGTTCTTCACATGGACTCATCCTAATCAGCAGAATTTGACACAAGTGGTTGTACATGTCTCGAAATACTTTTATCACTTGGCTTCTTGGATCCATCTTTCTCTTGGTTTTCTTTCTAATTAACTGGTCTCTCTGCTCTTGGATTTTCCTCATCTACCCAAACTCTAAGGGTTGGAAGGCTCAGGGCACCTCTTCTCTTCTTTAATCTACCTTCATTCCCTAGGTGATCCCATTCAGTCTCATGTTTTTAAATATAATCTAAATACTCCTAACCCTAAAATTCATACCTCTAGCCCAGGCCTCCCCTCTAAATTTTACACTCAGTTATCCTACTGCTTACTTGCTGTTTTCATCTCAGTGACAAATTACACTTGGTTACAATGGTAAGCTGTCAATGACTTTTAGCCCCTAGGGTTTTACATTTATTTTTTGACAAATTCTGGTGTGCATTTATAAGAATAATTGTTATATTTTATCCAATTTTGTTGGTATGCTTTCACATAAGGTTATAAAACTCCCCAGGTGAGGATAGCATGCAGCTAGGGTTGAAAACCACAGATATATCAGATTACTCACTACTCTCAACAAAGTACTTTTTCATTTTAATGCTTTTCCAAGCTTTCCTTCTTCTAATGATTTTGTTCCACACACACGAAACTTTAAAATCAAACCAAACCTTATGTCTAAGCCCAAATGCCACCTCTTTCAAAAGCCTTACTAAATAATGACCTCAATGAAAAACCAGTTTGTCTCTGTCCACTACATGTCCATGGTACATCTTATGTACAAGCTATATATATAACAGTTCCCTTGTATAGTAGTTCACATGTCTAATTTCCCTACTGTATCTTGTACAGGGACAAGAACCATGTTTAATTTCTTACTGAATATCACATTATTGGAGAGTCTTACACGTAGTAGGAGCATTAAGCTAAACTGAATTATAACAAATACAAACACACATATCTATCCATGTGCAAGCCAATATATTAGGCATTTAAAACCAAACTCTAAAATACATGGATATTTAAAAATCATAATAATCTCACAGTGAGAAAAATGTTATATTTTGTCATATCCAGGTATGGTGATATTTTAAAGAGAGACACTTACCTAAAAGTATATTGATGCAAAGTGAAAAAACTACTAGGAATATAAGTAAGACTGTGTAATATATTATAACACTGATTCATTATTAACAAAGAATAAATTCGCAACTGATGTTTTCAGGTCACATTTTCTTAATATTGTCTGTTGTAAGATCACAAGTGAATCTGAAAATGGTATAAGAAGTATGATTTTACAGTACATTGTGTTCTGAGTGATAATAATAGTTCCTAACAAAGTCTAATATAAGGCACGGACATTCTGTTAACAAATATCACTTGGTTCATCTAGAAGATAGGACGTAGGAATAAGACAGTCACGTCCAATTCCACATGGATTCTCAGCTCAGATCCTGGTTTTTGCACAGTTCACCTTGCGAACATGATCCGAGTGACATTTCACAAATTCCTGGATAAATGTTGCTACACTCTGCTAGGAGAGAGACAGGCTATGTCATGCACAGATCAATAATAGCACTGTGTTTCATCAGCCTCAAAATCAAAAGTGCTTCATCTGGCAAAAGCCATGGCCCTAGAGAATCTGACATATATAAACTGAATACCCTACAAGGAATGTTTACTACACAAGCTATTGGGGTAAGATAAAAGAAAACTCTAGAGATTAACAATGAAGTACAATAAGAGAGTACTAGCTTTCTACTTCGTTATTACTACAGGCGTGAACACAGATCACAAAAATGGAAATGAGGCTATTTAAAATTCTACAATTCCTGACAGGAAAAAAAAGTGGGCCCAGTACAATAAACACCTTCAATCTTTCAAACAAAGGTTATGTAAAAAAAAATAAATAAATAAACCAAAGACAAATATAAGTTTACGATACAATAGTAATTGTATGAATCTACACAGATGAAAATGTTTTATGGAGGTTGACAAAATACAAAATTACAGGGTTTGCTTAAAGACTCTTCCTACTTAGTAGTTATTATGCTCAATGTTTATGTGCTAAATTAACCTAAAAACCCAAGATATTTATTGAATGGGTTATGCTCTGTTGCTTTTAATGGCAGATTCTGACATTTGGCAAAATTCTATATGCGGTTTGATTAAACTAATTTAAGATTAATTGGTTAATGTAACTGGACAAGAGACAAAGCAAACTTGAAAACTCAAATCCTAAAATGACTTTACTTTGTTTAAGATGGGTGTTACCAAAAAAGTTTCTGAGGACAAAATCTGCTGTTGCGGAATTTAGTTGTATCTCATTCAGAGGGCAGGGGAATCAATAATTCATCTAGGATCAGAGAAGTAACAGCAGTGTATACTTTCGACACATATATTGAAAGTGCATATTTATGACATGCCTGTTGAAAGTGCAGACTTATGACGTGTATGTTGAAAGTGCAGACTTATGAGTGAATGCTGAAAGTACATACTTATGACACTTTTTTTTGAGTTGCGGGTTTGCTTAGGTGCACTCCAACTGGGGAGTTAAGGCAGAGGCAGATCAAAGCCTCTTGGACAGCAATGGTCTAGGGTAAAAGTCTTGTTTTTCAGACCATATTTTGTAAAGCATCTCTTCTCTAATTTTCAGAAATACTGTCATACCTCCTTCTATGAACTCAAAACTCAGTGGGTTAGTTAGTAGTATTGTTAATAAAGATAAATAACCTTTTTGGGAAACTAAAAGGAGTTTCTTCTTCCTTTAGAAAACATATAGAGCCAATGTACAAATCAGGATTCAGAAAATTAAATGCCTATAGTTACTCAAAGTGTGTGAAAGTCGCTCAGTTGTGTCTGACTCTTTGCAACCCCGTGGACTATATGGTCCATGTAATTCTCCAGGGATTTTCCCATCCCAGGGATCAAACCCAGGTCTCCCACATTGCAGGTGGATTCTTTACCAGTGGAACCACAAAGGAAGCCCAAGAATACTGAAGTGGGTAGCCTGTCCATTCTCCAGCAGATGTTCCTGACCTAGGAATCAAACGAACTGGTGTCTCCTGCATTGCAGGCAGATTCTTTACCAACTGAGCTATCTGGGAAGGCCCATATAGTTACTCAAAAGGCAACATAAATAAGTAAAGTGGACCTAGCAGGACTTGTGAAAAACAGGAAATGGTTTACCTCATTCTCCTTAGAAGCACCATGCCACTAACATTATTAACTCTCATACGAAAACCATACCTTCCAACACTTTCATGACACTAAATCATTTACTAATTGGTTTTGTCACCTTTTAAGTAAGCTCCTTCAATGTCATCAATGCCTTCTCTTCCTCAGTGTGAATAAACACTCAGTCTTGACTGATGTGTAGCTATTCATCCATTTCTAACTCTCAAACTGATTCTCTAGCTCTTAATCACAAAAGCCTATAGGATACTTTCATTTATATGACAAATTATTACCTCAAACTTCACTGATTACAACAGATTCTTTTTACTTCGTGTTAAACTTAGAAAAGGAAAAAGGCTTTGGAAAACGCTGTATGAGGGAACTGGTCCGTGACCCAGTCTTTGGAGTGACTTCCTGGATGTAGAATGATGTAAAGAAAAAAGGAAGATTCTTGAAGTGGAAAGCAATTTTTAAATCTTGGTTAAAAATATGCATTATCATCCCAGTGTCTTGGTAATAACTACTCAATAAGGCAACCTTTATCCTTTTACTGAGAATGTACTATGCCCTCAATTATTCAAAATGCTGTGAAAGTTATCAAAAAAAGTATATGTGTTTTCTGCCCTTGATGATTTAACTAGCTATTAGATGCAATAGAACTAACAAATGTTAGACTTTAAAACTATTAAGTGCAGAATTGTATAAAAATTCAGTTTAGAAAAATAGAAAGATTATGAATTTAGGATCAAGAGATAGATGTAGGTCATAACTTAGAACTATGAACTTTAGGCTGATCTTAAGCAATCTGTTTCAGTTCTTTAAGCCTTAATTGCATTATATATAAAATGATAATATCTTGCTTACAAGGTTGAAAAAAAGAGTCCATTAAAAAATAATAAAATGTCCAGAAAGTAGGCCTCACAGTCACTGAATAAACACTAGCTGGTGTGTGCTGGGGAAGGCAGCACAGCATAAGGCCTCAGAGCACAGCTTTCTGGAGTCAGGCTGCCTGGGCTCGAGCCCAGCTCTGCCACTCGTGAGCTTTACTGCCTGGGCATGCTCTTCCCTCTGCCTCACTCCCGTCTGTACAATAAAATCAGACATAGTATCCATCTCGTTAAGGCGTCGTTTATGTTAATAAGTTAATACAGACAAAGTACGTGCAAGAGTACTTAGTATATTAGTGCACAAACCTGTACTTCCTTACTGAAAACATATAAAATAAGATTTGAAAGAACAGATGCATTCAACATAGACTGTGAGTGTTTTATAGGACAGGGGATACTCTCAGGAGCCTGTGTCAGGAAACAGAGGACTAAAACAATAGCATATCATGTAAAATCTTGAAGATTTTCCTGACTTGGTATTCAAATGGAAATCAATTGCAGGTTCCTGAAGATACATGATGAAATCCACATTCTAGCAAAATTATTCTGGCAGTAATACATGGAAAGAAATAAAGAGGAGACTAGAGAAGCCAGCCAGGAGAATATATCAGCACTCAAGGAAAAAGAAATAACTGGTGCCACTAGAAATGGAAATTAAACAGGAATGAACAATAGAATTTGGTTGTTGATTTAGGGGTCAAAACAATAAACAGTCTAAGATGGTTCTGTGGAAATATTTTGGGAGAGAATAGTTTGGGAAGATTTGTTCTTTATTATTATTCTTTTTTTTTTTTGGCACACAGTGAGTTAGTGGTGACAGAAAACCAAAAGAAGATGTCTTCTATAGTGAAACAGAACACATAAAGGACATGTAGTTTTAAGCATCACCTACAAAGGAATAACAGGATTGGCTGAGATAGGAAATTCTGCTAATGTTAGTGATATTAACTACTAAGAGTTAACAGTTGAAAAGACAAGTGTATTATAAAAAATCTTAAGGCAATTATAGTAATACAGACTAGACTAGGAATGACTCTTGGAAACAGTCATTGGAGAAATTTAAAGCAGACATATAAAACTGGTATCTTGATGAGAGGAGATAATTTCTTTTACATTATGTATGTTTAAGTGCTATAGAATGAGACTATAGAATAATGATTAAATAAGTACTGATATAGATAATTTCAAATGTTTTTCAGACAGATGGTCAATTTAAATATATTAAATTTTCTGTGTGTTTACACTGTTTGGCTGTGGAAATCACAGAAGCCATAGGCTGAAGTTGAAAATTTTTGTCAAATATTAAACTTCTATTCCAATGCAACTAATAAAAATATTAAAATTCTACTTCTTAAATGTAAGTATATGTGAGTTCAAAACTTTGAGATCACATTATTATATCTTAAATTTAATTCTACTATACTTTAAAGGGGCAAAATGTAAAATCAATAGTTTAAAATTTCCTAAAAATATGTGCAGGATAATTAGAGTACTCTGTAGTAAAAATATAAAGTCCAAGTCTCTGTGGTCATGAGTCTTGGATAAGTCACTCACATATAGTTTCTGTTTCTTTCTATAGAAAAATAGAGTAATAATTCCTATCTGAATTAAATCAAAGAGATTTTGGGTATATCAAATTTTAAAACTATATGAAAATGCTCTAAAAATTCTAAATGCCTTAAAATGTTATGATATTTTAAGTGCCTTAAATTTAATGTGATATGAAATATAAATATATACTAATATATACAAAATGAAAGAGGGGATATAACCACAGAGACTTGGACTTTAAATTAATAAAAGAATAATACAAAGAAATCTATGCCCACAAATTTGATAACCTAGAAGAAATGGACCAATTCCTTGACAGACATAACTTGCCAAAACTCACAAGAAGACATAGACAATCTGAATGTGTGTGTATGTGTGCTCAGTTGTATCTGATTCTTTGTAATCCCATGGACTATAGTCTGCCAGGCTCCTCTGTCTATGGAATTTTCCAGGCAGGAATACTGGAGTGGGTTGTCATTTCCTACCCCAGGGGATCTTTCCAACCCACAAATTGAACCCACATCTCTTGTGTCTCCTGCACTGGCAGGCAGATTCTTTGCCAGTGTGCCTCCTGGGAAGCCCAGAAAATCTGAATAGGCCTATGTTTATTTAAAAAATAGGATAAACAATTAATAACCTCTAAAATAAAAAGCATCAAGTCCAGATAGGTTCACTAGTTAATTTTTACTAAACTTGTAAAGAAGAAATAATGCAATTCTCTACAATCTCTTTCAGAGGACAGAAGCAGAGGAAATACTTCCTAATTCTGTGATCCAGAATTACAGACCAATATCTCTCATGAACTTAGATGTAAAAATCCTACATAAAATAATAGAAAATTAAATTCAACAATGTACAAAAATAATTGTATACCATGACCAAGTGGGATTTAACTTGATTAAGACTATAGTCAGCCCTACATATCCACAGCTTCCACATCCATGAATTCAACTAACAGAAGATAAAAATTATTTTTAAACAAATCTGGAAAATTCCAAGAAGCAAAATTTGAATTTGCCATACAATGGTAACTATTTGTATAGCACTTACATTGTATTAATAAGCATTTATATTTTATTAGGCATTATAAGTAATCTAGGGGTGATTTAAAGTATAATGAAGGATATATGTAAGTTATATTCAAATACTATGCCATTCAATATAAGCTACCTGAACATCTGTGCGTTTTGGTATCCACAGGGGTTCTACAACCAATTCCCCATGAGTATCAAGCGTTGACTGTATCTACAAAAACCCTCAGGTGACATCACACTTAATGGTAAGAAACTTGAGCTTTCTCACAAAGATAAAAAACAAGGCAAGACGTCTCCTCTCACAAAGGCTTCTCATCATATTGCAAGTCCTAGCTAAGTCAAGAAGATACAAAAAAGAACTAAAATATATAAAAATTGGGAAGGAAGAAATAAAACCATCTTTGTTCATAGATGATATAATTGTCTATGTAGAAAACTTGAAAGAATAGACAAAAACCTTCTGAATCAAATAAGTGATTACAGTATGGCTGTAAGTATATAGGGTTAACGTACAAAGGTCAATCCCCTTCTTATATACCAGTAATGAACAAGTGGAATTTGAAACTGAAAGCAAAACATCATTTATATTAGCATTCCTAAAAAGTTTGACATGAAAAAAAAGTTTAACTCTGATAAAAGAAATCAAAGTTCTAAATAAACAGAGATATTCCATGTTCATGGAAAAGAAGTTGCAATATTGTCAAGATATCAATTCTTTGCCACTGGATCTATAAATTCATTGCAATCCCAATAAAAATCTAAGCAAGTTATTTTGTATATCCTGACAAACTGATTCTAACATTTATATGAAGAGATAAAAGACCCAGATTAACCAACACAATATTGAAGGAGAAGAACAAAGTTGGAAGACTTAAACTATCTGACTTCAAGACTTATTGTAAAGCTACAGTAATCAAGACAGTGTTGGTATTGGCAAAAGAAAGGACAAATAGGTCAATGGCACAGAAGAGAGAGACCAGAAATAGACCATGTAAATACAATCAACTGATCTTTGACAAAGAAGCAAAGTCAAAACAACGGAGATAAGATAAGACTTTCCAAGAAATTGTGCTAAAACAATCAGATGTATACAGGCAATAAAAGAATCTAGACACATTCCTTACAAGTTCTTCACAAAAATTAATTTAAAATGGATCACAGAGCTAAGGGTAAAGACAAACAAAAACCTGCTAGAAGAAAACACAGGAAAACCTCTAAATGACCTTGGGTGTGGTGACCACATTAAGATACAACATCAAAGGCATAATCCAGGAAAAAACAATGATAAGCCAGACTTCATTATGATTAAAAGCTTCTACTCTGTGAAAGACAAAGTTGTGAGATTGAGTAGACCCATTTGGACACAGAATGGAAGAAAATATTTGTAAAAGACACATCTGACAGAGGACTGTTATACAAAATATACAATGAGTATTTAAAAGTCATCAGTGGGCTTCCTTGGTGGCTCAGTGGCAAAAGAATCTGTGCCTGTCATTGCAGGAGACACAGGTTCGACCTCTGATTCAGGAAGATCCCATGTGCCATGGAGTAACTAAGCCACAGGTATTGAGCTTGTGCTCTAGAGCCCAAGAACCGCAACTACTGAAACCTGTGCTCTGTAACAAGAGAAGCCACCATAATGATAAGCCCACACACCCCAACTAGAAAGTAACCCCCAATCCCCTCAACTAGAGAAAAGCCCATGCAGCAACGAAGACCCAGCACAGTCAAATTTAAAAAATTTAAAATTTTAAAAAACAGTAAAATTTAAAAAAACAACTCAGCATCAAGAAAACCACCCAGTTAAAGAATAGGCAGCACCACAATATTGTAAAGTAATTAGTCTCCAATTAAAAATTTTTTTAAAAAGCATCTTAAAGAAAAAAAGATCTTATCAAAGAAGATAACCACCTAAGAAATAAGCATATAGAAAGATGTTCCACATCATAGGTAATCAGAAATGCAAATTAAAATAACAATGAAATTCCACCACACATATATGTGCTGTGCTGTCCTTAGTCGCTCAGTCATGTCCAACCTTTTGCACACCCATGGACTGTAGCCCACCAGGCTCCTCTGTCCAGGGGGATTCTCCAGGCAAGAATATGGGAGTACACTGCCATGTCCTCCTCCAGGGGATCTTCCCAACCCAGGGATCAAACCCAGGTCTCCCACAATGCAGGTGGATTCTTTACCAGCTGAGCTACCAGGGAAGCCCTACATGTATACGAGAATGGCCCAAACCTGGAAAAACAACAACACATAATGCAGGCCAGAATATAAAGTAACAGGAACTCACATTTATTATTGTTAGGAATGCAAAATGTTTCAGTCACTTTGGAGGTCTGTTTGGTGGTTTCTTACAAAACCAAACATCCTCTTAACATATAACCCAGCAATTGTGCACCTTGGTATTTATCCAAGGAAAATATACATCTACACAAAAACTGGCACGTGGATGGTTATGGCAGCTTTATTCGAAACTGCCAAAAGACGGAGCAATCAAGATGTCTTTCAATAAGTGAATGATAAATAATCTATGGATTATTAGTAATGGAATAATATTCCACTTCAGACAATAGAATATTATTCAGTGCTGGAAATAACGACTTACTGGGCCATGAAAAGAAAGAAGAAAGTGCATGTTACTAAGATTTAAGTGCATATTACTGAAATTTAAGTGCAAATTACTAAATTTAAGTGCATATTACTAAGAAAAAGAAATCAACGTGAAAATTCTCCATACTATATAATTTCACATATATAACATTCTGCAAAAGGGGAAACTATGGAAACAGTAAAAATATTAGTGGTTACCAGGGGTTGGTGGTGGGGAGGGGTAAATGGATAGTGCTCAGAGGATTTAAAGTCAGTGAAATGGGCACATGAATGGATACATATAATTTTACACATTTGGAGAAGGCAATGGCAACCCACTCCAGTACTCTCGCCTGGAAAATCCCATGGATGGAGGAGCCAGGTAGGCTGCAGTCCATGGGGTCGCTGAGTCAGACACTACTGCACGACTTCACTTTCACTTTTCCTTTCATGCATTGGAGAGGGAAACGGCAACCCACTCCAGTGTTCTTGCCTGGAGAATCCCAGGGACGGGGGAGCCTGGTGGGCTGCCGTCTATGGGGTCGCACAGAGTTGGACACGACTGAAGCGACTCAGCAGCAGCAGCAGCAGCAGCATTACACATTTACCCAAAGGATGTGCAATACCAAGAGTAGAACTGTAAACGATAAGCTTTGGATGATTATGATGCGTCACTGAAGGCTCACCAGTTTTAACAAATGTACCTCTCGGGTGGGGATACTGGTCATGGGAGAGGGTATGCATGTATAGAGGCAAGAGGTAAAGGAGAAAGATCTGTACCTTCCTCTCACTTTTGCTGTAAACCTAAAAGCGCTCCAAAAAATAGTCTTAATTAAAAAAAATTACAACTTCACTGCTCACAAGTTCTACTTATTATAAAACATTGGAATGCACTACAGCAAAGTTTTTGACACACTATTACAAGGACTGCATTTCTAACTGCTTCCAGTAGCATGTTCCTCATTTCCATCTAAGATGTCTTCAGAATACCCTTAAGGAAGAAAAAAAATAGAGTTTACAGGATACAAAATTTCACAAAAATTCACAATTTACACATAAAAAAATAGGAAGGTACAGATCTTTCACAAAAATTTGCAAATGATTACAAAAAAATCATATATTAATGATTTAATACCTAATAAAAACATTCATAATACTCTCTAAAAGGTGGATTTATATGTAAAGCTGTATTTTCTTTTGTAATATGAATTCTAATACTTTCCTTCTGTCACTGAATCAACATTGTTTAAATCTATATGATATCATACATGTGACTATAGAGGTGGCTCCACAGATACAATATACTTAAGTAATACTGCTTGGGCAAAAGAGGATGACATTTACATCTTGTTATTCTTAAGGTTTGGAATTCATTTTTAACATGTTCAGATGTATTATGAGTAAAGGTTCGTAAATCAAAGAACTGTGTCTTCAAACCGGAAAAGCTAATCAATAGTGTTAGTGTTAACATATTTCTATTTCTTGATATTCATTTTTGCAGTAGAGCAGTGAATATGTTAGGAAAACAAAACCACATTGTTTTAATTAGAAACTAATTTTAAGAAAATTTACCTTACACACATTTTACTTTGCTGAGTGTAGTAATAATTGAACCTAAATGCTTCACATAAAAGTAGGTTCTTCACACACCTAAAATGTTATCTAGTTCTTATATTACCTAATTAATTTTTATATTGAAAACTTTATTAATTTGAATAGAGAACAATTTTGGTTATTCTGTCAACAATGAATATATTATCAGCAACATTTGTGCAGATACTATGTCTGTTTATTTTCCTGTTTAAAACCAACATTTTAAAAAGTTTTATTGAAGTAAAATTCACATACCACACTATTCACCTATTTAAAGTACACTTCAATGTTTTTTCATATATTCACAGGTATGTTCTACCATCACCACAGTCAACTTGAGAGCATTTTTATCACTTTAAAAAGAAACCTCTACACTTTAGCAACCACTCCCATATTCTTCTTTCACCCAGCTATCAGCATCCACTAATTTTTCTGTCTGTATAGATTTGCCTATTCTGAATATTCTAGATAAATGGAATCATTACGATATGTAGCTCTTTTGCGACTTACTACTTTTGGGAGATACAATGTTCTTAAGATTCATTCACATTGTATTGTGTATCAATATTTCACTAATTTTTTATGGTTTAATAATATTCCCTTGTATATCACGACCTGTTTATCTACTCACTAGGGGGCATTTCCATTGTTTCCACCTTTTGCCTATTATTACTAATGCTGTTATAAACAATACTGCCTTAACATTTACTATCTTCTTATACAGTGTCTTATGGTAAGATACAGATGGGAGACTGGGCTCCCTCATTTCCTTTCCTTTCCTTTGCATTCATAGAGCACATAGCTCTATGAATGCAAGTGTTCTCTAGATGCCCAAGAATACATCAGAGCTTTTCAAAACTCTTAGGGGCATCTTATTCCCCAGTTTTTCCGTTCAAGCTTATTGATTAATATACTGTTTGACCTGAACTGGAATCCATCACCTCAGGCATATGAAGTTAAAACATTTTATCTGACAACTCTATCCACCAAACCCTGAGCCAAGAAGGCTGTCCACACTGAATGACATCATGGTCCCTGGGGTTTTCCAGAGAACCATTAGAAAGAACAAATGACAATTATTTGGGAATGAGGTTTACAAGGAGTTTCAGTTTCATTCTGCTTCTTTTGTTAGCTACCATGATGCATGGGGAACATGAACTATCATCTTTCCCAGGCTACTGCTGAGCTGGGAGAATGGGGAATGGAACAAATTAAAATGCCACAAAGTTTCCTGTTCTTATCTAGACATAGCTGTTTTTCTTGAATAAACAGTCCTTAGATCCTTGCAAGTATGGTTAATTTCCAGAGTTTCACTGAAGAATTATAAGTGCTCCCCAATGTGCACAGAGAGTGTCTATAAAATGCTTCATAGTTCTCATGTAAAATACTGTGGTCGGATCTTCAGTCTTTCTAAACAGATAAGGAATTCATAGTTTAGAAAACTTTTAACTTCCTTGAGCCATCTATTAATGGCCTTAGGAATATTACATTATCCCTGATAAGACTTAGTTCTGCACCTAGTGTTATGAAAATGTTTATTATTCTCAACAATTTTTGCCCTTTTTTCCGTTGTGTTTATGGAGGAGTAAATTTTCAAAGTCCTTACACTAAGAGTGGATGAACTCTTAGAAAATATGCTAAGTGAAAGAAGCCAGACACAAAAGGTCATATATTGTTGATTTCATCTATATTAAATGTCTAGAATAGGCAAATCCATATAAACACAATGTAGATTGGTGATTGCTTAGGAGCAATAGAAGGATGATGACTAAAGGTTTAAGAATCTCTTTGTGATGTTATGAAAATGCTCTAGAACTGATTTTGGTGATGGCTGCACAAGTTTGTCCATATTGTAACAACCACTGAATTAAATGAGAATTATCTATATGCGAATTGTTTCATTCAAGTTACTGACATTACCCACTCTCAACAATTGATACCTCATTTACATCACTCTCAATAACTGACAGAACTAGACAGAAAACCAGCATGGACAGAAGAACTGAACATTAGTATTAACCAACCAAACCTAACAAATATATACAGTAAACTCAACCTAACAACTTGTAGCTTCCCTTGTAGTCAGTAAAGAATCTGCCTGCAATGCAGGAGACCCAGGTTCAATTCGTGGGTTGGGAAGATCTCCTGGAGAAGGGAATGGCAACCCACTCCAGTATTCTTGCCTGGAGAATCCCATGGACAGAGGAGCCTGGCAGGCTATAATCCATGGGGTCGCAAGAGTTAGACATGACTTAGTGACTAAACCACCACCTCCACAACCTAACAACAATAATGCAAATTCTTATTAAGTGCAAACAGAGCATTCTCCAAGATCTACTATATGTTATGCCACAAAACAAGTCTTAGCACACTGATAAAAAACCAGATCATAGAAAGTATTTTTCAGTTTAAGTTTGGAACAAGGGTCAGGGCTGGGTATAAGGTCACTATGGAAATAAAGCCAAAACATAGTTCCTATTATTACAACTAATAAACCACTAATACTTTATAACTAAAATACTTCCAAGTATTGCTTGAATTGAAGCACTAGATTTTGGAAGTGGAGAATTTAAGCATAATTTGTAACTATGTGTGATGGTAATTTAAAAATTATTTTCTAAAACAATAAAAGGATTTCTTCTGTGTAAAACAACAAATCATTCCTTATATAAGCAAATACCTTTAAGAATGTAGACTTAAGAAAACTCCCAAAAGAAAGAAAAGCAAAAATAAACAAATGGGACCTAAACAAACATGTTTTTGCACATCAAAGGAAACAATAAACAAAACGGGAAAAAAAAAAATCCTACCTACTTGCAAACGATGCAACCAACAAAGGCTTAATTTCCAAAACATACAAATTGCTCTTACAATTCAATAACAACAAAAAATAAAACTCAATTGTAAAAGGGCAGAAGATCAAAGTAGACATTTTTCTGAAGAAGACATACAGATGGCCAATAGGTACATGAAAAGATGTTCATCATCACCAATTACTAGAGAAATACAAATCAAAACTACACTCTGTAAAGCTTTTATCCTACAATAAAAAGTAAATTAAAAAAATCAAAACGACAATGAGATACCAACTCACATCAGTCAGAATGGTGATCATTAAAGTCAATAAATAATAAACGCTAAAGGGAATGTGGAGAAAGGGAACCCTCTTACACTTTTGGCGGGAACTTACATTGGTGCAGCCACTATTGAAAACAGGATGGAGGTTCCTCAAAAAACTGAAAATAGAGCTGCCAAGTAATCCAGCAATCTTATTCCTGGGCATATACCCAGAAAAAACTACAATTTAAAAAGACAGAGGAGAAAAGGAAAGACATACCTATTTGAATGCAGAGTTTTAAAGAATAGGAAGGAGAGATAAGAAAGCCTTCCTCAGTGATCAATGCAAAGAAATAGAGGAAAACAACAGAATGGGAAAGACTAGAGATGTTTTCAAGAAAATCAGAGATACCAAGGGGAAATTTCATGGAAAGATGGGCACAATAAAGAACAGAAATGGTACGGACCTAACAGAAGCAGAAGATTTTCAGAAGAGGTGGCAAGAATACACAGAAGAACTATACAAAAAAGATCTTCATGACCCAGATAACCACGATGGTGTGATCACTCACCTAGAGCAAGACATCATGAAATGTGAAGGCAAGTGGGGCTTAGGAAGCATCACTATGAACAAAGCTAGTGGAGGTGATAGAATTCCAGTTGAGCTATTTCATATGCTAACAGATGATGCTGTGAAAGTGCTGCACTCAATATGCCAGCAAATTTGGAAAACTCAGCAGTGGCCACAGGACTGGAAAATGTCAGTTTTCATTCCAATCCCAAAGAAAGGCAATGCCAAAGAATGCTCAAACTACTGTACAATTGTGCTCATCTCACACACTGGTAAAGTAATGCTCAAAATTCTCCAAGCCAGGCTTCAACAAACATGAACCATGAACTTCCAGATGTCCAAGCTGGACTGAGAAAAGCTGGATTGCCAACATCTTTTGGATCATTGAAAAAGCAAGAGAGTTCCAGAAAAACATCTACTTCTGCTGTATTGACTATGTCAAAGCCTTTGACTTCGTGGATCACAACAAACTATGGAAAATCTTCAAGAGATGTGAATACCAGACCACCTGATCTGCCTCTTGAGAAATCTGTATGCAGGTCAGGAAGCAACAGTTAGAATCGGACATGGAACAACAGATTGGTTCCAAATCGGGAAAGCAGTACCTCAAGGCTGTATATTTTCACCCTGCTTATTTAACTTATATGAAGAGGACATCATGAGAAAGGCTGGGCTGGATGAAGCTCAAGCTGGAATCAAGATTGCTGGGAGAAATATCAATAACCTCAGATATGCAGATGACACCACACTTATAGCAGAAAGCAAAGAAGAACTAAAGAGCCTCTTGATGAAAGTGAAAGAGGAGAGTAAAGCAGTTGGCTTAAAGCTCAACATTCAGAAAACTAAGATCATGGCATCCAGTCCCATCACTTCATGGGAAATAGATAGGGAAATAGTGGAAATAGTGAGAAACTTTATTTTTTGGGGCTCCAAAATCACTATAGATGGTGACTGCAGCCATGAAATTAAAAGACCCTTACTCCTTGGAAGAAAAGCTATGACCAACCTAGACAGCATATTAAAAAGCAGAGACATTACTTTGCCAACAAAGGTCCATCTAGTCAAAGCTATGGTTTTTCCAGTAGTCGGGTATGGATGTGAGAGTTGGACTATAATGAAAGCTGAGCGCAGAAGAATTGTTGCTTTTGAACTGTGGTGTTGGAGAAGACGCTTGAGAGTCCCTTGGACTGCAAGGAGATTCAACCAGTCCATCCTAAAAGAAATCAGTCCTGAATATTCATTGGAAGGACTGATGTTGAAGCTGAAACTCCAATACTCTGGCCACCTGATGTAAAGAAATGACTCATCTGAAAAGACCCTGATGCTGGGAAAGACTGAAAGTCAGAGAAGAAGGGGACGACAGAGAATGATGAGATGTTGGATGGCATCACCGACTCAATGGACATGAGTTTGAGTAAAGTCCAGGAGTTGGCGATTGACAGGGAGGCCTGGCGTGCTGCAGTCCTTGGGGCCGCAAAGAGTGGATATGACTGAGCGACTGAACTGAACTGAACTGAACTGATAAGCACTCCTATTTCAAAGCAACACTATTCACAATAGCCAAGACATGGAAATAACCTACATGTCCATTAACATGAGTAGATAAAGAAGATACATCTAAAAGGTCCCAGGTGGCTAAGTGGTAAAGAATCAGCCTGTGAATGCAGGAGCTGCAGGAAAAGCAGGTTCAGTCTCTAGGGCAGGAAGATCCCCTGGAGGAGGAAATGGCAACCCACTGTGTCCTCTTGACTGGAAAATTCCATGGACAGAGGAGCCTGGTGGGCTATAGTCCATGGGGTCGCAGAGTCAGCACGACTGAGCAACTGAACACACACACACACACACACAATGGAATATTACTCGGCCATTAAAAAGAATGAAACAACGCCATTTGCAGCAACATGGCTGAACCTAGAGCTTATCATACTAAATGAAGTAAGTTAGAAAGAGAAAGTCAAATACCATATAATATCACTTATACAAAACCTAAAATATCACACACAAAAAACATATCTATGAAACAAAACAGACTCACAGTCACATACATCAGACCTGTGGTTGCTAAAGTGGAGAGGGGTAGAGGAGGGAAAGATTGGGGGTTTAGGAATAGCAAATACACACTATCATGCATAGGATGAATAAACAAGGAGCCACAGTCAGTAGTGTGTGATAAGCCATAATGGGAAAGAACATGAA
Source organism: Cervus canadensis (assembly GCF_019320065.1). Classification (NCBI taxonomy): domain Eukaryota; kingdom Metazoa; phylum Chordata; class Mammalia; order Artiodactyla; family Cervidae; genus Cervus; species Cervus canadensis. The sequence continues at coordinate 44,361,753 of NC_057399.1, read as the reverse complement.
AAAGAACAACATGCATAATTGAGTCTCTTTGCTGTACAGCAGAAATTAACACAACATTGTTAATGTAAATACTTCAATAAAATTTTTTAAGAAAAGAATAGAGATTTGAAGGAATAATCTTTTCTTTTTCATTTGTCTTAAGATTAAACTATGATAACAAACAGTAGGTATAATGTGTCTAATAAGTTGCAGAAAACTCAACTCACCTGAGTAAAATCATATATATTACAGAAACACATTAATACAGATATTTACCTCAAAGTTTCACATTTTATATAAGCATTTACAAAGAACTAGGGCAATTACTAGTTAATACTGTGACTTATAGTGATAAATGGAAAGTTTTAGAATGGGCAAATGGATAAGCTAAATGAATAGTTGGAGTCTGTTTAAAATCTAAGATACAACAGAATAAATATATTAAAATGCTAAAATAAAGAAAAAATCTAAGTGGAAAAGAAACTCTAGTAATGTGTCACAAGATTTGGAGTTCTCCTTAACAAGAACTTATTTTAGAAATCTAGATATTAAACACTAAACCAGTTTAACAGTACCTAGGAATTTTTTAAACTCATAGGCATGTCTAACACAAATATAAACCTCAAAACACATGTAAAACAAAATATCCATTTTTATAATACAGTCTACTATAATTTATTTTGAAGTTTCCTTACCTTTATTGTCTGTCTGCTTGTTTGAAATCGTTGATCAGACACTTGCTGCTGATGCAGGAGCTTTTCATTGACTTCTTTATATTCTTTAACAGCCAGTTCTGCTGCTTTTTTGGCATTCAAAAGTACACTGTTTTGCTGTTGCAAGGATACAATCCGTTCTCGTAATAAAACGACATTACTATTTGATTTCTGGGCAGTTATATTTTTCCATTTTTCTCTGTTAACTATATAAAAACAATATTTTAAATAATTTTTTAAAGATCTTGTTAAGTTAAAAAGACATTGTTAATTTCATATATATTCTTACCTCTGGTAGGACCTGCTGTATGTGAAGTCTTTTGAATACTGCTATTCTTCTTTTGAAGAGCTGATTTTTTGGCATTCTTGTGAAAATAAGTCTAAATTTGAAAGTTTCATAAAAATTAGATTATAACTGATGATAATTTCAAGTGAACCAACAAAATTATATATTATTTATTTATTTACTTAGAAATGTATGTATTTATGCATAGTGAAAGAAATCTGGACAATAAAAATCTGTAACTGATGTCAAGAACTCATAAATGAACTAACAGTGCACTAAAGTTGACCTAGCAGGGAGAAGATAAAAATACAAAAATCAACACAAAAGTAGTAGAAATTTAACCTAAAGGACAGTTTAAAAAGTTAGGAGTAAAAACAGTAGAAGCAACAAAAATACAATAATATTTTATAACATTCTTTGGAAATCTAGCTCCTTTTCTAAAATACTGTTCTCTGTTGTAGAGTTATAAGTAATTTCGGCAAACAAAATTAAAATAATAGTGATGATAACAATGTGATTCTCTTTGAAGCTGTATGTTTTCCTCATGACATTGCAATACACTGAGGCTAAATAAAATGAAACCATTTTGATTTGTTCCAAACTGTTTCACCAATCTATAAAAGTTTTCCCCAAACAAAAATTTAAATAGGAATATGTTTCAAAATATTACAAATCCTAACAATAAAGTATATCATCTTGTTTAAGAATTTATTTCCAGGGAAACAGGAACAATATCAATCTAGAGAATTATTTCTTTAAATAAAAGAACTTTTTTCAAAAAACCCACTTCAGTTGAAGGAAAGTAAAAATTTAACTGAATGTTATTCTGACATTGAGCCATAGATTCTATATCGACAGACATATACGTTATACTAAATTATATATAAAGCATGTACTTAAAGTAAAAAGCTGATTTATTAACACAAATACCAAAAACTACTATCTAAGATAGGAACGACCTTTAAAATAAATTCTTTCCTATAAATGAAATGTTTCATTTCTCAAGGTATTTTTATTTATTATTTTTGCTTGATTTTTTTTATTTGCTTGATTTTAAATTAATCATTTCAGTTCAGTTCAGTTCAGTTCAGTTGCTCAGTCGTGTCCGACTCTTTGCGACCCCATGAACCACAGCACACCAGGCCTTCCTGTCCAGATCAACTCCTGGAGTCCATCCAAACCCATGTCCATTGAGTCGGTCATGCCATCCAACCATCTCATCCCTGTCGTCCCCTTCTCCCCCTGCCCTCAAACTTTCCCAGCATCAGGGTCTTTTCCAATGACTTAGCTCTTCACATGAGGTGGCCAAAGTATTGGAGTTTCAGCTTCAACATCAGTCCTTTCAATGAACACCCAGGACTGATCACCTTTAGAATGGACTGGTTGGATCTCCTTGAAGTCCAAGGGACTCGCAAGAGTCTTCTCCAACACCACAGTTCAAAAGCATCAATTCTTCAGTGCTCAGCTTTCTTTATAGTGCAACTCACATCCATACATGACAACGGGAAAACCATAGCCTTGACTAGACAGACCTTTGTTGGCAAAGTAATGTCTCTGCTTTTTAATATGCTGTCTAGATTGGTCATAACTTTCCTTACAAGGAGTAAGTGTCTTTTAATTTCATGGCTGCAATCACCATCTACAGTGATTTTGGAGCCCAAAAAAATAAAGTCAGCCACTGTTTCCCCATTTATCTGCCATGAAGTGATGGGACCACAGGCCATGATCTTAGTTTTCTGAATGTTGAGCTTTAAGCCAACTTTTTCACTCTCCTCTTTCACTTTCATCAAGAGGCTCTTTAATTCTTCTTCACTTTTTGCTGTAAGTGTATTGTCATCTGCATATCTGAGGTTATTGATACTTCTCCCAGAAATCTTGATTCCAGCTTGTGCTTCCTCCAGCCCAGCGTTTCTCATGATGTGCTCTGCATGGAAGTTAAATAAGCAGGGTGACAATATACAGCCTTGACGTACTCCTTTTCCTATTTGGAACCAGTGTGTTGTTCCATGTCCAGTTCTAACTGGTGCTTCCTGACCTGCATATAGGTTTCTCAAGAGGCAGATCAGGTGGTCTGGTATTCCCATCTCTTTCAGAATTTTCCAGAGTTTATTGTGATCCACAGAGTCAAAGGCTTTGGCATAGTCAATAAAGCAGAAATAGATGTTTTTCTGGAACTCTCTTGCTTTTTTGATGATCCAGCAGATGTTGGCAATTTGATCTCTGGTTCCTCGGTCTGTTCTAAAACCAGCTTGAACATCTGGAAGTTCACTGCTCACGTATTGCTGAAGCCTGGCCTGGAGAATTTTAAGCATCATTTTACTAGCGTGTCAATTCTTTAATCATTAAGATTCAATTAATATTATGTGCTGGTCATGTACTGACCACTGTAAAAAGATCCAAATCAGAACTACCAAATTACCAATATTAGTTATTATGTGTGCATGCTTAGTCACTCACTAGTGTCCGATGCTTGCGACCCCATAGACTATAGCCTACAAGGCTCCTCTGTCCATGGGATTTTCCAGGCAAGAATACTGGAGTGTGTTGCCATTTCCTTCTCCAATTAGTTACCTTACTTGGTATCAAATTAACTGGACCTAAAATTAAAAAGAGGCTTCCATTTCCAGTGTTACTACTCATGAGAAATCCAGAAATATACTTTGAAGTAAGCACGCTTAAATCATGTTTTAAACATGAGAAAGTGTTACGGTAAATTCTGAGGCCAAAAATAAAGTAAAGCAATAATTCAGAGGGATTTTCCTGGTGGACCAGTTGTTAGGATTCCAGGCGTTCACTGCTGGGGACCCGGGTTTGATCCCTGGTTGGGAAACTAAGATCCTACAAGCTGTGCATTGCAGCCAAAACAAACAAATTCAGAGACAAGGAATAAGCAAAGTGATAATCCTTTTCGATCTTTTAGTTCAGTCGCTCAGTTGTGTCTGACTCTTTGCATCCCCAGCACTCCAGGCTTCCCTGACCATCACCAACTCCTGGAGCTTACTCAAACTCATGTCCATGGAGTCGGTGATTCCATCCAACCATTTCATTCTCTGCCGTCCCCTTCTCCTCCCACCTTCAATCTTTCCCAGCATCAGGGTTTTTTCAAATGAGTCAGTTCTTCGCATCAGGTGGCCAAAGTATTGGAGTTTCAGCTTTAGCATCAGTCCTTCCAAAGAATATTCAGGACTGATTTCTTTTAGGATGGACTGGTTAGATCTCCTTGCAGTCCAAGGGACTCTCAAGCGTCTTCTCCAACACCACAGTTCAAAAGCATCAATTCTTTGGTGCTCAGCTTTCCTTATAGTCCAACTCTCACATCCGTACGTGACTACTAGAAAAACCATAGCTTTGACTAGACAGACCTTTGTTGGCAAAGTAAGGTCTCTACTTTTTAATATGCTGTCTAGGTTGGTCATAGCTTTTCTTCCAAGGAGTAAGGGTCTTTTAATTTCATGGCTGCAGTCACCATCTGCAGTGATTTTGGAGCCCAGAAAAATAAAGTTTCTCACTATTTCCACTGTTTCCCCGTCTATTTGCCATGAAGTGATGGGTCTGGATGCCATGATCTTAGTTTTCTGAATGTTGAGTTTTAAACCAACTGCTTTACTCTCCTCTTTCACTTTCATCAAGAGGCTCTTTAGTTCTTCTTTGCTTTCTGCTATAAGTGTGGTGTCATCTGCAAATCTGAGGTTATTGATATTTTTTCCGGCAATCTTGATTCCTGCTTGTGCTTCATCCAGCCCAGCGTTTCTCATGATGTCCTCTGCATATAAGTTAAATAAACAGGGTGACAATATACAGCCTTGACATACTCCCTTCCCAATTTGGAACCAGTCTGTTATTCTATGTCGAGTTCTAACTGTTGCTTCCTGATCTGCATACAGATATTTAAACTTATTTAAATCTCAACACAGGATGTAGGAGGAAAGGAAAGTCTAGACTCCAACTCCAGATGAGAAATCTGAGGTCACAAAGCTAGGGTATTGCATATAGCAAAAGCCTGTATATCTTCTTTATTCTTGAGTAGTATTCTATAGTATGGATGCATCACAGTTTGATTAACCATTCAGCTACTGAAGAAAATTTTGTTGTTGCAGTTTCTAGCTATTAAAAATAAAGCTGTTATGACCATTCATGTACAGATGTAACTGTCTGGGCTAAACATAAACTTAATCTATGAGATAAATGTCCAAGAGTGAGATGGCTGGGTTGCAAGGGAAGCATATAGTTTCTTTAAAAGAAACTACCAACTGCTCCCCAGAATGCTGTACCACTTTATACTCACACTAGTACTATATGAAAGATCCAATTTCTCTGCATCCTTGTCAGCACTGGTATTTTGTAATTTTAGCTGTTCTAATAGATATGAATGTCATCAGGGTCTCAATCTGCATTTCCCTAATGCTTAATGATATTGAACATCTTTATATGTGCTTATTTGCTATCCATTTATTCGTTTCTGTGAAATATCTGTTCATGTCTTTTGCCTGTTTTCTAATTGAACTATTTTTCTACTGTTAAGCCTCAACAAAAATCCTTATATATTCAAGATATCAGTCTTTTGTCACATATATGGTTTTATAAATACTTCCTCCTGGTCTGTATCGTGTTTTTTTTTGTTTGTTTTTTAAACCCTCTTCAGAGGGTCTTTCACAAAGGCAAAGTTCTTAATCTTGATGCAGTTTAATTTACTGGTGTTTTCTTTTAGGGACCGTGTTTTTGATAACATGTCTAAAAAGTCTTCCACAAGCTCTAAGTCTAAACCCTATTAAGATTTTCTCTTATGGTTCCTTCTTAAAGTCTTAGAATTTGCTTTACATTACTATCTGTGATTTATTTCAAGCTAATTTTTGTATAAAGTGTGAGGTTTAGGTTCATCTTTTTGCCTAGGAAATCTCCCTTTTTCCCAGCACTATTTGTCTCCTCTACTGATCTGTTTTGCACCTTTTTCAAAAATCAGTTATTTTTCATACTTGTAAATCCATTTCTAGGTTCTCTATTCCATTATATAAGTGTTAAACCTTTCTTCCCCTCCTGGGGGGTGCTTGGTATCACCAGTCCTGACATCACATTGAGTGGTGGGCACTGATGACATCCTTTGTGGTGCAAACACAGGGCAGTTATTTTTTCGCTAAAATTTCCATTTGGTTCTATTTTATATCTTCTACTTCTTTGATGAGAATTTCAACTTCATTCTTGAGATGTTCTAGTTTTTCATTTGTTTCAAGTCTGTTTGTAAATGCTTCTTGAAGCATTTTTATGACAGCTACTTTAAACTATTATATAGTTTGAGTGGCTGTGTCATCTTGCTGTTAGCTTCTCTTGCTGTCTTTTTTTCATACAAGTTGAGGTGTTTCAGGTAGCTAGGTATGATGAATGATATTGAATTATATTCTGGACATTTTAGGTGTTGTATTCCTCATTACTGCCCAGCTGGGGATGGAAGTCCAGTCTCTGATGACATCGTGGTTGGTAATGGGCACCTCATTAATATCACTGCGGGTGAAAGCTCAGGCTCCCCAAAGACCTCTGCTGATACCACCTTGGTTGGGAATTGGAGAATGACCTTGTTTCCGTTCCTCACTTGGCCTCTCTTGACACAGTGGAGAGGGTACGGGAGGCTTTATAGATATGGGAGGTTATGAAAGTCCCCATCTCCGCACTTTACCTCTGAAACTGAGAGAAACACTGTTAGGAAAGGAAAGGGCCATCTCTTCATCGCTGGATACAGATGGATGTCCAACTCCCTACATGGCCTCTAATGGCATGAAGGGAAGAGTCATTACCAGTGCTTCTTCAATGAGCCCTGAAAGGAGGAGAAGGCATGTTTTCTTACAGCTAGGTGAGAATGAAAGTGTATGTTCCTCACTAGGTCTTTACTGGTTGAGGGTAGAGGTAGGGTTGCAATTATTTCCACGGTGTTTGGCTAGGGTAGGGCAGTTATGTAAAAATTTTCTGTTTTATTGGGCTGTCCATTTCCTGTTCCTTTGACTAGAGAGAACAGGGTTTTATAGGAGCTTTTATCTTCTGACCAACTGGCCTTTCCAAGTTGCATATTTCTTCAGCATCCAGGCCAGGATATATGAGGCAAAATGAAAACCCAGAGACCTCACCAACCACGTTGTTCCTCCAATTCTGAGATCCCTACTTGGTGTGTCTCCTCTCTACTTTTCAGAATCTCCTCACCATTTCATTATTAATTTATTTTGATAGAGTCCCTATCAAAATCCCAAAGGTGTGTTTGTGAGAAGCTGATTCCAAAGAACAAAGGACCAAGAATACTGAAGGAACTCTTGAAGGAAAACAAGATGGAAGACTTGTTCTATTATCAATTAAGACTACTATAAAATAACAGTGATGAGACAGTATGATATAGATGAATATATTTATGGAACAGAAGAAAAATACCCAGTTACATACCCATATGTATATGCACACCTGATTTACAACAAAGGTGGTACTACTGCACAGAGTGGGGCAAAGTGTAAAACTTAATCCCTATCATTCATCACATGTAAAAATCAATGCCAGACATAGAGGTCAAAATCAAAACAGTAAATCAGACAGTACAGAAAAAGGCAACAAGTAAGGTAGTATAAAAATACAAAGTCGAAGTAGGTAAAAAATTTATAGAGAGCATAAAAAAGTATTATTCATAGAGGAAAAAATTATTAAATTTGACCACGTTAGAATTATGATGTTTTATTCCCCCAAAAGATTCCACTAAAAAGAGTGAAAGGGCACAGGATGGCGTGGGGCAAGAACATAATCAACAGAAGACTCATATGTAGCATACATAAGAACTCCTCCAGATGAATAAGGAAAAGACAGACAATTCATTTGTAAAGCAGGAAGCACTTAAGGAAGCAATTCACTGAAGAACTCCAAATGAATAATAATTATAAGAAGTAGTATTCAACGCCTTATTAGTAATCACAGAACATAAATTAAACTCACAATAATATACCTCAATATACAAACAAAAGTGGCTGAGAGCTTGTAAAAAAAAAAAAAAAAGTGGCTGAGATAAGAAGGACTAACATAACACATGTTGATAAGCAGTAAAAATGTTCACAGTCTGCTAGGGGATGCAACAAATTGGTACCGCACTTTGGAAAACTGTATCACCTAAAATCTTAGAAACACATATTCTATGGTGCAGTAATCCTACCCCTAGGCATTTCATTGTAGAAATGCCCATACTTGTATTTACAAGAATATTCATTACAACATCATTTACAAGAAATCCAAACTGAAGCAACCCCAAATTCAGCAGTAGAATGGGTATATAAACTGTGATATATTCCAATACTAAAATAATATACAACAATAAAAATGAACATATTCCCCATAATATTGAACAAAAAGGCCAGAGACAAAATAAAATACAGATTCCATAAAATTAAAAAACAGGCAAAATTAACCATGTTAGGAGAAATAAAATAATAAAGAAAAGAAGGGGAGTGACTAAAATTAAGATAATGGCTACCTTTGAATAAGTGAGAAGTTCTAATATTTGCCAAATACAATTGGTACAATTTGACCAACTATAATTTTCTGACTCCCAACAATGTACACAGATCTATGCAAAGTAGTTTATACTTCATTCTCTTATTTTATGAGTAGAATTATGAGTTTCTTTTATTTATAAATTCATTAAGCTGTACATAATCAACTTCAGCGACACAAAAATTCCAACCAAATAATGTGTAGCAAAATAGATTTCTTTAAAAACTATTTATCAACCAAACACTCAATCAGCAGGTACTTAGCATATAATTTTTCATCTAAACTTTATTATGCTAGTAACTAAGATAAACTTTAGTCATTCCTGAGCTTTTTACTCCAAAGTTCTGGCAAGATCTCAAAAAATAAATAGTTTTTAGACAAGGTTTTTAAAGAACCTTACAGGTTAATTCAAAGCTAATTTTCTTTAAAAAACAAGATAAAATTATCTTTTCTCAGTTTTTCACTGATCTATGCCAAATAGTAAACCTTTAATGGCATGATATATTCAGTAATAAGAATTACTGAATAAGTTGTCTTGGAACTTTAATATTTTAAGACTTAAAATATACTGGGGAATAAAATACATTAGAGTGAAATAAAAAATAAATCAGAAAAATAAAATAAATACATTTGGGGACTATGTATTTATTTGTACATGTATATACATTGCCTAATGTATTTACATTAGGTAGAAATCAGAAATTTAAAGATTTAGTCAGACTAAATTTGTTATTATGAAAGCTAATATAAAAACAGAAGTTTCTTCTCTTCATATATTTTATGTACCTGAAAACAGTAATGAACTTATTATCACATTTATTTCTGGCTGAGATACTTTAAGATTTATATTTAGGAAAATTATATCTACTTACATTTTTATCTATGCAAAAGATTTTTTAACAAATTAGTACTTGAAAATTATTTAAAAGCGAGTATTTTCACTGCATATCACAAAGAAAACAATTTTTAAGGATTCAAATTAAATCACTGGCAACAAAAATTGATTTAAGTTATGACACGAGATGAAATTAAAAAGTCTATAATTAATCAAAACTGTTACATACCTTTGGGGTCTTGTCATCTACATTTGGATATATCTGTACTATTTCTTTTCCTTGCATTTGGCTGTCCTCTGTTTGGTCACTTTCTTTCTGGTCTCGTCTGTCTTCTGTTGGACTTATTTTCTGGGATGTTTCTACAATAATTGTTCCCAAATTTCGTAAGTTCTGTGTTTCAGAATCACTGATTTTGGAAAAAAGGGGAGATATAAAACCCAAGAAGAAGAGTTGTTTAATGTACCACTTTTAAGTTCAAGACTAAATAATAACACAGGTTTCATATATATATATAGCTGTAAATTTAATTTGAACATTTACTAGTTCTCATTGTTAAGAAAGTTAGTCTAAATATATTGAGAGAAAATTTGTGTGAATAGATTTTACTAAATTATAAAATCTCATCAAGAAGTTAGATTATCTAATACCACATGCTTGCCAGCATCACTTCTACAGTATTTCTCTAAGTGTAAAACTCAGGAAGTACATGTTTTGACACGTTCAAGGTTAGAACACTCACTACTTTCTGACCCAGGGTAGAAAGTTTTAATATTTCTAACAGAAAGGAAAGTTTTCTCTTAGTGTAGGACAATATTTGAATCTCTGAGCCATTCACCCATTGATTTAGTTCCATCTCTTATGAGTAGTCATCATTTAATAAAATACTTAAGAAAATCCTTGCCCTTGGGTAGCTTTCATCCTAGTGGGGTGGGGATACAAATAAGAAATAAGAGGACTAAGTTTTACACTGTTTATACTGTTCTGTTCATGGGGTTCTCAAGGTAAAAATACTGAAGTGGTTTGCCATTCCCTTCTCCAGTGGACCACATTCTGTCAGACCTTCAGCAATACGTGACCGTGAACTTCCAAATGTTCAAGCTGGTTTTAGAAAAGGCAGAGGAACCAGAGATCAAATTGCCAACACCCGCTGGATCATTGAAAAAGTAGGAGAGTTCCAGAAAAACAGGTATTTCTGCTTTATTGATTATGCCAAAGCCTTTGACTGTGTGGATCACAATAAACTCTGGAAAATTCTGAAAGAGTTGGGAATACCAGACCATCTGACTTGCCTCTTGAGAAACCTATATGCAGGTCAGGAAGCAACAGTTAGAACTGGACATGGAACAACAGACTGGTTCTAAATAGGAAAAGGAGTACGTCAAGGCTGTATATTGTCACCCTGCTTATTTAACTTCCATGCAGAGCACATCATGAGAAACGCTAGGCTGGAGGAAGCACAAGCTGGAATCAAGATTTCTGGGAGAAGTATCAATAACCTCAGATATGCAGATGACACCACCCTTATGGCAGAAAGTGAAGAGGAACTAAAAAGCCTCTTGATGAAAGTGAAAGAGGAGAGTGAAAAAGTTGACTTAAAGCTCAACATTCAGAAAACTAAGATCATGGCATCTGGTCCCATCACTTCATTGGAAATAGATGGGGAAACAGTGGAAACAGTGTCAGACTTTATTTTGGGGGGCTCCAAAACACTGCAGATGGTGCCTGCAGCCTTGAAATTAAAAGATGCTTACTCCTTGTAAGGAAAGTTATGACCAATCTAGACAGCATATTAAAAAGCAGAGACATTACTTTGCCAACAAAGGTCTGTCTAGTCAAGGCTATGATATTTCCAGTGGTCATGTATGGATGTGAGAGTTGGACTGTGAAGAAAGCTGAGTGCTGAAGAATTGATGCTTTTGAACTGTGGTGTTGAAGACTCTTGAGAATCCCTTGGACTGCAAAGAGATCCAACCAGTCCATCCTAAAGGAGATCAGTCCTGGATGTTCATTGGAAGGACTGATGCTGAAGCTGAAACTCCAGTACTTTGGCCACCTCATGGAAAGAGTCGATTTATTGGAAAAGACCCTGATGCTGGGAAAGATTGAGGGCAGGAGGAGAAGGGGACGACAGAGGATAAGATGGATGGATGGCATCACCGACTTGATGGACATGAGTTTGAGTAAACTCCAGGAGTTTGTGATGGATAGGGAGGCCTGGCGTGCTGCGATTCATGGGGTCGCAAAGAGTCGGACATGACTGAGCGGCTGAACTGTGCTGAAGTTTTACACACACAGTGTGTGCTAATAGTTTGAAATAGTATGTTAATAGTTTGTGTAAAAAATAATAAAGGGAAGTAGATTAGAAGTGTTGGTGTTAATGCTGACTAGAAATGTAAGTCCAATCCCTTTTCTACATGGATTATCTATTTGGACATAGTTATATGACACCAGCAACAGTGGTTTCTCTAAGAAAAACATCTCTAGCTTGACCTAATATTCTCAACATAAATGCTTTTGAGATGCTTTCCCATCCTGATCCCTCTTGAAAGTATACCAGGTTATTTTGATGAACCATTATGGCCAGAATTTAATTTAATATTTCAGGTGTACTATGAGAAGACTTTGGCCACCTCGTGTGAAGAGTTGACTCATTGGAAAAGGCCCTGATGCTGGGAGGGGTTGGGGGCAGGAGGAGAAGGGGATGACAGAGAATGAGATGGTTGGATGGCATCACCGACTCGTTGGACATGGGTTTGAGTAAGCTCTGGGAGTTGGTGATGGACAGGGAGGCCTGGCATGCTGCGATTCATGGGGTCGCAAAGAGTCAGACACGACTGAGCGACTGAACTGAACTGAACTGATGAGACGCACAGGACTCCTGATAGATGCAGATTAAATTTGTGTAAGCTTTTCCAGCGTGCATTATGAACTGAGACATAAAGGATTTAACAAATCTTCCTAAGTTTTGTTAGTTTAAACACTAAGTCTCATATTTTTCCCATTGTATAGCTGAAAATTTGGTATTTTATAGCCAAGTATAGGACCCTATCATCTTTTGGATAACTATATCTTCCCAGTCTATTGTTATCTTTGGGGATTTTGGTTCTATTTTGTAATGTATTTTCCAGCCCTTTCACTGTCTCCTTTTCCACAGATTTGATAAACATGTTTTGCTGAAATTCTTCTTTTCTTCTTCAAGGTATTAACAACCCCTGCTGATTATTACCTATCAAGATAAAGGTAATTCGTATATTGGGACTCATAAAAAGCAAGTTGCCCCAGTGGCCTGGCCCAATCAGTAATCAAAACCAAATTCATCATCAAAACATTAATGCAAAATATATCACTGTCAAGGAAACTTAACATACACCAATCAAAATCCCCCAAACCAGCTTCAGCTAGTTTACCTTACCCTAGAAAATAGAACCCACTAGCCTTAAAAGGAAATCCCTGATCTCCTAATCAGTCATGTTCTGTTTCTGCTTGGCCTCTTCTTACCGTTGCTGTTTAGCCGCTAAGTTGTGTCCAACTCTTTTGCCATCTCATGGACTCTAGCCCACCAGGCTCCTCTATCCATAGGATTTCCCAGGAAAGAATACTGGAGTGGACTGCCATTTTCTTCTCCAGGGGATCTTCCTGACACAAGGATCAAACCCATGTCCCCTTTATTGCAAGCAGATTCTTTACCACTGAGCCACCAGAGAAGCCCTGGCCTCTTCTAATGTGCTTTAAAACTCCCCCTTGCCTCAAATCTCTTGAAGAGTCCTCCACAGCTTGTTAGGCACTGGACTCCCCTAATGTGTGCTTGTTCCCCACACTTGTTACTAAATTGTATTTTTTTTTCGTTATTTGACATCATGCTTTTGTAATGCTATACAACATGGGAAATAAATATTAATAAGGTAATGATGATATAGTATCATACAAATATATAAAGGACCAAGCTCTATTTTCCTCACTATCCAAGTAAACTTTTTACATTTCAGACTATGAAAATCTAAAAGAAATATTTGGGTTGGCCAGGAAGTTTGTTCAAATTTTCCATAAGACAAACATTATGGAAAAATCTGGATGAAGTTTTTGGCCAATCCAATGGAATATTCTGAAATCCTGAAGCTTCATTTAGGATTTCTAATAGTTTGAGAATTCTTTGCATTTGAGTGATTCCTAGGATTGTTCAGTCAGGCAGGAAATATAACATAATCCTCACAGTATAAAACTGACTTTCACTGCTAAATAACTTAAAATCACAATCCCTATGTTTTAATAGATATGGTGATACATCTCCCAAAATATGCGACCTTCTGCCATGCATTAAGAAGACAAAATTGAACTGAGTGTATTTCTTAACTTTCATGTATTTATTCACATATACATACACATGAGTAAATATGTAATACGTACCACTATATAATGAAAAGTGTGGTAGTACCAACTTATGAGATATAATTAGTAGATGAAACCAGAATTTCCTGGAAGACATTGATAAACACTTAGTGGGTTTTAAGCCAAGTAGGATTTTATCTCTCATTGCTTTTGAAAACATGGAGGAAAACCTTAGAAGAGGTAACAAAGAAGCAGGAATGCAGATTTGGTCTTTCTTACTACTGTTGTAAATTTGCTTCTGAGTTGTTCACCTGCATAAAGACCAGAGGCATGACCAATGTTCATTTAAAACACTGGTTCCCAAACTTGTCTGCATATTGGAATCAGCTGCAGAGACTCAAAAACTACTGAAGCTCGTATCTCGCTCCAGAAGTTATGATTTAATTGTTCTGGGATGTGGCCTGAGCTTTGGAATTTTTATAAGATCCCCAGGTGATTCTAATATGCAAACAAGTTTGAGAACTGCATTTTCAAATGTTTCACTTCTATGTCTAAGAAAACTATCCAGAAACATCTCAAATCTAAAACAGACCACGACTGCAGATTAAAAAAAAAAAAAAACTTAGGAAAATAAAAGGAAATATATGCTGCTATAAAACAAGACAGAATTACAGAAAATTGTTCCATGTGTCTGTTAGCAATTCTGGCAACACTAAATGTCCCTATTATTTAGGTATAAAAAGAGGTGTTTTATCATCCATTTACCTTTGTGGTTTTACTGACGTGCTTCAAGTGTGTCTGTGAATGGATAGCCAGGGGTAAAGGAAAGAAATATTATAGATTTTTAGTATTCCCTTGCTGCTATTCACTAGGGGTTATATAACTTAGAACTAGCAATCTGTAGAGTTTTAACTTTAAAATACGAATTTTAGCCACCATTCAATTAAAGTTAGTACAATGACTTTGCATAATACATACATGAAATAATTAGTGAAGATGGTTCTTAATTTAAAGGATGTTAAACAGCTTGTAGACATCTGGTAACAAGCTGAAATGGGTCATTCAAAATTTATCTAACTAAATTAAGGGGAAAAAATGTTTCTCCTCCCAGGTTGCCATGTCACAAGATAACTAAACCGACTTAGTAGGCTTGCCTGGGAATCCTTAGCTGTCAGTGGTGAATATGCAAAGGGCCAGCAAATTAAATCAACCTGCCAAACTGTCAATTTCAAGCCTCATGACTGCATGAAAATAGCATCACTGGAAGAAATCAAGCATTGCCTTCTTTTGGGTTTCCTGGCACCTATTCAAATACTCATGCAGTTGTGGCTAATTTTGCATGCAAATTTCAGTCAATAAGCTCAGAACAAGACCTCCCAAGATATTTCAAAGGATCTGACAGTATTTTTTCTGAATACCAAATCGACAGTAGTTGAAATTCAATCTCCATTTGCTGGTTCTTTACATATGCACAGTGTCCCCACCACAGACCTAAGTTAATGAGAGCTTTACCTGCTTTCACTCATGTCCTCCCAGTCGTCCTTGCTGAGGTTCTCAAACACATTGCTCATGACCTTGATGGAGTGATTGAGAACAGTGTGGTAACGACCCACAGAGCACTTTTTCTTGGCTGTTTTAAATTTAACCTTGGTAGTGGTTGTCTTATAATCAGATTGCCCAGATCCAGATCGCGCTTCCGTGGTGGCCATCTCAGATTTAGCTTTGTCCGCTGAATGCTGTAATTTCTCCATTGAATTCATCAGCTCTTCATTTTCATTTCTCAGCTCGTTAGCTTCCGCCACTTGTCTCCTCAGGGAAACGACTTCTATCTCCAGCTCACTGATCTTTGCCTCAAGTTTAGCTTTGTCTTTCTCCGCACCCTTACTTCCCTTTTTTAACTGTTCCAGCTCTTTTTCTCTAGTCTGTGCATCTTCTTGCAGCTCTTTTACAAGGGATTTCAGGAAATCATTTTCTTTTATTAAATTTTTATTCCCTTCTTTTAATTTTCTTGACCTTTTCTCAAAAGATTTTAGCCGATTTTCCAATTCAATGACCTAAACAAAACAGTTTTATTTATTTTTTTAAAAGCCCCAAACCAGAATCTACTGTATTTTTATTATTTCTAACTTGTAAGGACAAAATAAAAATGTAAAGTACTTAAATTCTAAATAATTCTAAGGTGGTATAGATAAATACATTCTAAAATGCAATAATACATCTTTTAAATAAAGGACAGATGGTAAAAGAAGTTAAAATTTTACACAATGTGATATAGCACTAACTATACTAATAAGCTTTGCAGAGTTCTGAGAGACCATAAATGCTTTGGTTTTATAATCTGCTGTTGGGGAAGGAAAACATTTCTTTCTACCATTCTAGGTTCTTTGGCTGGTCTAAGAATGAAATTGATATAAGACAGATTAAAAAGAGAAAAACAAAAATTTAATAATATGCATAACTCCTCTATACTTGGGAGATATCCAGGAAAAATGAGTAACTCCCCAAAATGGCTTAACTCCCTTAAGCCATCACCTTACATACCATTTTCATCTAAAGACAAAACAAGATTTGGGGAGGTGGGAGTCTTTTATAGGAGGTTCCCAGGAAAAACACAGTAAACAAGGGTCTGGTTAAGCAGATTCAGGTCTGTGCCTTCTCCACTGATAACAGTTTTAGAGTTGTGGTTATAGCTTCCTGGTACAGCAAGGTATACTCCCTTACAAATGGAGATTTCCCTTATAAATGTAAATGTTTCTTACCAAAGGATAACTTCCACTCAACTTTCAGAGCTTTTCCTATGTCTGGAGTTTCTTAAAAATAGTCAGCCTAAAATAATCAATGTGCCAAAGAGGCAAGTACTTTGGGGTTATATATTTTGCTCCCCCTTCACTACTCACTGTGAAAAAAAATACTTTCAGAGAAAAACAACTTACACAAAAAGTTTAAAAAATAGGTAAATGGGGAAACTTTATTATTAAAATAATATTAGTCTTCCGTATTTAATTATCACATGAAAAACCGATGACCTAAATAGAAAATAATCAACTGAGGCTGCTTTTTCATAACTTATAAAAATATAATTTTAGTAGTTATAACATCTAGTTTATACAAGAACTTTTTATAGTAAGAAATTTCAAAAATTATTTGAAAAGAAAGACATTTGCACAAATAAATCTAATAAAGGACAGAATCTAATTAAGTCTGGACATAAAGGAAAGAGCAATTGATTCTAAACCATGAGTACAAAAATTTCAAGGAGTTGATTTTGTTCTGCCCGTAGTCCGAGTCCCCGGTCAGGAAAGAAGACTCCTCGAAACAATGCAACTCGCAATAGGGGAATTTATTACTGACTCAGCCAGGGCCTCCCGCCCTCACCAGGTGTGTGAGGACGAAAGGCCCCGAGCCCCAGTTCTCTCGGGTATTTATTAGGTCAAAATAAGCAGCAGATAGTTGGCGCAATCGGATTGGTTACACAGTGGGTAGTTGGCGCAAGCTGATAGGTTACACAGTTGCAAGGTAATTTTTGTTGGCCCAACGTGAGGCTTTCAGCTTTCCCCTGATAGGTTTCCTTTTCTCTGGCTAGGCATATGTTGATTGGCTGGCTCTAGGAGGCCTGATTATTATGTTACCCTGGGAAACCAGGCTACTCCCTAATCTAGGCTGCCTGCCATGGCGTTAGCCGTGACAGCCTCACAGATTTCAATTTAAATCTTAAAAAATAATCAATATTGAATGTTAAGCACTGTTGGGGAGAAAGAAATTTTCCTCTATTCTTCTATGTTCTTATGGTTGGTCTAAGAACTACTTTGACATGAGACAGATCAACAGGATAATATCAAAGTTTTTATAACATGTGTACATAGGAAAGACCCAGGAAACCTGAGTAGCTCACTGAAATGCCAAAATACCATCCTCAACTTAAATACCATTTTCAGCTAAAGAAGAAAAGAGGATGTTAGGGGTGGGTAGAAGCCTACTGGTTTAAGGAGGAAAGCAATCAATAAGGAAATGGAAAAGCAAAAGTGTGGTAAACAAATGTCTGCTGGGCCCTAGAGAAACAATTCGACAGAGAGAAATTTTAACAGACTTTGCTAGAGTCCTCCCTGTCGACACACCTAGTTCATACTCATTACCTAAAATAATAGGTTCCTTCCTGGGACAGGTCTTCTATCTTCATTCTTTTAGGTAGCTGGGAGATGGTCAAAGTTTCTTCCTGAGTTTGGGGGACCTTACTTGTTTTTAGCTCAAAATAACCCATATGTCAAAGAAACTTTTTGGAGTGGCAAATTTTACTCCTTTACAGTACATTTCACCATTTATTAAAAATTTTTAATAAATCTCAAAAACACATGAAGTAAGTAGAGCCAATAATTATCTTCCCAGAAAAGGAAATGGAGGCTCTGAAAACTTAACACACAGAGGTTTAAGAGGTAAACATTTCCTGGTTTAAACTGGGATTCAAGTTTGCTATTTTGTACCCATCTCACTATTCCACAAGCCATATGGGGAAGAAGAATTACATATATATATATACACACATACACATATATGGAAAATGAACAAAGAACTGGGGTCAAGAAAGAAGGAGTCAAGGAAGAAACCTTTATAGGTCTTAATAGAGCTTACTCAACCTGGAGTAAACGTATATGAGTTTGCACCAGACTACTGTAGATCTCTGGGAAACAAATTCTATTGTTCCCTCTCAATGCAAATACTTTACTGAAGAGCTGGATAATGTGACAAAAAATACCACGTTCAGGAATACATGAACATTTTTACTTTTTCTAAATCACTCTATCACCAAATCATATTGTCCATTTAGTAAAAAATTCTACAAGCAAATCACGAATAACACCCTTTTATAATCTCTTCAGTTTCTCTCAATGATCTTTTAATCACTGCCCCAAATAGTACAGTTTTCATAAATATACTTTAAAATATTTTAGCATGTTAGATTCCAAGGTGGAGTGAATTTAAAGGGACTGTATTTTTTTAAATTATTTTATGAAAATAAACTATTATAACTTTAAAAATGATTTTGACAGTGATGATATAAAAATATTAGTAAGAAGGACTTCAGTCTGTAGGAAATTGAATTTTGAGCCTGGTCTAGATCTCACATCTAGCTCTGACTGCTTTACCCCATGAGATATTAATCTATTTTAACTTTACTTTCCTCATCTGTAAAATGGGAATAGTAACAGCTATCTTCTAAGTTATAAGTATTAAATATGATCATATATGACAATTCTTAGCAAATAGTAAGTTCTAAACAGCTTATCATCATCATCTCATTATTATTAATCGTAATAGCTATTTAATAAAATTACTTGAGCTAAAAATGCAATTACCTACACTAAATACTGCTGAATTAGCTATTAAATCAACTTACACTTTTGATTAAAATATAATATGTTATGAAGAAGTGTAGCAAACATCTTAAATTTAAGAGTTCAATCCTGGAAACTGGCATTTTTTTTTTTTTAAAGATTGGGTACAACTCATGAAAATTTCATATGCAACAATGGAGAAATACCTTTTTTAGGTCCAGTATGTTTAAAATGTTTAAAGTTTGTTAACTGCCTACTGTGAATCTATGTTTAATCATAAGAACTAGTAAAGATTATTTGTATTTAAATTTAAAATGGGGAACAACATAGATACTACTTCTAAAGAATTTGATGAAGGAAAGTTCATAGCACATATGAAAGTGTTATTCAAGGTACACTCTCTAAAAATTGTTGTCAAATTGACTTTGTTGCTGCTGCTGCTAAGTCATTTCATCATGTCCAACTCTGTGCGACCCCAAAGACAGCATCCCACCAGGCTCCTCTGACCCTGGGATTCTCCAGGCAAGAATACTTTAGTGGGTTGCCATTTCCTTCTCCAATGCATGCAGGCATGCTAAGTCACTTCAGTCCTGTCTGACTCTGTGCGACCCTATGGACAGCAGCCCACCAGGCTCCTCTGTCCATGGGATTCTCTAGGTAAGAATACTGGAGCGGGTTGCCATTTCCTTCTCCCAAATTGACTTTACATCTCCAAAAATAGAAAGGAAAGTTTCAACCTATATTTGAAAATGAAAGTCTAGGGAATTGTTAAAAGCATTTGGTTTGGGTGCTAATAGATCATCTCAAGTCCAGTATTGAGAATTTAATTTACCAAAAAGATGGCTTCTTTCAAAACTGAAATAAAACACCTGACTTTTTGAAGTTTGTGTATTACTTTGCTAGAGCTGTCATAACAATGTACACAGATTGGGTGACTTAAACCCTAATAACCTCATTTTAACTTAACTCTTTAAAGACCTTCATCTTCTAATATAGTCATATTCTGAGATACAGGAGATTAGGACTTTGACATAAGAATTTGGCTGAGGGAGGAGACACAATTGGGCTTCCTGGTGGCTCAGATGCTAAAGAATCTGCCTGCAATGCAGGAGACCAGGGCTCGATCCCTGGGTTGGGAAGATCCCCTGGAGAAGGGAGACACAATTTACCCCATAAGGGTTGAAATGTTAGTAATTTTTTTAAAAAAACAAATCTACCCATATGTTTCATTTCTACTATGTACAAATATTGTTTTCATGTTTTCACTATCTTTTAAAGCCATTCTGAATTTCATATATACCCTTGTAAAATAAGGAAACTCAACTAAAAGGGGTTAAATTATGACTCATACAATTGTATTATTTTTTTTAAGTGACAAATTTGACACACGGTCCTATGAAAATAATTCCTTTGGGTTTTTCAGGAGTTAAAATGGATTTCTGGATCTGCTATAGTAGTAGGCAATGAAGGGGAGCAGAATTCTGACTCTAAAATGTCTCTTTGGCACATGTCTTCTCTTGAGCTGGTTGTTTTTAAGAAACTGCAGACATAGGAGAATATCTAAAAACTGAGTAGTAACTGACTCCAGAGCCCCAACATCTTTTCTTGTCTTTAGTTGAAGAAGGTATTTAAGGTGATAGCTTAGGTCATTTCACAGTACCAGTTTCCATGGGTTATCTCCCATGTATACAGGAAGTATACATGTTATTAAACTTCTGTTTTTCCCTGTTAACCTGTCTTTTTATTACAAGGGATGTCTTATCCAACAACCTAGAAGAATAAAGGAAAATTATTTTTCCTCCTCCACATTATTTATGGCAGTTGGAATGAAATAATAAATTTCTTCAGGGTTTATACCCCAAGGTAGTAAGTAGCAGTATAGTATAATATGTCCATGGAGATAAAAATTATACAAAACCTGGCAAAAATGAACAAATTGTTCTGAAACAAAAAAGGTAAGCTGCTATAAACTGTATCACATTCTATCTGGAAGTACATACTTTATTTCAATTACTTATTTTACCTTAAGATAAACGAACATGAGCATTTCTTGTTCTCTATGTTATAATGTCAAACTGATATGTGTCATTCAGTAATAATGAGATGACAGCCTCTGTTACCTGACCATATGGCGAGTGTTAGAAGCATAAGGAATCTCATCATCTGCTGTATATCAATAGATTTCCTACAAATCAATCCACAGATGTACAAAATTTAAGTAACTACATTAATATTTTTGTCTATATATCTGGACACTTCCAGCTTTTTCTAAGTATCCAAGTGGTAGCTGGTTACACGAATAATCTATTTAAAGAACATTTCCTTTATAACACTAACAAAAAGTGCTAAAATAAAACCAAGCCCGTTTAACTGAAATTGATGACTACTATTTAAGTACAAAATTGCAAAGATAAATGTTAAGATTTTTAAACAACATTTTGTTAATGAAGATAACCATGTTGTAAAGTGACTATAGGATTTATATGGAGGGGTTCTGTTAAAACAGGGAGAGTTATACTAAATCATATGGGCATAAATATTTCTCTAAAATGAGATGAGAATGTATAACTTTCAACTTTAACTTTAAAATTATAAACATATTACACTTTAAAAATTTATAAAATTATAAACATTTTACTACATAAAACTAAAACTATTCTTTTTTTTAGTTTAAATATTGTAGTTTAAATAAGTGTGTTGAAATGTAAAATTTTTTGTACTTTCTATTGTTATCATTCTTTTTATCTCTTGAAAATATTTTAAATCTATGTCAAAGGAAGCATAAGTGTTTCCACATTTTTTATTTCACTAACATTGATTTTTTAGCCCCATTTTGGTAAGCCAGTGATTCTGAATTTAAATTAAGGATTCATACAAGGTTTAACTTCATGAGCCCTCATTTTAAAACATAATCCTTTATGTTAAAATTCAGATTTAACTTGCTCAGTTCAATATCTTAAAGATTAGAATACCTTCTGTAATGTCTGCTCCGACATTTCTTTCCAATTCTTCTCTGGAGTACTCTTCTTGACCCCATCATCTTCATCGTGTCTAAAGAGTTGTTCTAGCAGAGAATAAATAATATAGTATGTCTATATAGTATTACATATATATATATATATATAATATATTATTGGTACCTCATACACTGCTGAAACACTGTCCTGTCATTTTAAGGAAAAGGGGTCTATAGTTTCTCCACTATGAATAATGTAGTCTATTTCATTGTCAAATATTGGCCATAAACTGAATGGTGACCCTTTTCAAGATTTTCAGTCACATAATTATGTATCTTTGTAGTGTCACTTTTTTTTTTCTGGCAGTGTAAGATTTTCAAAGGTACAACAGATCTGCAGGTTAACAATGCTGTACTTTTATTCCCATTTTCATTCTTTTGTAGACTATTCCCTCTTTGCCTTAAAAGCAGAATTCACTGCCTTTTTATCTACACAGTCACTACTAGTTTTGTTCTCTGGATCTTGTTCCCTGCCAGGAGGATCAGAGTGATTGCAGAACAAAGCAAATAGTCACAGAATTAGGGTGGACTGAAACTGTAACACCCCCTACCACCACCTTTTCTTTTTTTTTTTTAAGTAAAAGATCCTGCACTGGCAGAGTAAAGCACAAAAATCACATTTTCAGAATAACTGACTTTACCCAGTCAAGGGTAAAGTTCAAATCATTCCTACACTGCCCAAGCATCCCTTCAAACAAGCAAAACTATATATAAGAAACATAACAACATTAAAGGAAAAAACAATCGTAAAACTTCAGTTAATATTATTAGAACTGAAATACATTAAAACCTATAAATATTTTTCTTAGATAAATTAGTGACAAATTTAATATTTTCTTACTGAATTATTTTTGAATTATATTTTTCAAAAAATCAAAAAGGGAGCAAAAATAACAATACATAAAGCTAAAAGGCTGAATATCTGTATTAGTCTGAGATGATTTTGCTTTAAAGTATGCTTGGCTGCTGTAGGTCAGTGTAAAACTTTGATTTATCAACAAAGGAAAAAGAAAACAATATTATTCTCTGTAGAGTAGAAATCCTCTTGGTATAAACAGTGACTAACAAGTTTGTTAGAGTGAATTAGGCATTTCTTTTGTCTTTGAAACATGACATATCCAATTAAAACTTCTGTACTCACGAAATAAATAGAACATTATCCTAAGGATAATAAAAGTCAGAATAGGTAGAATTTGCCACCTAGGGAATATGTACCTTTACCTTGAAAATCATCGATTGGTTCCCAAGTTTCTCTTTCTAGTCCCCTAACACCATGGTGCTGAATTCATTTACAACATTCTTTCAGCAATATAGAAATAATATGCAAATACAATTCATCTGTTCTAGTGATTTAAATATCTGCTATAGTTCTTAGTAAAATATTTACACTTAAAAATAAGAAAACAGTTCTATTTTCAAAAGCCATACAGTACTAAAAGTAGCTAAATAATTCCAACAAAATAAATGTTAAAGACATTTAAACGTGAATTTGATTGCTGTTTTTGTGCTCCTAAGTGTGCTTCAAGATTCACAGGTGGACTGGAAGAGCAAGTTCA
The DNA here is from genome assembly GCF_019320065.1 of Cervus canadensis. Classification (NCBI taxonomy): domain Eukaryota; kingdom Metazoa; phylum Chordata; class Mammalia; order Artiodactyla; family Cervidae; genus Cervus; species Cervus canadensis. The sequence goes on along the minus strand of NC_057399.1, from coordinate 44,338,202 downwards.
CTCGTGGTTTTCCACTGAAAATTCTGTTTCTCACCTTCACAGGTCTTATAAAGAATATACAAGCAGCCTGACCCAGGCCAAGGACAGGAACAAAGACCCAAGTCTCTGCCCCTTGATTCCCTTCCCTTCTAAGGATCTCAGGATTTGGGAACTGAACAAAAGGATCTAGTTAGAAATATACAGGTCTATTTTTGTCCTTTGGTAGATGTATGAGAATATGCTTCACCTTAAGGTTCAGTTCAGTACCATTCACTCAGTCGTGTCCGACTTTTTGCAAGCCCATGGACTACAGCACGCCAGGCCTCCCTGTCTATCACCAACTCCTGGAGCTTGCTCAAACTCATGTCCATTGAGTTGGTGATGCCATCCAACCATCTCAGCCTCTGTTGTCCCCTTCTTCTCCTGCCTTCAATCTTTCCCAAAATCAGGGTCTTTTCCAATGAGTCATTTCTTCGCATCAGGTAGCCAAAGTTTTGAAGCTTCAACTTCAGCATCAGTCCTTTCAATGAATATTCAGGATGATTTCCTTTAGGATGGGCTGGTTGGATCTCCTTGCAGTGCAAGGGACTCTCAAGAGTCTTCTCCAACAACATAGATCAAAAGCATTAATTCTTTGGTGCTCAGGTTTCTTTATGGTCCAATGCTCACATCCATACATGACTACTGGAAAAACCAGAGCTGTGACTAGACAGACCTTTGTTGGCAAAGTAATGTCTCTGTTTTTTAATATGCTGTCTAGGTTGGTCATAGCTTTTCTTCCAAGGAGCAAGCGTTTTGTTGTTGTTGTTGTTGGTTTTTAGTTTCATGGCTGCAGTCACCATCTGCAATGATTTTTGGAGCCCAAGAAGATAAAGTCTGTCAGTTTCCATTGTTTCCCCATCTATTTGCCATGAAATGATGGGACCAGATGCCATGATCTTAGTTTTCTGAATGTTGAGTTTTAAGCCAGCTTTTTCACTTTCCTCTTTCACTTTCATCAAGAGGCTCTTTAGTTCCTCTTTGCTTCCTACCATAAGGGTGGTGTTATCTGCATATCTGAGGTTATTGATATTTCTCCCAACAATCTCGATTCCAGCTTGTGCTCCATCTAGCCCGGCATTTCACATGATGTACTTTGCATATAAATTAAATAAGCAGGGTGACAATACACAGCCTTGACGTACTCCTTTCCCGTTTTGGAACCAGTCTGTTGTTCCATATCTGGTTCTAACTGTTGCTTCTTAACCTGCATACAGATTTCTCAGGATGCAGGTCAGGTGGTCTGGTATTCCCACCTCTTTTAAGAATTCGCCACAGTTTGTTGTGATCCACACAGTCAAAGGCTTTAGTGCAGTCAATGCACCAGAAGTAGCTGTTTTTCTGGAATTCTCTTGCTTTTGATTCAACAGATGTTGGCAATTTGATCTCTGGTTCCTCTGCCTTTTCTAAATCCAGCTTGAATATCTGGAAGTTCTTGGTTCACATACAGTTGAAGCCTAGCTTGGAAAATTTGAGCATTACTTTGTTAGCTTGTGAGATGAGTGCAATTGTGTGGTAGTTTGAGGAAGGCTTTCTTATCTCTCCTTGCTATTCTTTAGAACTTTGGCATTCAGATGGGTGTATTTTCCCTTTTCTCCTTTGCCTTTTGCTTCTCTTCTTTTCTCAGCTATTTGTAAGGCCTCCTCAGACAACCATTTTGTCTTTTTTAATTTCTTTTTCTTGGGGATGGTTTTGATCACCGTCTCCTATTCACTGTCACAAACCTCCATCCATAGTTCTTCGGGCACTCTGTCTATCAGATCTAATCCCTTGAATCTAATTGTCACTTGCACCATATAATCGAAAGGGATTTTGGTCTAGTGGTTTTCACTACCTTCTTCATTTTAAGTCTGAATTTTGCAATAAGGAGTTCATGACCTGACCCACAGTCAGCTCCCAGTCTTCTTTTTACTGAATGTATAGAACTTCTCCATCTTCAGCCACAAAGAAAAAAATCAATCTGATTTCAGTATTGACCATCTGGTGATATCCATGTATAGAGTGATCCCTCGTGTTGTTGGAAGAGGGTGTTTACCATGACCAGTGTGTTCTCTTGGCAAAATTCTGTTACAGCGTTTGCCCTGCTTTATTTTTGTACTCCTAGGTCAAACTTGCCTGTTACTCCAAGTATGTTTCACCTTACTGGAAATTTATTTTTTAAATTGTGGTTTTAAATGCTTTACTGTTATTTTCACTCCTATGTTTTTTTACTCTTACATTTCTTTTGTCCCCTTAATTCTCCTAGATAACATTAAAAATTAAGGTAAATTGTTGAACACTTTCTCCTTCTTTTAGATATTTTAAAAAATTATTTAAAATTATTATTTAAAAATATTTTAAAAATATTTAAAAATTTAAAAATATTTAAAAATTATTTTAAAAAATTATTTAAAATTAATGGAGGGTTGCAGAATATAGTAGCCTAAAAATGCCACTTTGGCATATTGATTATTTTGGGCAGTAGGCACTTAAAAAAAATAGAGGGACAGATTTTCCTAGAACACCCCTTATCTGCTGGAAGACCCTCCAAAAGGAACTCACTCCCGTAAAGTTTCACCAGAGAAGATTAATTCTTATCACAGGAGGAGGAAACTAGAAGCCCACACTAGATCCAGACAAGCTTTATTACAAACTATGATAGCTCTCAGCTAGTCTCTTGAGGGCCCATTCATTTTTCCTAAAATCATTTACTCTCACTTAAGAGGCCTACATCCCTCTTCCTCCTCTCTTCCTATTAGAAGAGTATGTAATTCTGAATTCTAAAGCCTCCTATTTGAATACTCACTTTTCCCTGGGTATCTTCCATGTGTACATATGACATATATATTAATAAATTTGTTTTTCTTAATCTGTCTTTACCTACTGAAACCCCTACTATAGGGGTTTCAGTTAAGAACTCAGCAAGGTAGAAGGAAAATTCTTATTCCTTCCCTCCAATTATTTTTTTATTCATCTTAATTTTTGTTTCCTACACTAACTTTATTAAAGGTCTGTTTGTGATCATATCAGTTTGGGATACAAAGAAAGGGGAATAGGTATCTTGAGTATTGGCAATTTCCTAAACATACTGAAACCAAGTAGACCCTGTGGGGATTCCTGGGTATGGAAGCCTGTCTATGTCCCCTATTCTGTGTTTGTAGGGAACAGATCCAGCCTCCATGACCTTCCTTGACTCCCAAAGGGCAGATTCAAACATCTGCCAATCAGGGAAGGGAGGGAATGCAGAGACAAGGCAGGAACAGCCAAGAAACAAGCGTGCAGCCCGGGTCTGGTTCTGCCTCAGGGGATACACACAGCAGTATTCTGGGGTGCAGGCCTTGTACTCACCGTAATATCATTAGCAACCCCACTCCTGAACTATTACAGTAAAATGCCTCACCAGGTTCTCCCAGGTTGAGACACACAGTTTTCAAGGGCAGGACCCCATTGTGCCCCACTATGCCTGGCAAAGCAATAAAGCTTCTCTTTTCAACTTCACTCAAAATGCAGTCTCTGAAATTCGATTCAGCATCAGTGCACAGAGGCTGAGTTTTCTGGCATCAATATTAATATATTTTCTTCATTTTTAGGAAAAAATAAGAGTCATAGTGAGCAGTGGAGAAGGAAATGGCAACTCACTCCAGTATTCTTTCCTGGAAAATTCAATGGACAGAGGAGCCTATTGGGTTATTTTCCAGAGGGTCACAAAAAGCTGGACATGACTGAGCAACTGAGCATACACACCACACATAGTGAGCATATTACTTTAGAGGGTACTTGTCATACAACAAAACAAGAAATATATCTTTGGTCTTTTTTCTTGGCTCCCTATACAGAGCTTCTAAAAGTCCTTAGAATTTCATGAGTGACAGAGAGATAGAGGTAAGAAAATTATCTTCTGTTATTCATAAGAGGCCCCTTTTCACAAGTTTCCCTTAAATCTATTTTCCTTTATATTTCACTTCTACTTAACACAAGCTGGGATATAAAATTCTTGTTGGAGACACCAACAAAATTTCTATATACTAACAACAAAAGATAAGAAAGAGAAATAAATGAAACAATTCCATTTACCATCTCATTAAAAGAATAAAATACCTAGGAATAAACCTAACTAAAGAGATAAAAGAATTGCACTTTGAAAACTATAAGACACTAATAAGGTAAATAATAAATGATACAAACAGATGAAAAGATACACCATATTCTTGGATTGGAAGAATCAATATTGTCAAAATGCCCATACTACTCAAGGCAATCTACAGATTCAGTACAATCCCTATCAAAATATCAACAGCTTTTTTCCACAGAACAATAATTTAAAAATATTCTAATTCATATCAAAAATAAAAGACTCCAAACAGCAAAAGCAATCCTGGTGCAATCAGGCTCGTTAACCTCAGACAATACTACAAAGTTACAGTCATCCAAACAGTATGGTACTAGCACAAAAACTAAAATACTGATAATGGAACAGGATAGGAAGCCTGAAAATAAACCCATGCATCTATGGTCAATTAATCTATGACAAAGGAAGCAAGAATATATAATAGAGAAAAACACTCTCTTCAAACAGTGGTGCTGGGAAAACTGCACAGCCACATGTAATAGAATTAAATTAGAACATTCTCTAAATCCATACAGAAAAATAAACTCAAAATGGATTAAAGACCTGAATGTAAAACTGCATACTATAAAACTATTGGAGGGAAACAGGCAGAACACACTGTGACATAAATTGCAGCAATATTTTTTTTTTTTGATTCACCTCCTAGAGTAATGAAAATAAAAAGAGAAATAAACAAATGGCATATAATCAAAAGCTTTTTCACAGCAAAAAAAAAAAAAAAAAACATAAGCAAAATGAAAAGACAACCCACAGAATGGGAGAAAACATTTTGTAAATGAAGCGACCACCAAGGCATTAATCTCCAAAATACAGAACGGGTCATGCAGCTCAATATCAAGAAAACAAACACCACAATCAGAAAACAGGCAGAAGATCTAAGCAGACAATTCTCTAAATAAAGCATATACATTTCCAAAAAGCACATGAAAATATGCTCAACATTACTAATTATTAGATAACTGCAAATCAAAACTACAATAAATATCACCTCACAATGGTAATAACGGCCATCATCAAAAACTGTGCAAACAATAAATGCTGGAGAGGGTGTGGAGAAAATGGGAACCCTCCAAAACTACAGATATGAATGCAAATTGGTACAACCACTATGGAGAACAAGAAGGAGGTTCCTTAAAAATATAAAAATAGAAATGTACAATCCAGCAATCCCACTCCTGAGCATATATCCAGAGAAACTATAATTCAGAAAGATATATGCACCCCAGTGTTCACTGCAGCACTGTCAACAGCAGCGAGGTCATGGAAACAACCTAAATCTCCATCAACAGAGGAGTAGATAAAGATGTGGAACATATACAACGGGATAGTAGTCAAGTCATTAAAAGGGAAGAAATGCCATTTGCAGCAACATGGATGGATCCAAAGATAAAGTGAAGTAAGTCAGACAGAGAAAGACAAATTACTTGTATGTGGAATCTAAAAATTTAAACAAATGAACTTTCTCTCTAAACAGAAACAGACTCACAGACTTCAAAAATAAACTCTTATTGTTACCAAAGGGAAAGGGAGGGGGATAAATTAGGAGTTTGGTATTAACATATATACACTACTATATACAAAATAGATAATCAATAAGGACCTAGTGAACTCTACTCAATATTATATAATAACCAATATGGGAAAAGAATCTGAAAAATAATGGATATAAGTATATGAATAATGAATCACCTAGTTATATACCTTAAACTAATACAATACTGTAAATTAACTATAATATACAGCAAAATTTTTTTAAAAGTTTAAGTGTTGTCAACTTAAGATAGGCTGTTATAGATATAAGTTATCATATATAAGCCTCCTGTGTGTTTGCATGCTAAGATGCTTCAGTCATGTTTGACTGTTAGCGACCCGATGGACTGTAGCCCACCGGCTCCACTGTCCATGGGATGCTCCAGGCAAGAATATTGGAGTGGGTTGCCATTTCCTCTTCCAGTGGATCTCCCTGACCCAGGGATTAAACCCATGTCTCTTAATGTTTCCTGCATTGGCAGGCATGTTCTTTTCCACTAGCAACACCTGGGAAGCCAATATAAGCCTCCTAGTAATCGCAAAGCAAAAACCTACAATAAACACACAAAAGATAAACAGAAAGGAATATAAGTACATTTATATAACTAAAGAAAGTTATCAAAATATAAAAGAAGAGAATAAGAGAATAAAGGAAGAGAGTAGAACTACAAAAAACAGCCAGTAAACAATTAACAAAAAAATCAATATGTACATACATATCAGCAATTATTTTAAGTGGAAATGCCCTAAATTCTCCAAACACACAGAGTAGCTAGATCAATAAAAATAAGACAAGACCTATCTATATACTGATTACAAAAGATTCACTATAGATGTTAAGACACATAGACTGAACATGAAAGGACTGAAAAAATTATTTCATGCAAAAAGAAACCAAAAGGAAGATGAAGTAGTGACACTTATATCAGACAAAACAGACTTTAAAATAAGACTGTTACAGAAAACAAAGATGGATATTATATAATGATGAATAGGTTATTCAACAAGAGGATTTAACATTTGCAAATGTTCATACACCCTACATAAGAGCACCTAAATATAGAAAGCAAATATTAAGAGACCTAATAGGAGAAAAAGACAGTAATACAGTAGCTGTTATGCTCAGATTTAATATTTCATGATAGTTCCAGTCTTACTAGGTGGTATGTTTCCAGGAATTTATCCATTTATTTTCTAGGTTGAGCAATTTGTTGGAATTTATTTATTATAAGTATTTTCCTATGATTCTTTATATTGTATTTGTGTTATCAGTTGTAACATCTCCTGTTTCATTTTTTACTTTATTTGAGTTCTTTTTTTCTTATACCTATAGCTAAAGGCTTGTCAATTTTATCTTTTCAAAGAACCAGCTCTGAACAGATTTATAACTGGTAAGGAGATTGAATCAGTAATCAAAAACCTCCCAACAAACAAAAACCAGGACCAGATGGCTTCATTAATGAATTCTACTAAATATTTAAAGAATTAATGTAAAAAAAAAAGAATTAATTCTTCTCAAACTCTTCCAAAGTATTTAAGAGAAGGGAGCTCTTCCAAACTTATTTTACATGGCCAATATTATCTTGATACCAAAACCAGAAAAGGACACCACAAAAAAATGAAAATTATGGGCCAATTTTAAAATGGGCTGAAGATCTAAACAGACATTCTTCAAAAGAAGACATACAAGCATAATTTGCTTTAGTATGCTTTGCTTTACTCTTCTTCCTAGATACTGTGTTTTTCAACAAATTGAGTATGTGTGGCAACCTTCTGTCAGCCAAGTCTACAGGTGCCATTTCTAACAGCATTTGGTCATTTTATGTCTCTGTTACACATTTTGGTAATTTTCCCAATATTTCAAGCCCTCCTCAAGCAAAATGATTACAACCCACTGAAAACTCAGATGACAGATAGCATTTTTTAGCAATAAAGTGTTTTTTAATTAAGGTAAGTGCATTTTTTTAGACATAATGATATTGTACACTTAATAAACTACAATATAGTGTAAATACAATTTTTATGTACACTGGGAAACCACATAAATCATGTGGCCTGCTTTATAGCAATATTCATTTTATTGTGGTGATCTGGAAAAAATACCTCACAATATCTCCTAGAAATGCCTATACAGATGGCCAACAGATATGTGAAAAGATGTTCAACATCATTAATCATTAGGGAACACAAATCAAAACCATACTGAGATATCATCTCATATCTTTTAGAATATCTATTATGAAAAAGACAGAAAGTAACAAATCTTGCTGAGAATGTGTAGAAAAGAGAACCCTTGTGCACTTCTGGTGGGAATATAAAGAAGTGCAGTCACTTTGTATAACAATAAGGAGGTTCTTCAAAAAAGTAAAAATAGAACTACCATATGATCCAGCAATTCTACTTCTGAGTATTTATCCAAAGAAGATGAAGACACTAACATGAAAAGATATATACACCCCAATGTTCATTAAAGCATTGTTTATGATAGCCAAGATACGGAAATAACCTAGGTGTTCACTGATGGATGATAGAAAGAAATTGTGGCATATATATATGTATATACATATATATATATATATACATAAAATGGATATTATTCAGCCATAAAAAAGAATAGCATCTTGACATTTGTGATAATATTGATGGGCCTCACAGACATTATGCTAAATAAATAAGTCAGAGAGAGAAAAACAAATGTATGACGTCTCTCATATGTGCAATCTAAAGAAACAAAGAAGCTCAGAAATACAGACAACAAACTGATGATTAACAGAGGTGATAAAAGAAATGAGTGAAGAGGGTCACAGGGTAAAAAGAAAAAAGAAGGGAGCACAGATTTGAGCCCTGGCTGGGGAACTATGATCCCACATGCCTCAGGGCATGGCTTAAAAAAAAAAAGGAAAGAAAAAAAGAGTACTAAAAATAAAGGTCTCATCAGTATTTCACCCAGTGATCTTAGTAGTCACTAATGATCACTGCCTTGATCTATGACAAAAAAAAAAAACCTCAGTGAAAAAGTATGCTTAAGTGAAAGTCACTCAAGTCATGTCTGACTCTTTGTGACCCCATGGACTATACAGTCTATGGAATTCTCCAGCCCAGAATATGGGAGTGGACAGCCATTCCCTTCTCCAAAGGTTTAAAATATGACATAAATCAATGGTGTAAAACAGAAGGATTCAAATATTGGCCTTGACAAATCATGGGTATACTAAACAGGTGAAACTGGAACAACAAAGTAATTGGGACAAAATCCAGAGGAGTGATATATAAACATTCAAATATTACATACAAATTATTAAGTATAAATAACTAAGTATAAATTATTAATTATAACTTGTCAACACCTAAAAAGCACAGTGGTAACAAGTAAGCTGTAGCAAGTTTAAATAAGAAGAAACTCTGTCATATCAACCTTATTTACTTTTTTTAATGAGGTTACTTAGGATGGACTGAAGTCCTATAGTAAATACACTTATCTTGATTTTAACAAAGGAAAATCTTACAATTGAAATAGATTATCCCCTTTTACTGAATACTCTCAGGCTAGGGTTCAGGCAGGTTTCAGATTTGCAGATCTCCAAGTTTCCTTCTAGCTCTAAGACTGTGACTCCAGGTGAGAATCACATCACTTCTAAAAAATGTAATGTCATATGAAAATATAAATGAATTATTGATAGTAACTACCTCTATGTTATCAATAACTCTCCATTACCTATAAAACTTTGAACAAACATAACCAGTAAAACTTCATCAATGAATAATAAAAATTAATATTCTCTCCATATCCAATATTTCTTTAAAATTTTAATAAACTATAAACCTAACTTTTAAGTGTTCTTTCTACTTGATTTTCTCATGAAAGATGAAAATGCTAATAAGATATGAAGGAGTAAAGCAACAGAAGTAGGGAGAGCAGGGTAAGATTCTTAGAAGCTGAAAATAAAACATTAAAAACTGGATAATTTTAAACTGCCTACATTGAATATTTATTTTGACAAAGTTACCTTCGCTTCTCTCTGCCATAAATGTATTCAATTCTTGTATTGTTGCTTTATCAACAGACATATGTACTTTAAGTTTATCCAGTTCTTCTTGAAGATTCATTCTATGAAAATTAACATAATAAACAATTATTTTAAATATGTAAGTTAAGAAAAATATGGCAAACATATAAAGATGGCAAAAATATTTTTTAAATACATGAATTAGTAGTAAAAAAAGCTAGAGCATATTAATATTAACAAATCCTAATAATTAAAATTGAATTTTAATGACATCTCTAAAGTAAAATGTTTCAACTGATTTTTAACTTTGTCTAAATAAACATACTAAATAATTAAAAAACATAAACTACATAATTAAAAAAAAATCTATTGACTTACCAGATCATTTTCTAACACACAGATACATGATGTAAAATAATAATAAAACATTAATACATATCACTGAAAACAAAGAGAGTAAATCTAAAGATGCGAAATAAAGGCAAAAAATCCTTACTAGTAAAATGAAATTGAGCTACCATGACAACAGACCTGGATTAAACAACATCCATGGAGAGCTCCAACCTTGAGACCTGAGTGGACAAGAAAATTTATCCACAAGGACCTTCATGGCTGAGACACAAAACTGGATTAACTGAAGGAAGCTGGGACACAACATTTTCTGAATGAAAACCTGAATATCTAAGCTTATCTGGCTGAAGTTCCATTAAAAAGAAGCTTTTTGTCCAGTCTAAGGGCAAGAAAGAGTCAATCATGTGTGATCAGAAACATAACTATATATTGTTGTTGTTGAGTTACTAAGTCATGTCTGATTCTTTGTGACCTCATAGACTGTAGTACACCAGGCTCCTATGTCCTCCACTATCTCCTAGAGTTTCCTCAAATTCATCATATTTACTGAGTCAGTGATACTATCTAACCACCTCATCCTCTGCTGCCCTCTTTCTTCTTTTGCTGTCAATTGTTCTTAGCATCGGGGTCTTTTCCAACGAGTCAGCTCTCCATATAAAGTGGCCAAGGTATTGGAGCATCAGCCTCAGCATCAAGTGAAAGTGAAAGTCGCTCAGTTGTGTCCAACTCTTTGCAACCCCATGGACTGGGGCCTGCCAGGCTCCTCTGTCCATGGAATTCTCCCGGCAAGAACACTGGAGTGGGTAGCCTATCCTTTCTCCAGGGGATCTTCCCAACACAGGGATCCAACCAGGAGCTCCTGTATTTCAGGCAGATTGTTTACCAGCTGAGTTACCAGGGAAGCCTAAAAGTGAAAGTGTTAATCAGTCTGTTGTGTCCGATTCTGTGTCACCCCATGGACTGTAGCCCACCAGGCTTCTCTGTCCAAGGAATTCTCCAGGCAAGAATACTAGAGTAGGTTGCCATCAGTCCTTCCAATGAATTTTCATAGTTGATTTCCTTTGGGATGGACTGGTTTGGTCTCCTTGAAGTCTGAGGGACTCTCAAGAGTCTTCTCCAGTACCACAATTTCAAAGAATCAATTCTTAGCTGCTCAGCCTTCTTTATGGCCCAACTCTCACATCTGTACATGACTTCTGGAAAAAAAACTTAGCTTTGATTAGACAGACCTTTGTTGACAAAATGATATCTCTGCTTTTTAATGCACTGTCTAGGTTTGTCACAGCTTTCCTTCCAAGGAGCAAGTGTCTTTTAATTTCATGGCTGCAGTCACCATTTGCAGTGATTTTGGAGTCCAAGAAAATAAAGTCTGTCACTGTTTCCACTGTTTCCCAATCTCTGCCACAAAGTGATGGGACCAGATGCCATGATTTTAGTTTTCTGAATGTTAAGTTTTAAGCCAGCTTTTTTGCTCTCCTCTTTCACCCTCAATAAGAGGCTCTTTAGTTCCTCTTTGCTAATGGCAAATGGCAGAATGCCATTAGGAAGGTATCATCTACCTATCTGAGGATGTTGATATTTCTCCTAGAAATCTTGACTCCAGCTTGTGATTCATCTAGTTCAGTATTTCACATGATGTACTCTGCAATAAACTGTGGAAAATTCTGAAAGAGATGGGCATACCAGACCATCTGACCTGCTTCATGAGAAACCTATATGCAGGTCAGGAAGCAACAGTTAGAACTGGACATGGAACAACAGACTGGTTCTAAATAGGAAAAGGAGTACGTCAAGGCTGTATATTGTCACCCTGCTTATTTAACTTACATGCAGAGTACATCATGAGAAATGCTGGGCTAGATGAAGCACAAGCTGGAATCAAGATTGCAGGAGAAGTATCAATAATCTCAAATATGCAGATGACACCACACTTATGGCATAAAGTGAAGAACTAAAAAGCCTCTTGATGAAAGTGAAGAGGAGAGTGAAAAAGTTGGCTTAAAGCTCAACATTCAGAAAACTAAGATCATGGCATCTGGTCCCATCACTTCATGGCAAACAGATGGGGAAACAGTGGAAACAGTGTCAGACTTTATTTTGGGGGGCTCCAAAATCACTGCAGATTATGATTGCAGCCATGAAATTAAAAGACGCTTATTCCTTGGAAGGAAAGTTATGACCAACCTAGATAGCATATTAAAAAGCAGAGACATTACTTTGCCAACAAAGGTCCGTCTAGTCAAGGCTATGGTTTTTCCAGTGGTCATGTATGGATGTGAGAGTTGGACTGTGAAGAAAGCTGAGTGCTGAAGAATTGATGCTTTTGAACTGTGGTGTTGAAGAAGACTCTTGAGAGTCCCTTGGACTGCAAGGAGATCCAATCAGTCCATCCTAAAGCAGATCAGTCCTGGGTGTTCATTGGAAGGACTGATGCTGAAGCTGAAACTCCAATGTTTTGGCCACCTTCATGAGAAGAGTTGACTCATTGGAAAAGACCCTGATGCTGGGAGGGATTGGGGACAGGAGGAGAAGGGGACGACAGTGGATGAGATGGCTGGATGGCATCACCGACTCGATGGACATGTGTTTGAGTAAACTCCGGGAGTTTGTGATGGACAGGGAGGCCTGGCATGCTGCAGCTCATGGGGTCGCAGAGTCGGACATGACTGAGCGACTGAACTGAACTGAGCTGAACTCTGAATGTAAGTTAAATGTGCAGAGTAACAACATACTGCCTTGTACTCCTTTCCCAGTTTTGACCTGGCCAGTTTTTCTGGGTCTGGTTCTAACTTTTGCTTCTTGACCCGCAAACAGGTTTCTCAGGAGACAGGTAAGGTGGTCTGATGCTCTCGTCTCTAATAATTTTTCAGTTTGCTGTGATTCACACAGTCAAAGGCTTTAGTAGTCAATGAAGCAGAAGTAGATGTTTTTCTGTAATTCCTTTGCTTTCTCCATGATTCAACATATGTTGGTAATTTGATCTCTGGATCCTCTGGCTCTTCAAAACCCAGTTTGTACATCTGGAAATTCTCAGTTCACGTACTGTTAAAGGCTAGCCTGAAGGGCTTAAGCATGACCTTCCTAGCATGTGAAATGAGTGCAAATGTATAGTAGTTTGTACATTCTTTGGCATTGCTCTTCTTTAGGATTGGAACGACAAGTGATCTTTTCTAGTCCTGTGGCTACTGCTGAGTTTTCCAAATTTGCTGGCATATTGAGTGCAGCACTTTCACAGCATCATCTTTTAGGATTTGAAATAGTTCAGCTGGAATTTTGTCACCTCCACTAGCTTTATCTGTAGTGATGCTTCCTAAAGCCCACTTGACTTCGCATTCCAGGATGTCTGGCTCGAGGTGAGTGAACACACCATCATGGTTATCCAGGTCATGAAGACCTTTTCTATATAGTTCTTCTGTGTATTCCTGCCACCTCTTCTTAATCTCTTCTGCTTCTGTTAGGGCCATACCATTCCCGTCCTTTATTGTGCCCATCCTTGCATGAAATGTTCCTTTGATAGTTTCAATTTTCTTGAAGAGATCTCCAGTCTTTCACATTCTATTGTTTTCCCCTATTTCTTTGTATTGCTCATTTAAGAAGGCCTCCTTTTTTTCTCCTTGCTATTCTCTAGAACTCTTCATTCAGTTGGATACATCTTTCCCTTTCTCCCTTGCCTTTTGCTTCTCTTCTTTCCTCAGCTATATGCAAAGCATCCTCAGACAACCACTTTGCCTTCTTGCATTTCTTTTTCAATTCATTTTCTATATTGCTGCTGCTGCTGCCAAGTCGCTTCAGTCGTGTCTGATTCTGTGCAACCCCATAGACAGCAGCCCACCAGGCTCCTCCATCCCTGGGATTTTCCAAGCAAGAATACTGGAGTGGGCTGCCATTTCCTTCTCCACATTTTCTATATTACTGACATTAAAATCGAGCCATTATATGTTTGCAGAGACCTGAAGAAATGACAGTAATGTAAAAACAGGTTTATGACCTGTGTAGATTGAGAGTTCCGGCAGACACAATCGTCCACTACAGAGAGGTATCTAAAACTAGAGAATGGACAAGAGGAAAGCCACGACAGAAAATAATTCTTAAAGAAGTCAGGTTTGTAGATAAGAGTAAATATGAATAAGCTCAAAGCCACAAATGATAGTCTGTATATCACCCCATTCAAAATGGGAGAATCTACAAGGAAAGAGAGATAACACAATAATTTAAAATGAATTCTTACAAAATTAGAGTTTTTAAAATGGTGATAAAAAAGAAAAAAAGTTATAAACATATATGAAAAAGAACAGGGGTTTATGAGAGAAGACAAATTTTTTAAAAAGAACCAACTACTATATCTAGAAATGCTAATAAATAAAATAAGTAAAGCTAGTAATAACATAATAACTGAAAATTAAAACTCAGTGGATGGATTAAATAGCATACCAACAAAGCTAATAAAACTTTGTAAAATTAAAGACAACACAAAGAAACAAAGCAAAGGAAACAGTAACTATATATATAGTGTGTTGGAATGAGAAGGCCAGAAAGTATCTAATAGAAATTATTTGAAGAGAGAATTGAGAAAATGGGGGGGGGTGGGTGGGGAGACAATATTTAATATACAATAACTGAAGATTGAGAACCAATGTAAAGTATTAATTAATAGATTAAGAGAGTATCAAAAATTGAAAGCAGAATTAATAAAACTATATTTACACTAGGCATATACCAAAACTGAGGACACCAAAGAAAACAAGACAATTATAAAATCAATAGAATGAGAACGAAAATCAACAATTAATGAATTCAGGAAAGACAGTAGGCTTCTGATATTAGTAAGAAAATCAGATGGAAAATAAGTAATATTTTCCATATTCCATGGTTTACTACTCATAGGTCCTATATTAAAAAACTATTAAAGAATATTCTATTTCAGGAAGAAAACAACCTCAAAAGCAATGTATACAACAAAATAGGAAATGATGATGAAAGAAGTATAAATGTGTACATAACAGCAAGCATTTATTAAGCAAAGCAATCAAAATATCTAAGTGAAGGTAAAACTAATATTCTGAACTACAAAATGACATTAGATGAATGAAAGGATCAGAATTAAAGCATTTGAAGATTCTTGCATTGTAAAAGAAGAATGGAAGCATACTGAAGAAATTAAGACTGTCAAATAAATGAAGTATGTTATAATTTCAAGAAAAAACATTTAAAGAATGGAAAACAAAAATTTACAAACTAGCAGAGCACAAAAATGAACTAAAAATATAATCAAATTGAAGGAAAGAAAGATCTTTAAAAGAATCATAAAAACGAAATATACACTAAGAAAAATATTCAGGATAAATATGGTCATTATATAACAGTGAAAGAAATGACTTGCTAGGAAGATAGATAACAACAGTTATAAATTTTTATGTACTAAACAAGAAATATAATTCTTAAAATAATTCAAATTAAAAGGTATATAATGTGGAAAAAACAAAACAAGTAGTCTCTGCTTCCCCC
Organism: Cervus canadensis; assembly: GCF_019320065.1. Lineage (NCBI taxonomy): Eukaryota > Metazoa > Chordata > Mammalia > Artiodactyla > Cervidae > Cervus > Cervus canadensis. The sequence continues at coordinate 44,322,683 of NC_057399.1, read as the reverse complement.
CACTCAGTTTACTTCCTGAAAAAAGTTGTTTATAGTTTGATGCAAATAATTATATTTTTGTTCATAGAAACATAAATACACATATATAAAGATTTAACAAATTGGAATCTTACACATTTGAAGTTAGGTTAAACTCAGGATACAGGTTAATGGGAAGGCAAACAAACATGCACACATATATGTGTCCATGCTCAGTCACGTCCAACTCTTCAGGACCCCACAGACTGTAGCCCGCCAGGCTCCTTTGTCCACGGGATTTTCCAGGAGAGAACACTGGAGTAGTTTGCCATTTCCTCCTCCTGGGGATCTTCTCGATACAGGGATCAAACCCATGTCTGCTGTGTCTCCTGCACTGGCAGGTAGATTCTTTACTACTGAGACACCTGGAAAGCACACACATCTATACCCAACCACAAAGCAATTAAGTTTAAATTAGGTTCTTGCTTTGTTTTGCTAAGAACATAGAACATAATGTAGCAAGATGGCCCCACAAAGAAAAACCAGATGTAGCTCATCTTAACTTAGTTCTCCTTGGCTCTTACTGAGATCACTAACACAGTGGAACACAGGGCTACAGCTGTTGGAAATGTTATTTCATGCTTCTTTAGACGTATTCTATGCTTACAGTTTTGTTTTGTTTTTTAAGGAAGAATTCACAAAGTCTGTACTGTTAATGTGAAACATTTAGAAACATTAGGGACTGCCTTGTTCTTGAGTCAAACTAAGTACCAACAAACTACACATCTTAATGGGTATTTGGAAAAGCAGCTGACAAGAGTAAGTGCTCAGGCACTCCCAAGCAGGATGAAATTGGCTACTTAGGGACTCAGATTTATTACCATTTATTCTGCTGTTTCTGATGTTCTGTTTGGTATGGGAACCACAATTCAAAATCTACTTCTGACTGGACAAATTATGAAAGGTGACTGTTTTCAGATGCTGGAGAACAGGCTACAATGAACTTTGATCAACAAAGAGAGTCCTAAGGACAGTCCAGATTTCTGCCAGGAGGCACTCATGATGATGTCATGATGTAGGAAGAGGGAGTCTTCAGTGACCTGAAGAAAAAGAGGATGGAGTTTGAGAAAGCTGGAATGTTTGGAATTTGTAAAGCACAGTACTCAGAGAAGAGGAAGCTAACCGAGGAGGCGCTGCAGAAATTTGCACAACAATTCATTTGAGTCTTTGGCTGAACATTTTGTTGCACAAGCATACTGTGAAATTCAGTAAGGCAAGCAGAGAACAACCAGTGCTTCAGAACTATTCCCAGAGCTCTCATGGCACTGGGAGACATGTGAATTCTACCCAGCTAGAGGGGAGAATCTTGTTGAACATTAGGGGTACTCAGCAAAGAACCCAAAAGGGTCATTCCAATGAACAGGGTACTCCAAGTCTGTGCTAACAAGGTGTTTTAATATACTGAAAATATTTAAATTGAAATTTTAAACATACTTCTCTGAGTAAATAACGGGAAAAAATGGACGGAAATCAGTAAGGACATAGAATGAAAACTCTTCACCGAAAATTTATAAAAGTCTGTCCAATAACATCAAAACACATATTGTTTTCAAGTACTATGGACTTGCATCAAAATAAAACTATAATGCTGAAACATAAAACATTTTAAATAAAATTTTTAAAAAGTCATGAAAATTATTTTCTATGGCCACAATATCAATACACTTAAAGTAGAAATCAACACCAATTATGTTGCAGAGGAACATAAAAAAAAATTGCAAAAAAAAAAATTGCAGAGGAAGGTAAACTTCCAAACTCATTCTATGAGGCCACCATCACCCTAATTCCAAAACCAGACAAAGATGCCACAAAAAGAGAAAACTACAGGCCAATATCACTGATGAACATAGATGCAAAAATCCTTAACAAAATCCTAGCAAACAATCCAACAAAAAATTCTAGCAAAACAGAATTCCAACAACATATTAAAAAAATCATACACCACGACCAAGTGGGCTTTTATCCAGGAAATGCAAGGATTCTTTAATATCCGCAAATCAATCAATGTAATACACCACATTAACAAATTGAAAGATAAAAACCATATGATTATCTCAATAGATGCAGAGAAAGCCTTTGACAAAATTCAACACTCATTTATGATTAAAACTCTCCAAAAAAGCAGGAATAGAAGGAACATACCTCAACATAATAAAAGCTATATATGACAAACCACAGCAAGCATCACCCTCAATGGTGAAAAATTGAAAGCATTTCCCCTGAAATCAGGAACAAGACAAGGGTGCCCACTCTCACCACTACTATTCAACATAGTGTTGGAAGTTTTGGCCACAGCAATCAGAGCAGAAAAAGAAGTAAAAGGAATCCAGATAGGAAAAGAAGAAGTGAAACTCTCACTGTTTGCAGATGACATGATCCTCTATATAGAAAACCCTAAAGACTCTACCAGAAAATTACTAGAGCTAATCAATGAATATAGTAAAGTTGCAGGATATAAAATTAACACACAGAAATCCCTTGCATTCCTATATACTAACAATGAAAAAACAGAAAGAGAAATTAAGGAAACAATACCATTCACCATTGCAACAAAAAGAATAAAATACTTAGGAGTATATCTACCTAAAGAAACAAAAGACCTATACATAGAAAACTATAAACACTGATGAAAGAAATCAAAGAGGACACAAACAGATGGAGAAACATACGTGTTCATGGATTGGAATGAAATCAATAATTGTCAAAATGGGCTATTCTCCCAAAGCAATCTATAGATTTCAATGCAATCGCCTATCAAGCTACCAACGGTATTTTTTCACAGAAAAGACAAAGAAATTTCATCAATTTGTATGGAAATAAAAAAACCTTGAATAGCCAAAGCAATCTTGAGAAAGAAGAATGGAACTGGAAGAATCAACCTGCCTGACTTCAGGCTCTACTACAAAGCCACAGTCATCAAGACAGTATGGTACTGGCACAAAGACAGAAATATAGATCAATGGAACAGAATAGAAAGCCCAGAGATAAATCCCCGAACCTATGGACACCTTATCTTTGACAAAGGTGGCAAGGATATACAATGGAAAAAAGACAACCTCTTTAACAAGTGGTGCTGGGAAAACTGGTCAACCACTTGCAAAAGAATGAAACTAGAACACTTTCTAACACCATACACAAAAATAAACTCAAAATGGATTAAAGATCTAAATGTAAGACCAGAAACTATAAAACTCCTAGAGGAGAACATAGGCAAACACTCTCTGACATAAATCACAGCAGAATCTTCTATGACCCACCTCCCAGAGAAATGGAAATAAAAGCAAAAATAACAAATGGGATCTAATGAAACTTAAAAAGCTTTTGCACTACAAAGGAAACTATAAGTAAGGTGAAAAGACAGCCATCAGATTGGGAGAAAATAATAGCAAATGAAGAAACAGACAAAGGATTAATCTCAAAAATATACAAGCAACTCCTGCAGCTCAATTCCAGAAAAATAAATGACCCAATCAAAAAATGGGCCAAAGAACTAAACAGACATTTCTCCAAAGAAGACATACAGATGGCTAACAAACACATGAAAAGGTGCTCAACATCACTCATTATTAGAGAAATGCAAATCAAAACCACAATGAGGTACCATTACACGCCAGTCAGGATGGCTGCTATCCAAAAGTCTACAAGCAATAAATGCTGGAGAGGCTGTGGAGAAAAGGGAACCCTCTTACACTGTTGGTGGGAATGCAAACTAGTACAGCCACTATGGAAAACAGTGTGGAGATTCCTTAAAAAACTGGAAATAGAACTGCCATATGACCCAGCAATCCCACTTCTGGGCATACACACTGAGGAAACCAGATCTGAAAGAGACACATGCACCCCAATGTTCATCGCAGCACTGTTTATAATAGCCAGGACATGGAAGCAACCTAGATGCCCATCAGCAGATGAATGGATAAGGAAGCTGTGGTACATATACACCATGGAATTTTACTCAGCCGTCAAAAAGAATTCATTTGAACCAGTCCTAATGAGATGGATGAAACTGGAGCCCCTTATACAGAGTGAAGTAAGCCAGAAAGATAAAGAACATTACAGCATACTAACACATATATATGGAATTTAGAAAGATGGTAACGATAACCCTATATGCAAAACAGAAAAAGAGACACAGAAATACAGAACAGACTTTTGAACTCTGTGGGAGAAGGTGAGGGTGGGATGTTTCAAAAGAACAGCATGTATACTATCTATGGTGAAACAGATCACCAGCCAGGTGGGATGCATGAGACAAGTGCTCCGGCCTGGTGCACGGGGAAGACCCAGAGGAATCGGGTGGAGAGGGAGGTGGGAGGGGGGATCGGGATGGGGAATACGTGTAAATCTATGGCTGATTCATATCAATGTATGACAAAACCCACTGAAATGTTGTGAAGTAATTAGCCTCCAACTAATAAAAAAATTTAAAAAAAAATAAAAATAAAAATAAAACTATAATGCTGAAACATAAAACATTTTAAATAAAATTTTTAAAAAGTCATGAAAATTATTTTCTATGGCCACAATATCAATACACTTAAAGTAGAAATCAACACCAATTATGTCTGGAAAATCCCCAGATATGTGAAATTAAAGAAACTATTTTAAAATACTTTTTTCTCAATGAACAATCTAAGAGGAATTAGAAAATATTTGAACTTATAAAAAAATAAAACGCAATCTTTGAAAATTTGTGAAGTGCTAAAGCAGTGCCTACATGCATTTCTAGATCATTACATGCGTATATTAGAAAAAAAGAAAGACCTACAATGATGTAAGCTTCCATAATTAAAAAAAAATAGTAAAAGAGGACAAAGAAATTTGAGTGCTTTTTCATTTGTCTATTGCCTATCTGGAGATAGTACCTTTGTGAAATATTTGTTCAAATGTTTTGCTCATATTTACACTGGATTGACAGTTTTTTTCCTATTTATTCATAGGAACTATATATTCTGGGTATTAGCCCTTTGCTAGACATATACCTTTGTCTTTTGGTACTCTGACATATCTTTCTGGGCTCTGAAAGTTGCCTTTTGATTAACTGAATGGTATCTTTCAATGAACAGAAGTTCTTGACTTTAACACAGCCCTGTTTACCAAATTTAAGTTTAAATTTATTCTATTCTGTAAATCTTTGTCTACTACAAAGACAAAAAGATGCTCTTCTATGATTTTCCTTCAAAGTTTTATTACTTAATCTTTCAAATTTAGACCTGCATCCCACCTAAAATTGATTTCTATGTATGGTAAGAATGCAATATCATTATAATATATATAATATATATATAGTATAATAATAATATACTTTAGCTATACAGCTAACTTTTAGTTATACAGGTATATCAACTGCCATTTTGGTTGTTTCCATTTTTCACAATTATAAATAATTTTGTAGTGAACATCCTTGCATATGTGTTGACATACGAGATTACTATTCTTTGAGTACATACTTCAAAAGGCAGAAAAATGTCTCACACACAAAAAAATTATGTAGACTAAGACAACCAACATTAATGCACCAATTATTTAGATTTTAAAATACTAATATTATGTAATATTTAATCCATAGCTTTCATTTTTGTGAAAAAGTTAAATTATTTTGTTAACTGAGGATGAGATGGTTAGATGGCATCACCAGCTCAATGGACATGAGTTTGAGCAAACTCCGGGAGAAGGTGAAGGACAGGGAAGCCTGGTGTGCTACAGTCCATGGGGTTGCAAAGAGTTGTACAACACTGAGCAATTTAACAACAACAATTCCGCTGCCATAAAGGTCCGTCTAGTCATGAGGCTATGGTTTTTCCAGTAGTCAGGTATGGATGTGAGAGTTGGACTATAAAGAAAGCTGAGTACCGAAGAATTGATGCTTTTGAACTGTGGTGTTGGAGAAGACTCTTGAGAGTCCCTTGGACTGCAAGGAGATCCAACCAGTCCATCCTAAAATAAATCAGTCCTGAATATTCACTGGAAGGATTGATGCTAAAGCTGCAACTCCAATACTTTGGCCACCTGATGAGAAGAACTGACTCATTTGAAAAGACCCTGATGCTGGGAAAGATTGAAGGTGGAAGGAGAAGGGGACAACAGGATGAGATGGTTGGATGGCATCATTGACTCAATGGACATGAATCTGAGTCAACTCTGGGAGCTGGCGATGGACAGGGAGGCCTCGCATGCAGCAGTCCATGGAGTCGCAAAGAGTCGGACTCAACTGAGCGACTGAACTGAACTGAACATTCCGTTATTCCACCTTTATTCCCTCCTTAGAAATAATCAGTACCTTACATGTTTACATACTATATATATATATCTGTGTATACAATTATATAGAACTATATTTTTGTGGGTGTATGTGTGTGTTTGTATGTACATACACACATATATATATTCACAAAAACCAGTGCTGTTCTATGACTTACATTTCTATATTTTTAGAGAACATAGTATACATACTATTACTGAATTTTCTTCATTTAACTCAACTTTTGCTTTTGAGGATCTATACATTGCTTTATAGATCCAATTCATTCATGTTAAATGCAGCAGAGCTCACATTATATTTAATATAAATAGAGTATCACCAACTCAGTGGACATGCATTTGAGCAAACTCCAGGAGACAGTGAAGGACAAGGGAGCCTGGCACACTGCAGTACACTATGAGTCGCAAAGAGTTGGACATGAATTAGCTACTGAACAATAACAACATATTAATATATCATGATGCACTTCTATCAGCTAATTATGGATATTTAGATTGCTTCTTCGGAGAAGGCAATGGCACACCACTCCAGTACTCTTGCCTGGAAAATCCCATGGATGGAGGAGCCTGGTGGGCTGCAGTCCATGGGGTCACGAAGAGTCGGACACAACTAAGCAACTTCACTTTCACTTTTCACTTTCATGCATTGGAGAAGGAAATGGCAACCCACTCCAGTGTTCTTGCCTGGAGAATCCCAGGGACAGGGAGGCCTGGTGGGCTGCTGTCTGTGGGGTCGCACAGAGTCGGACATGACTGAAGCAACTTAGCAGCAGCAGCAGCAGATTGCTTCTTATTCTTCACTACTACAAAAATACTACAGTGAACACTCTTATTTATATATCTTAGTTCAGGTTATTTAAAAATTTTAAAGATCCTAAGAATCTATTTCAAAGTGAAATTTTTCTTTCAAGAGTTTTTTATTTTCTCCAAATAGAATTACAAATATTGGGAAAAGATATTATTAAATAAAATGACTTTATAACTCTGAAGATAACTGCCAAAAACATTCCTACATTGATGATATTATTTATTCCTTAAGAACCATGCTCAGCACTGGAAACAAAACTTTCATAAAGCCTGAAGTAGTTTTTGGAGCAAGTAAACACTTTGTACTAGTCACCTATATCACTCAAAATAAAATCTGATATTTATATATGGTTATTAGCATTTAATTCAGATGGTCACAAACTTAACATCTGTGATAAAATTATTTTCCCTAGAGAAAGAAAGAGTATTTTAAAAATAGACTGAGTTAGTATGACAAAATACACTTAAAGTAGCTTTAATATCTTTTTTTATAAAAATCAAATGATTATTCACTAAACACTTAAGATTTACTATGGAAATCTTTACCCTGTGTAATACCTTGTGTAGTTAAAAATATCTATACTTCCTCATATATTTGGAAACAATTTAAGGGAGAAATTAAATTTAAAATTTCATGTTTGGTATTATGATCTGAATGCATTCCCCTGAAATTCATCTTGAAATTCTAATTCCTCAAGATGATGGCACTAGGATGTAAGGCTTTGGGAGGTGATTAGGTCATAGAGTGAAGCCCTCATAAACGGGGTTAGTACAGAAAGCCCAGAGAACACCCTCAACCCTGCCACTGCGTAAGGATAAGACACAAGTCTGCAATGTGGAGGAAGGGCCTCACCAGCCCATGCTGGCATCCTGGTTTCCAGCCTCCACAACTGTGAGAAACAGAAGTTGTTTATAAGCTACTGAGTTTGTAGTATTTTGTTATAGTAGCCTGAGTGGACCTAAGATATATGAACTCAAAAAATAAATACCATAGGTATGTGATCTCATATGTATGAAAAACTTTTAAGGTATCAATGTCAAAAAGCAATCTCTAGAGTTAGAAAATAAAACTCAAAAAATACTTGCCATTTACTCAAATGAAATATCTGCCAATAAATACAAAGTGATATTTTTTCTTAGCTAATAATCTTGTTAAGTGTTCGGCAAAATGCAATAAAATCAACAAAAATATTATTAAATTCTATCAAAATTTAGAAAAAAGCCAAATATCTATTAACAGATGAATGGATAAATAAAATGAGGTATATATAATACATACAGAGCGATTTTACTCAGCCTTAAAAAGAAAAGAAATTCTGACACAAGTTACAACTTAGAAAAAGATATTTATAAACCAGACACAAAAATAAAAACATTCTATGACTCCAATATATGAGGTACTTAGAATAGGCAAATTCAGAGAGACAGTAAAAATGAAGAGGTTCTGAGGGAAGCAGGTAATAGTTTTTTAACTAGTTATTATTATTTATTATTTAACTAGTTATTATTAACTAGTTATTATTTAACTAGTATAGAGTTATAATTTGAGAAGATAAAGTTCTGAAGATGGATGGCAGTGATGGTAGCACAACAGTGTGAGTATATTTAATGGCACTGAATTTTATACTTAAAAATGGTTACAGTGGTAAATTTTATGTTTTGTATATTATACCACAATAAAAATATATATCATATTCCCCGTGATTTTGATTCATTCTACAGACAACAAAAATACAAACCATTTCTATACTTTGGACAGATGGAAGAGAAGGAAAGAGAAAGAACGGGCAAAAATGGAAAGAATTCACTGCATAGCACGTCAAAGGTACTAAATGCCACTGAATTGTATCCCTTAAAATAAAACTAATATGTAATTTGCATGTTGTTAGTGGTTATCCAAAAACACATTTGTTCTCAAAATATGCCATGATTAGCAGACATTTTTTTTCCCTAGGAACTACATTTCCAAATCATGTTAAAGAAATGCAGTTCCTAAAACCCTCATTGCTACAAATGGGAAAAAAAAAAAATCTTGCTTAGAAAGACAGGGAATCTTGCTTTGCAAAAGAAAAAAAGTTAGCTGAACTTTCCTCCCATGATATTCTAACTCAAGAAATTATTCTTTAATTTTATAAAATATTCTTTGAAATTATAAGCTACATATATTCAATATTTAACCCAAAAGAGACAAAAGCACTCCATTCTGGGTTATGCCATTGATCTATAGCTTGTTTACTTTTTATCATTAAGAAATGAACAAAAGATCACTGAAATACTTTATCTAGTTATTATATAGAGGGTAAAATTCCATACATCTAAAAAATAAATTGAAGTCTTTAATCACAAATTCTATACTCCTTTATAATTGGCCCCCAACTCTGTCTTCCCTGACAAGTTCATGACTCAGCATTAACTTGGAAACTTATCAGTAATTATTTGCAAATATTTTGCATTCCCATACTTATATCCACATAGAGAAAAAATGGTAAAGTAGGGAAGATAAGAAGGAGGACAAGATGTTTTAAGTGTTATATAAAGAATTTTGATTTTATTTTAAAAGCAATGAAAAGATAATAAAGGCTTTTAAGCAGGGGAGAAATGTGCTGATTTGTATATTAAAAGATCACTCTGTAGCAGTGGGGTAGATATGATGGTGATCTGGATAAGGGCACTATGAACAAGAATGGAAAGAAATATACATGCGAGAAATATTTCTGATATGGAATTATTAAGATTTGGTATGGACTGTAATAAGAAGCTCAGATAGAGAAATAAATCAATTATAACCCTCTAGGGCTTTGGTTTGAGCAAATGGACAAATTACAATGCCATTTTCCCCATTTTGTGTCACTACTGTTTCCTTATTGGAAGTTTTTATTCAACATCTGCTGACTTCCCAGATAAGCTGTGAGATCCCATAAAAGGGTGGCATATTATTTCTCTGTGTGTACCTGTGTCTAGCAGAGTGCTTAGCTGCAGCATTTTCTACAGACTACAAGTTAGTATAAAAAGATCAAAAGTTCCCACCCACTGGTAAAGGTCAGTTTTCATTCCAGTCCCAAAGAAAGGCAATGCCAAAGAATGCTCAAACTACTGTACAATTGCACTCATCTCACACGCTAGTAAAGTAATGCTCAAAATTCCCCAAGCCAGGCTTCAGCAATATGTGAACCGTGAACTTCCACATGTTCAAGCCGGTTTTAGAAAAGGCAGAGGAACCAGAGATCAAATTGCCAGCATCCAAAGGATCATCGAACAAGCAAGAGAGTTCCAGAAAAACATCTATTTCTGCTTTATTGACTACGCCAAAGCCTTTGACTGTGTGGATCACAATAAACTGTGGAAAATTCTTCAGGAGATGGGAATACCAGACCACCTGACCTGCCTCTTGAGAAATCTGTATGCAGGTCAGGAAGCAACAGTTAGAATTGGACATGGGACAATAGACTGGTTCTAAATAGGAAAAGGAGTATGTCAAGGCTGTATATTGTCACCCTGCTTATTTAACTTACATGCAGAGTACATCATGAGAAATGCTGGGCTGGATGAAGCACAAGCTGGAATCAAGATTGCAGGAGAAATATCAATAATCTCAAATATGCAGATGACACCACACTTATGGCATAAAGTGAAGAACTAAAGAGCCTCTTGATGAAAGTGAAAGAGGAGAGTGAAAAAGTTGGCCTAAAGCTCAACATTCAGAAAACTAAGATCATGGCATCCAGTCCCATCACTTCATGGCAAATAGATGGAGAAACAGTGTCAGACTTTATTTTTTGGGGCTCCAAAATCACTGCAGATGGTGGTTGCAGTCATGAAATTAAAAGACACTTGCTCCTTGGAAGGAAAGTTATGACCAACCTAGACAGCATATTAAAAAGCAGAGACCTTACTTTGTCAACAAAGGTCCATCTAGTCAAGGCTATGGTTTTTTCAGTAGTCAGGTATGGATGTGAGAGTTGGACTATAAAGAAAGCTGAACACTGAAGACTTGATGCTTTTGAACTGTGGTGTTGAAGAAGACTCTTGAGAGTCCCTTGGATTGCAAGGAGATCCAACCAGTCCATCCTAAAGATTAGTCCTGGGTGTTCATTGGAAGGACTGATGTTGAAGCTGAAACACCACTACTTTGGCCACCTGATGCGAAAAGCTGACTCATTTGAAAAGACCCTGATCCTAGGAAAGATTGAGGGCAGGAGGCGAAGGGGATGACAGAGGATGAGATGGCTGGATGGCATCACCAACACAATGGACGTGGGTTTGGGTAGACTTCGACAGTTCGTGATGGACAGGGAGGCCTGGCGTGCTGCGGTTCATGGGGTTGCAAAGAGTCGGACACGACCGAGCAACTGTACTGAACCCACCCCCTACAAGCACCTGATTTACTTAGCCAAGGATACAGAAAACATACTGTTAATTTCTGTGCATCTTCCCTTGACTTCTAGGGTTCACATAAAGACGAGAAAAGCTTATAAGAAAAGCTTAATATCCTGCAGTACTGGAGCCCCTTTAATATTTACTACTCAGAAAGAATGTACACAAACATTTATACTAATGTTTATATTTAGGAGAATGTTACCATGTTTGTTTATCAGTATGTTAACATGATCTTGTTAGTTCATACATTTAACTTAGTGTCAGTAAGGCAACATCCTCAACTAAGTGAAAAGGCTATGAGCATACTGACATTTATGTAGGCTTTCCTTGCTTCTTTCTATCTAGCATCCCAAAGAGTGGTTTCACTTTATCAGTACATGGCAGGGGCCCCTAGGAAAAAACCGCATTAGAATTTGAAATTAGTCCTCTTCAGTATGCCACTGCATCCTGAGCATAGCACCTAGTTCTGAATGATACTGTTTAAATACAGAATAGATAAATAAATGAAGATATGAATATTTATTAGATAAACATTGAAGGAACCATCCAATTTATAGTTCATACAGTACTAAGTTCATAGTCTTTTGTAAGGATATAATTATGATATAATAAGTAGATGTATGTTATAAATCTAAATGAATTATTATATGAATTATAATCCATGCAAATTTTTCAAATCCTTAGATTGCCATCCTACAGCCACAACAGAACTCTGACCATAATTACTGGTAAAACCACAGTAATATAGGTCAGAACTAGTATCATCTAATTATATTTTAAAAACTGATTTAGAGTTGTCATAATTTTTTTATTGGGGCTTCCCTGGTGGCTCAGCTGGTAGAGAATCCACCTACAATGTGGGAGGCCTGGGTTCGATCCCTGGGTTGAAAAGATCCCCTGGAGAAGAGGACAGCTGCCCACTCCAGTAGTCTGGCCTGGAGAATTCCATTGCCTGTGTAGTCCATGGCATGGCAAAGAGTTGGAAAGTTAATTCAACTTTTACGACTGGATTGGATTTAGAGTTGTCAGAGAATTTCTTATTAAGGTCTCGAAAAGTAAACTCAGTTTTTAAGACTGGATATACAAGTACTATTCAAATTTGTAGACATTTTCTTTTAATGTTTTCCCTTGTAGCTTAAAGACAGCTACTATTGTATGCGCTCAGTCGTGTCCGAATCTTTGCAACCCCATGGACTGTAGCCCACGAGGCTCCTCTGTCCATGAAATGAATGTTCCAGGCAGGAATACTAGACTAGGTTGCCATTTCCTACTCCAGGGGATCTTCTCAACCCAGGGATCGAACCTAGTCTCTTGTGTCTCCTGCAGTGGCAGGCAGATTCTTTAGCACTAGTGCCGCCTGGGAAGCCCCTGTTACTGCATAAATGGGGTAAAACTTACTCCTTAAATAGTCAGGACTAGGTTAAACTAGATCATGCTGTATAACGCAAAAATAAGAGTGCCTGGTCTATAGAAAAACCAGCTGAAACTTCTGGTTCCTGACAAGTAGACATATTACCCCTATTCTTCCCATTAATTAAATATAAAAACTCTGAACACAATTACAGGTGGTCCTTTACCTACAATAGTTTGACAATGACTTTTCAACTTAACAATAGTATGAAAGCAATATGCATTCAGTAGAAATTGTACTTAGAATTTTGAACTTTGATTTTTCCTGGGCTAGTGGCATCCTAAAAGATACTCCTGCATGATGGTGGGCAGCTGCAGAGAGCTGCAGCTCCAGCTAGTCATACAGTCACAAGAGTAAACAGCCATTTACAACTTACAACCATTCTATACCCATACAGCCATTTTATTTTTCACTTTCAATACACTAGTTAGTAAATTATATGAGATATTTAACACCTTATTGTAAAATGGGTTTTGTATGAGATGATTTTCCCAACTGCAGGCATATTTAAGTGTTCAGATGCATTTAAGTTAATGTAGGCTAAGATATGACATCAGGTAGGGGGTAGTTATATAGCTTCCCTGATGGCTCAGTTGGTAAAGAATCTGCCTGCAATGCGGGAGACCTGGGTTCAATCCCGGGGTTGGGAAGATCCCCTGGAGAAGGGAATGGCAACCCACTCAGTATTCTTGCCTGGAGAATTCCTCGGACAGAGGAGCCTGGCGAGCTACAGTCCATGGGTTGCAAAGAGTCAGACATGACTGAGTAACTAAGCGCACAGGGTAGTTATGGGATTCCCAGTTGGCACTAGTAGTTAAGAACCTGCCTGCCAATGCAGGAGATGTAAGGGATGTGGGTTCGGTCCCTTGGTCAGAAAGATCTGCTAGAGTAGGGCATAGCAACCCACTCCAATATTCTTTCATGGAGAATTCCTTGAACAGAAGAGCCTGGCATGCTACAGTCCATGGAGTCACAAAGAGTTGGACACAAAAGTGACTTAGCAAGCATTCAGGGTAGGTATATTAAATGCTTTTTAAACTTACAATGTGTTAAACTTAGGATGGGCTTATCAAGACAGAACCTCATCAACAGCTAAGGAAAATCTGTACATAAAACAAATACAGAAAGACTCCGAAAGGCAAAGAGAAGGATGGGATAAGGACCTTAGGAGTGAGGAACAATACTAGAAGAGGATTTGATCCCTGGGTCGGGAAGATCCCTTGGAGAATGGCATGGGAACTCACTCCAGTATTCTTGCCTCGAGAATCCTGTGAACAAAGGAGCCTGGTGGGCTATATATAGTCCATAGTGTCACAAAGAGTTGGATGCAACTTAGCATGCATGCATGCAACAATGGTATTAGACATACAGAAACTGCATGCTAAAACTATAAAACACTGATAAAAGAAAATCTCAACAAATTAAGTATTCATGGAATAGAGGACTCAATGTGGTTAATATGTCAATTCTCTAAGCACAATTTCAGTCAAAATTCCCACAAGATTTTGGTTTTCACGCTATTTTTTAAACCTATTTTTACAGGTAGAACTTTTATGGAAAAGCAAAGGGATTAGAAAAGCCGAAACAACTTGAAAAACAATAAAGCTGTTTGACTCACACTGAGTTCAAGGCTTATTATAGAGTTACAGAAATCAAAACAGTGTAGGCTTCACAGAAGTTTAGAAATTCATATTAATGGAATAAAAGAGAGTCTTGTAATAGACCCATAGAAATATAGTCAGCTGATATTTAACAGTTACAAAGGCAATTTACTGGAGAAGGAATAGTCTTTTCAAAAATGATGTTGATACGACTAGACATTTATCTTTGTAAATAATGAACTTCAACCTATAACTCATACCCTATACAGAACTTAACTAAAAATGGATTGCAGAGCTAAATAGAAAGCTTTTTAAGAGAAAACACTGGATAAATACTTGTGACTTCAGGTCAGAAAAATAGATATTAGATATGACATCAAAGCCATAGTCCATAAAAGAATATCGATTAGAAAGTTGAACTTTACCAAATTAAACCTTTTGTCATGCAAAAGACACTATTCTAGGAATAAAAAGGCAATATACAGACTGGGAGAAATCATTATTTGACTTTTGCAAATCATATATTTGATTAAGCTCTTGCATATAGAATATATAAATAATAAGTATTATTTAATAAACAATCAAAAAAAGAGTTGAAGAGACATTCGTAAAAGAAAATATAAAGACAGCAAATAAGCATGTGAAAGGTCATTACCATTAGTCATTAGGGAAATACAAATTGATATCACAATGGAATATCAATACACTCCTATGGGAATGGTCTTAAAAAAGTGCTGACAAAAACATGGAGCAACAGGCTCATATGAATTCCTGAGAGGAATAAGAATGACATAGCCACTCTGGAAAACAGTTTGGCAGTTTCTTAGTTAAAAGTACATCAAAGATACACATAGTAGGGTCACTCCCTACTATGGGTATTCACTCTAAAGAATCAAAAAGCTATGTTCACATAAAAATCTATTTGCAGCAGAAAATTATACATAGCCACAAAAATCTAGAAAGGACCCAAGTAGTCTTCAAGAGACAGACAAACTGTGGTAAATCTATACAATGAAATTTTCTTGTTGTTTTGTTACTAAGTCCAACTCTTTGACCCCACTGACTATAGTCCACCAGACTCCTCTGTCCATGGGATTTCCCAGGCAGGAATACTAGAGTGGGTTGCCATGTCCTCTTCCAAGGAATCTTCCTGACCCAGGGATCAACCTGTGTCTACTGCTTTGCAGAAATTCTTTACCACTGAACCACCAGGGAACCCATATGATGCAATGTCATTTAGAAAAAAAAAAAAGGAACAAGCTGGATGAACCAACGTGAATAAATCTCAAAGGCATTATGCCAAATGAAAGAAGCAGTTTCAAAAAGTTATAGCTTATATGATTCCATGCATAGGACATTCTGAAAAAAAGGCAAAGCTCTAGGGAGGGAGAACAAATCAGTGGTTGTCAGGTGTTAGGGATGGTGGGAGGATTTGACTTCAAGTGGATAGGACTAGGAAATTTTTTGAGATGATAGAACTAGGCTGTATCCTGATTGTAGTCATAGTTACTCAAATCTATTTGTATATGTGTGTTATAACTCAAAATACTATGCTGAACATGTACTATATAAAAATTAAAAATGAAAAAAAATCAGTCTTTATGTGCAAACTAACTTCAATGAATAAGAAGACATGTTTCCATGTTTCCTTTCTTATTGTTTCATTATGATACTTCTGGGGCTTCCCTCCTAGCTTAGTAAAACATCTGCTTGCAATGCAGGAGACCCCAGTTTGATTCCTAGGTTGGGAAGATACCCTGGAGAAGGGATAGGCTACCCACTCCAGTATTCTTGGGTTTCCCTGGTGGCTCAGACAGTAAAGAATCACCTGCAATGTGGGAGACCTGGGTTCGATCCCTAGGTTGGGAAGATCTTCTGGAGGATGAGGAGGCATGGAAACGCACTCTAGTATTCTTGTCTGGAGAATCCCATGGCCAGAGGAGACTGGTAGGCTACAGTCCATGGGGTCAAAAAGAGTCAGACACGACTGAGTGACTAAGCACAGCACAGCACATGATACTTCAAGTTTAATTTTTAACACCATTCTTCATTAGAACACTTAATACTGAACATGTTTCCAAGAAAGCTCCCTGAGACTGGAAGTTTGATCTTCTCATTTCATTCACCAAGCAGACTGCCTGTCACACACACAGCACACACAGCAGTAACTCAAAACACAATTCTTAACTGAATAAATGTTTCACAAAATAACCCACCCCCAAAACATCATTACATGACCAAAAGTTTATACTGATATTTAGCACTCTTAAAGGTTATCACCTCAAACTTCACTATTTTTTAATAAATTAAAACTGATCTGAAAAATAGCTATCTTACAATGAGTGTCACATTAATAAATTTAAATGAATTTCAGGAGGAAAAATCCACACTGTTAATGACTCAGCATTCAACTGATAAATGATAGAAAATTTAATTTATAGAGATACTTGTGACACACACATATTTCAGGGTGAGCAGACTAGGATTCTAAAAGTTTCAAAACTTTCTTTAAAAGGCTTTATTAGTTTTTCTTTAGTTCTATTTCATTGACGAATAAAATAAACCCCAAATAAACATCACTGACAACTAACCTCTGCTTGCGTTTTCTGGATTAGATCTCATGATTAGTTAGATTAGGTTTAACACTTAATTCATTTTATCCAAAAAGATCACTAAAGATTGTCAGAGAAAGTACTAACACATGCTACACCACAGATAAACCCTATGAAAATATTATGGTAAGTGAAAGAACTTAGTCACAAAGAACCACATATTATATGATTCCATTTATATGAGATGTCCAGAATAGGTAAATCGATAGACACAGAAAGCAGATTAGTGGTTAGCTAAAGGGTGGGAAGCAATGCAGGTAACAGGTAAACTATGTGCGGTTTTTTGAGGGAGTGAGTAATGAAAATATCTAAAATTTATTGTGATGATGGGTATACAGCTACCTGAATATTCTGAAAACCACTGGGTGAACTACATGCCTTGTGAATTATATCTCAACAAAGCTATCAAATAACTCTCAGGGAACATATCTGGGACAAATCTATAAAATCTATAAAAATTTGCAAGATAAACTTTATTATCAGCATCAATCATTTAATATTAATAGAGTGTAGTGCATTTTAAGAGATAATTAGAAGAATATATTTAAATCTGATGTGATCATTTCTTCAAAAGTTTATCATCACATGGAAAAGATGGTAACTTAAGTTCCATGTATTATTATATAATATGTAAAATAAGATTCTAATACAGGGATGACAATTCAATGATCTTTAATTACCTTATGCCACATGATACTAAATTCTAGTAATCTAAAAGACATCCTGTCTTTCAAAAAAAAAAATCACATCATCTGAGTATCAAAAATTAAATAAAGAAATAGTTAAGGAGCAAAAAAGGCTAATTATGTTGGTCTAACTCTTTTTTGTTTCCCAAAAAAAGTGCTCTTTCTATGGCAAGCTGAATATAATAGGCTGTGAATTAGAAGATCAAGGAAGCAAACTGTATGTTTTCTAAAATATGAGTATCCTTCATCAAGTGTTATACTTAGGGCAGCTAAAAGACCTATGTGGAGGGATCAGCATTAAGCCCAAAGGACACACAGCGCACAGCAAGAAAGAAAGCAGTTCCCTCGTGGCGTTTGCAGGTCACTACCAAGGACCGTGTTAGCAGATCCACACCAGACCCTTAACAGGCAGTTCTGCTGCTACCAGTAATTAGCTTGGACAGCTCTGGCTCCAAGAATAGCAGCAAGGCTACACCATAATGAGCTCAGCTGGGATTAGCAGGACAGGGCAGGGAACCAAGAGAGCTCAGGCATTCTGCATCGCGTATGTATCTAGGAGATCAAACAAGGATGGCTGGCTAGGTTATCCCCTCTCCACCTCATTCCAGAAATGAAGCACGGCAGTGTCTAAAATACAGGCTAATGAAGAGCGACACCTCCAACAGATGAGAGCCACATTAATTAACACAATCCCTAGATCATATAATACAGTTTCGGCAAGAGCTAGCAAATGTGCAACTTGTTATTGCATTATACATACATATATATTAAAAAGTCAATCTTTTTTCTTTACCTTTACTGGCAAACCAGATTATTTCATTTTCTAAATTTTATAAAGAATTTCTCTCATGGCCTTTAAGATAGAAAACATTTCTCTCAGATGTTTATCTAAGTACACATTATTTAAAAAAGAAACTCACTTTTGAATCATTAGCTCCTGGTTCTCCCTTTTGAAATAGGCCAGTTCATTCCATACAGCATCAGAATCTTCATGTTGAAGTTGTTGAGGATCTACTCTCTTTACTTTCCTGATTTCCATCCTATTTTTAAAATGAAATTGCTTTCTTACTTAACATGTTCAAAGTGCAATAAAATTCATTTACACATTCCCTAACATTGAAAAATATCTACTAACCAAGTATCTCTTTTTTTTTTACAAATGAAATGAGACTTTTTATTGAAATTAACTTTCTAATGATAGTCATGCCATAACTTCAGGGTAATCATTTGGAATTGAGACTTCTCTTGAAGTACAGCTAGTGTCACATAGGTACCCAATTTCTATTGAGGTTCACTATGGAAAGAATTTCCTAAAACCTAAGCATGTAGAAATTAAAATCTTAGATCATGATTTTCTAAACTGCTACTATGGAAAGTAAACTTTTAAGTGGACACATGATATTCTCTGGTCTATTTCTCTCATTCATTCTACTAGTAATAAAACATACATTGCAAAAATGTCACAGTTTCTAAAAAAGGACTATAAGCAATCCACACATCTAGAACTTGCTGCCAACCAATCTGACTGTGGTTTATGTGTTTGGTCTTAAAATAAGCAGTTATCAGTGGACATCAGATAGTTAGCAAGTAGTCTTCATCCTTCTGGTGACTACTAGAAAGTGCCTGCTAAGTCACAGAGGCTAAACCCAGGACAAACAGATTTAACATTGGTTTACTGACAAGCGATATGAAACACTTTCTGTTCTTCAAAAAAAAAAAAAATTAGATGTGACAATTATCTAGAAAACATGCCAAATGCCCTTTATGTTCTCATTTTCTGTACATAAAACAAACTCTTCATTTTTATTTTGTAAAAGTGCTGTACTGGCCAATTTAGAAACAGTATTTCTCTATAGAACAGACCAATGTGTATCATCAACATTGCCCTAAAGGATCCATCTCAGAAGATGAGAGGGTAGTAGATTTTTCTGTACTCATTCAGTCCTTTGCCCTCTGTTGATACTGTTAACAGGGGAGCCACTTACGACTAACCAAGATCTGAACACCTGTTCGGAGCAATTGAACTGAGACCGCCCATTCATTCAGATAAGCTGCAGAACTAACTGATGGATAGTAAAGATTTTCAAACTGCATACTAGGTTGAAATAGTTTTAAGACAGTTAACTACACATGTTAATTTCATATTTCTCATATATTTCAAATAAGTAAACACTTTGAGTTATATACATTGTAACATCAGCATTTTGTTTATTTAAAGTAGTTTTTTAATCACATGGATATGAACTATTTTTGCTTTAAGATATACTTTTATTAAGTTATTCTATAGATATTAAAAGTATATACAATAATTCATCATCTATGTCATGATTTCTGCAAATTATAGGAAAATGCATAGTTATTATAAACATTTCTATTTTCATTTATTATATTCTCTATGTAAAAATTCTCACTAAAGATCTGACTATGAAATGATTTCTTTAAAATCAAACAAAAGCCATTAAAGCACCTATATGATGCTACTCCATTCTAGTTAATATTTAGGGAAATGCCTTTATGAGCTATGTAACTCACACGCCACTGCCTTCTTCCCACTGTTTTAATTGCTCTTTTACTGCTCTGTAGTTGGTCTGTAACATCTGTAGCCTTTCTTTGCGTTTTTCATGGGCATCTCTTAGCTCATCATTTTCTTGGTTCTGTAGAACACAAAAAAGCAAGTATACAAGTTTGAAGAATACATAAGCATAATGTTACAGATAAAAGACTACCAATCTAAGTATAAAATTCAAAAGAAAATGGCATGTAAATATAATTTGTAATAATCATTTAAGCAGAAGTAAATTTGTGATTTATTTACAATTTATTACAAATAAATTAATGTAATAATCATTTAATCCTAAAGTCACAGAACAGATTTACTTGATAAATTTGAGATACTGCATTTTGAAAAGTCATTTAAGTAATCTCAAAATTCTGGCATCAAATTAATTTCATTCTTTCCTTTTTGTTAATTAGGTATATACACATATTTCTGTATCAATCTTACATATTAAAATTTTTTTCTTTTCCAAAATTTGTCCATACATAAAGCATGACTATTTTGTTATTGGTAAGTGCATATATAATTAGTATAAGGACACTAATCATAATAAGACCAGTTCTCTAACCCATGGATTCATAATTTGTTAAAATGCACAAAGATTACACAGGAGGAAGAAAATCAGTTTGGACCTATGTTAAAAGTGACCCAGTTTAACATTTTGGGTTGAAACATAAAGAACTGAAATGGGAAAGTTGGACTTTTGAAGCACTCTTGAAGAAATCAGAATAGACAGTTCAAATATTACTAGGGTAGACAGTTATAGTCAATGACTTCTAAATGTTTTAGATAAAACACATGCATAAATTTTCAACATGACCACAAAATGAACATATATATAGGCCAAACTGTCAGTCCTCAGGGGATGTATTTATGTTACTCATGAACTGTGTTTCTCAAAGTAAAATAAGTAATGTGATGAGTCTTTTATTTTACCCTTGGTCATTTCAAATTTGTTTTTTAAACTCTTTATTTTCTGTATGAAAGAACTTGCATACTTATTCAGTGCAGGTAATAGGTACTCTCTAAAATTATAGTAAGCTGAGAGGAGTGGGAACATGGCAGCCAGAAAGATCTGAATTCCATTCTTAAAGTTTTCTCCTGGTAGCTGCATAATCTGAAGAACACTATTTAAATTAATTCAATTTCTTTTACTATACAATGTGGAAAAGAACACAGAAATTTATACCATGATAACAAAATTAAATGAAGTAACATACAGGCAAAGCTCCCAGGTCTGTTCTTACCCAAGAGAGGCACAAAGCAAGTGAGCTTTTTACTCTGTCCTCTTCCCAAGAACTAACTATGATGCCCTTATCATTTATAAGCCAAATTGATGGTTTCACTGACTTATCGGTCTCTCATTACAACGAGATAATATCTTACAGAGTCAGAATTATTTTACTCCAATTCTACCTGTCTCAACAGTATAGATATGTTGTCATTATACTCTGAATATACATCTAGTAGGATAACTTCAATAATTCTCTTAAGTAGTTACTAGGAAGTATTTGAGCCATGTGTGTACCAAGTGGTCCATACATCACACGGGAATGCAAGTGCTTGACGAAAATGCTATCTCTGAACAGGGGAAATTAGAATAAATGTTATCCTAAAGAATTTTAGGAGATATTAATCATAGCCACTGCATAGTTACTTGCTAAAAAGTAATATGGTGTAATATCATGATTAAAAATTCAAGATACTGAATTCAATTTTGTTTTAATTGAAGAACCATATATTAAGAACCTATTATATGCAGGGTGTAAGTGCTGCTAACAGTTCAACACCTGCTGCTCAAATTTACTAAATTTTACCTTGACAATCTACTTAAATCCAGTGTGTTTCTATTTCTGCATCTTCAAAATAGAAGCTACTGATATCTCTTCTTCTAAGACACAAAGAATGATATAACTTTGATCTTGAGTTTCCCATACTGTTGGTAAACAATCTGACCTCTTTGACCAATAAACTTCCCATTTTTACAGACGTGAAATAATTTAAGTTAGCCAAATATAAGAATGATAATCAACAATCTTTTCTCATAAATGAACAAAAGTTAAATATTCTTATTAGGATTCTGTTTATGAATGAATAAAATTTATGAGGAATTTAAATAAGATACATTATAATATAAATAAAATAATTTAATTATAAGAAA
The DNA here is from genome assembly GCF_019320065.1 of Cervus canadensis. Lineage (NCBI taxonomy): Eukaryota > Metazoa > Chordata > Mammalia > Artiodactyla > Cervidae > Cervus > Cervus canadensis. Next base: position 44,300,192 of record NC_057399.1, on the reverse strand, counting down.
TGTACATACATTAGATTCATGTCAAAACAATTTTGAAATAAGCATATAAACTGAATACTGTTAGACAATTCTATTTATTTTTTAATTTTTTTAAGTTTAAAAATTTTTTTTCATTTATTTTTATTAGTTGGAGGCTAATTACTTTACAATATTGTAGTGGTTTTGCCATACATTGACATGAATCAGCCATGGATTTACATGTGTTCCCCATCCCGATCCCCCCTCCCGCCTCCCTCCCCATCCCATTCCTCTGGGGACAATTCTAAAAATAGTTTTGTGTAATTCTTCTTCATTGACTTAAAGTCCCTCCCTGTAAACTCTTACAGTAAATTTCTTAAAAGTTATTACAAACAAATGCACTGTTGTGGAATTTTTAAGTCTGTGCTAGAATCCCTAGAAATTCTGAGTAAACAGAACCTAAAAGATTGACCAAGAATTAAATATTAATAGAATAGGACATCCAAATTTTATATTACCTTTCACAATAATTTTCTGTTGAATTACTGGAACAAGTTGAGTTTCTTATTTAGAGTACTGTCATTATTTTAGCATTTTAAAGTACTGCCTCAGCTACCATTAATCATTGAAACTATATCCAATGCTTTCCCTAATTCTTAAGTAGAAATCAACTATACTCTGACTCAGAAAAGAAGGTTGAACACTGAAGAATTGATGCTTTCGAACTGTTGTGCTAGAGAAGACTCGAGAGTCCCTTGGACTGCAAGGAGGTCAAACCAGTCAATCCTAAAGAAAATTAACCCTGAATATTCATTGGAAAGACTGATGCTGAAGCTGAAGCTCCAATACTTTGGCCACCTGGTAGGAAGAGCTGACTCATTTGAAAAGACCTTGATGCTAGGAAAGATTGAGGGCAGGAGGAGAAGGGGGTGACAGAAGACGAGATGGTTGGATGGCATCACTGACTCAATGGACATAAGTTTGAGCAAACTCCAGGAGATAGTGAGGATAGGGAAGCCTGGCATACTACAGTCCATGGGGACACAACTTAGTGACTAAACAACAACTCAATAAAAAGTTCCTTAGTTCTACATATCAATTACCATGTACCAGGCTCTGTACTAGGCATAGCAATTAATCAAAGAACCTGATGTGGCCACTTCTGATTCCTAAACCTTTAGCATAATATACCCACTATCAGTAAATAGTTTAGGTTTTCTTACAGTAACTGAAATAAGTGATTCCTTCAATTAAGTAGTGATTAGGAAAACAGTTTTATTGATAAGCTTTCCCCTTTAATTTTACATGCTTCATAATTATACCTACCACTAGAATGTTTATATAATTCTTATAATTCTTAAAAATTTGTATAAATGTTTTTATTCTTATAAAATTCTAAAAGACATAATTCTTATAAAATTCTTAAAATCCAAACTATTAAAACAAAATCAAACTAAATATTATTTGGTAAATTGATTTGATAGACAACTTAAAATAATAATTATATTACACTTTTCTGCTTTGATAAAACTGTTATCAAATTATAATACATGGGTCAAATTGGTCTTGGAGATGATCATTCCTTTAGCCTACTTCAAAAACAGTAAAATTTTATAAAAATGTAAATATAAGATAGAGTGTACATATATAGCTCAAAGAAAAATGACTTTACCAACTTAACTGCAAGAGCAGATGCTGGCTGAAATTATCAGTCAAAAGTTGGATATCTCAAAAGAAATATTTAAAAAGAATAATAAAATTAATTTTTTTCTTATTCTAACAAATTCAAGTTTACTGTAGCTTGCAATATGATTATTTAAGTCCCATCAGCCTTATGATAGCCTAACTCTAAACAACAGTACATCATTTGGGAAATATCCTCAAAGATCTTAGAACAAAATCAACTATAAAAACTGAAAAATACATTTAATATCACTAATTACTACATTTTCCTTTGAGGACACATCCTAAAGTTCCCCATGGATTGTCGCTGAATTAGGTCCACTTATTAGGTCATTCAACAGAATATTTACAGAATACCTTCTTGTGTATTTTGCAATTAAACTAAAGGCTCTAACTTCTGTATACAAACAAGTCTTAATGGCTAAAACACTAGAAAATAGCAAAGCTGTATTAACTTACTTTCTTTAATGATGTTTATAATTCTACTTTTGAAATGGTAAGAACAGAAATGTTTCTTGATCGAATCATCTAGATTGCTCAAAGGCTTCTTGACAGTATAAGGCAATAAAAGCATGAACACTATTAATAAAACAGTGGCTCAATCTTCAGCATATGGTAGCAAGGTTATTTAAATTAAAAGAAAAAAACTTTTATAAAATACCAAGGAGTCCATGATGTATAACTTCAGCAGAATGTATAAACTTCATGAATATTAGAGCATTGAAAAATAAAAGACATAAACTGTACTCAAAGGACATACTGATGTTATTAAATGGCATAGAAAAGTCCTAAAAGAATAAAATTGCCAAATGCATGAAAGTCAGTAAAGCACAGGTTCACGGCACTAGTAATTTAAGGACAGTAAGAATTTCATAAAGCTCTGATGCTTTGTTTTCCAAATTACATTTTATAATTCACTATACCCATGAAGTCAGGATTTGAAAATGGATAGGATTTTTATAATAATAGCTTACATCTTTATTACTATTGTCTCTACAATTACATTGGTTGCCCCTCTTGAAAACAGATACAACTAGCCACAAAAGAGAGCTTAGTAAGACGATGTATTAATATTTATATAACATTCAGTATTAAAATAATATGCACAAATGGCATATCAATGTATCAGAGTTTATATACATATGTACCACAGGCTCCTAAAACTTCTTTGACCTTCCCTTCCTTCCTTCAATCCACCACAGTGATCAACTTGGGACCGTAAAGCTACCTACCATGCCATGGAGCATGTCTTCTATCTTTAGTGTTTTCAAGAGTAACTTCCATGGAACAACAGTCCTTGAGGAAATATTAATAGGTATAAAGTAAATCTGGGAAACAATTTATCTCTACCTTCCTATAGATTCACAATGCACCATGATATACTAAAGGATCACAAAAATAGAAAGATATTAATCCACTGCTTATATAATTAAGCAAGGAACATTTTGTCTGTCATGTTCCCATTAGCTTCTTGCAGAACAGGGTTCAAAACAATACCAGCATGGAAAGAGTATGACAAATATTCAATGTCAATTAGTGGGGAATGGTCTTCAAAAGAGCTCCATGATCCCAACGTATTTTAAAAACCACAAGACACTGTTATGGGTTGAAATAAATCTCTCCAAGAAGTTATGTTGGAGTGCTAAACCCCTACTACCTCAGAAGGTGACTGGGATTTTGTGGTTTTGTTGGAGATAGAGTCTTTATAGAGGTTAGCAAGTTAAAATGAGAAAGTGAAAGTGTTAGTTGCTCAATGGTGTTCGACTCTTTGTGACTCCATGGACTGTAGCCTGCCAGGCTCCTATAAACATGGGATTTCCCAGGCAAGAATATTGGAGTGGGTTGCCATTTCCTTCTCCAGGGAGTCTTCCTGCCTCAAGGATCGAACCCAGGTCTCCTGCATTGCAGGCAAACTCTTTACAGTCTGAACCACCAGGAAACCTCCAAAATGAGATAGGGTGCGTCCTAATCCAATATGACTGGTCTTCATAAAAAGGAGAAATTTAGACAGAGAAAGAGACATTAATAGAGGGAAGGTGATATGAAGACATAAGGAGAAGGCCATCTATCAGGAAAAGGAATGGAGCAGATTTTTCCCACACAGACCTCAGTAGGAACTAATAACCCTGTTGACAGCTTGATTTTGGACTTCTCTAGCATCCAGAATTTTGACACAAAACATTTCTGTTCTTTTAAGCTAGCCAGTTTATATTAATAGTAGCTTGTCACAGCAGCCCCAAGGAAACAAACACAAACACATCATCAACTCCTATCTTATACTCACATGTACATGAGTAATAATGGTAGTATTAGTAACATTGCCTAATGCTGGAGAAGATAGAAACAAGTCTTCTGTCTTCACTACATATGAGTTATACTCACTAAAGTCAGGTTGTAAATTAAAAAGTGCCCTGTTCCCAACTACTTGTCTTAGAGTTGCTTTACTATACATGTTTTATTTACCCAAGATCTTCCCTGGTGGCTCAGGTGGTAAAGAATCCGCCTGCAATATGGGAGACCCAGGTTCAACCCCTAGGTTAGCAAGATCCCCTGGAGAAGGGAATGGCAACTCACTCCAGTATTCTTGGCTGGAGAATTCCATGGACAGAGGAGCCTATGGACATTTTGCTAAATGCCCTTAGAGTGCCTTTTTCATATAACTATTTTGTTCTATTAAATTGAGAAATTCTTTCCTCCAAATGACAAAATACAAAGAAACAAAATTTGCTCTCATTTTTTTGTTTATTTTGCAAATCTGTGAAAGAAAACAAACATTTGAAATTCAAGATTATCAATTAACTTGAAAGAAGATACAGAAAAATATAAATGAAAAAGAAATTATATGAAAAGTAATTTTACTCTAAAAATAAACTTGAGGCCTCATCCCAAAGAGCTGTTGTTAGAAAAAAAGAATGAGCAGATAAATTAGTATGTTTCTGAGACTCTCTGAAACAAGAAATTCAAGAAGTGGAAGAAAATAGACCTAAAAATGTCTGAAACTGCTCTACTGATTCCTGGCAAAAACAAGAAGACTCAGACTTTTGGGGGCAAAGTGGAGGTCCTCTACTATTAAATGGGATATGTGATGGTTATATTTTTATGTTATCTTGATCCCCCAGGTATTTAGTTAATCACTATTTCTGGGTGTATCTGTGAGGGTGTTTTTGTATGAAATTAACTTTTGAATCAACAGACTAAATATAGCAGATTGCCCTCCCCAAACTGATGGGCTTCATCCAACCAACTGAGGGCTTGAACAGAATAAAAGAATGAGGAAGAAAGGATTCGTTCTTTCTGCTTGATGGTCTTTGACCTGGGATACTGGTCTGCTTTCAGACTCAGAATGGGACTGGAACTTACATCAACAGCTCTCCTGGTTCTCAGGCCTTTGGACTCAGACTGGAACTATACTATTATCTCTCCTGGATTTCCAGCTTAACATCTACAGATCTTGGATCTCTGACTCCATAATCAAGTGATCGTGTAAGTCAATTCTTGTTAGAGTAAATCAGTCAATCCTTCTATCTACCTACATATACATACATACACACACACACACACATACATACATATATGTATTTCAGAATAATGGTACCTCATTTAGGGAAGACTAAAGGATTATATTTTATTGCTTCTATTTTTTGTAGAGAATCAGATTAACAGAGGATAGAAGAAGGCTTCGTACGTGAATTTCAACAATTATGAAAAAGAAGGATGATGGCATCGTAAACATACCCATAATATCCGGTGAATACCTACACGTTTACACTAATACACTAGATTCTAACTACTCACTCAGCATCATTATTTTTCTCCTCTTATAAAAGTGACTGCACAATGCTTAGCTAATTGCATACATTACAAATGAGTAAACGAATGAGCAAATAACTGCAGGGGTATAAATTTCAAGTAGGCTAAATGCTAGCAAGTTGATGTCATCTGATCATTTTGTTAGGGGAAGCACAATGACTGAAACTGCCCACCCTGGCCAGGCATCACAGTAACTATCTGCCTGAGTTATTTTACAACAGGAGTCCCGGTGAGAAACACGGAACTAACAAGCCACCACTAACCAGAGGCGTTCAGGAAAGGTCAAAAGGAAATAACACATGTCCGACCACCTCCCAGAATCCTTCTTGCTGGTACCATCCTGGCTGAGCAATGAGTACACCACCAGGAAGGACTCTGAGTCAGAATGATTAGCCAAAGACAACCCGGAAACTCATCCCATCGCCATAAAACCAGAGACTTGGAGCCACTTGGCAGAACAGTTCTCCCGGGTTCCCTCACCCTACTGCTCTCCCCCCAGGCACCTCTGCCCAATAAAGTCTCTTACTTTGTCAGCTCATGTGACTCCTCAGACTATTCACTGCCCAGTGTAAGACAAGAGCCCACTCTTAGGCCCTGCAAGGGGTCCCCCTTCCTGCAACAATTTTATTTTGGAGAGTAACAATAGATGATAATTATCCTCTGTTTTTGAACTAATAGTTTAACTCTGAATAAATATAAAACAATTCTTTGGGAAAAGCAGAAAAAATACTATTAGTTGTGGCTTATGGCTAACTATTCCTCTAAATTATATTTTGCTCTATTGCACAAATAATGTAAGTAAAAACATTTTCCTCCTAAGAATCATTTATATGACAAAGAATCTAAGCTTTAAATATATGGATTCTCACCATGTATAAATTGGCCTTTCCATAGAATATTATAAAACTATTTGAGATTCAGTTAAATGGCTAAATCTCAAATAGTGTTGGCTTTCCAATAGTTGTGAATGAAGAATGACAACTTTAGCCATTTTAAATTCACAGAAAAATTAAGCCCTCAATATAGTCACATAAAAGCGCTTCCCTACACACAACCACCTTCTTCTGAGAAAAATAATTCACAAATTTTGAGTTGGAAAGTACAAACTATTAAAGATAGAACAATAAAGATTTACCATTCTTAAAGACTGGTAGAACATGAATACAAATGTCTTATATTTTGAGAAAAATACAGCTGAAATGGAAAAAATAACATATTTATTTGTCACTTTGACTATGTAATTTTTCTATAAAGGACAATTTTAAGTAGTCTGGGCTAGGTCACCATAGTTGCTAACTCACATTTCTTACCAGAAATTCTCTTTCCATTTGTTATAGTTCTATTTTTTTTTTTTTTGTCTCTGAGAAACTATAGGAAACTTATTTCCAACACTGAGTCAAAATATCCCCTGTAATTTTAAAATAGTGAATATATATTTAGTTCTCAACTAGTAAAATTTGTTATTACTTTGTGATCCTCAGAAATAGTAAGAACTAGACACACTGATGATACATTTTTTATACATGTAATTAAATTCAGGAAAATTAAATGATAACCAGTAATTTGTGAAAAGAATGTTTACTTTGGTATATTCTTACCTATGAAAGGTTATTACTAAAGAAATCATTTAATGTTCACCTTTAGTTGTAGTGCCTTCTCTAAGTTTTCAATCTTTCTTTCAGCTTTTCTCAGCTTCTTAAGTTCCTCTGAGTCTGCGAAAGAGCTCTTTGGGGACAAAGACCTTGAACGTTTCACAGGTGGTTCCTCGAGAATAAAACAAGGACATGGTTGAGCTAGTTGGAACACTGGATTATGAAAGACATGCAAAATTAAAGAACAAGTAATTTTGAATACTAATAATGAATTATAAAAAAAAAAATCCTGCATGGAATACCAGAGAAATAACAAGCGGAATTACCACAGTGCTACCGCTAAAGGTTTCTCTGTGACTCGTTAATGAGAATATTCATTTACATTTACATTGTTTCTTTCAGAATAATGATGTCCCATTAGGGAAGACTAAAGGGTTATGGACTCAGAAATGCAAGAAGCCTCATTACAAAGGAGGGGATGGAGGCTGGTCTAATTGCTCTACGAGGGTCCAAGGTTACACTTGATAGGACAACCTGAAACAAGAGGGAAAGGGTTTCTTTCCCTTTGAAATAGTTTAACACACTGTGAAGTCGAAGGAACAATATGCTTGAGGAATATAAATACAACAGACAGTAGATCTTACACCATAATGACCATATGGTCATTAACTATAATGTGGCTAACTAGAGACGAGAATGTGTGTTTATATTATGTACAGCTTCATATACCAATCTGGAGAAGGAATATGTGAAAGCAACTATTAAGCTGGGCAACATATTGCTCATGCTTACTGCATGTCCTTATGAAAAAGAAAGAAAATTCTGTTCAAAATATCACTCTCATTTTCTTGATTTTTTTTAAAAAAGCAATGAAACATCAAAGCAGTACATTTTTAAAGTTCAGCCATATAGCACAAAATCAAATTAGATTCTATTCAATTTTAGGATTTTTTTTTCATTTAAATTAAGCTCAATGCGTGAAACTATTCCAAAATTGCAAGAAACATATATGCATTTATTATCTATCTATATATATATATATATATATATAGATAATATATATAATAAAGCTCATTCTTCTGAAAATTACTAATAATATTAGAGGTAGTAAATAAGAATGCCACATAAACATGAGTCTCATTTTAAATATTTCTTTTACTAAGACAGTTTGTCTTACTCACAGGAAAATTCAAAAGAATGAGAAACAATTATCTTAAAAACATGATTTTCTACTTTAAAAAATATTTTCTACTGCTGAAGTAAAAAGTGTGAGAAATATACCTCTTAAACTCTTTACTTTTAGGAAAAGTTTACTTCAATTCATATAGAAAGAATATATTTACAGTCTGATATTCTTGACTTTTTATATTAGTCAATGTTCATAGAATCTTTTGCAGCATAACAAGAACATTCAATAAATACTATGAAAAGGAAAAGCTGAGACATTAATAAATAAGAATCATGTTACAAAAAATTTACTTTTTCTCCCCTGTTACACCTTTAACTCTGAAAATATGTAACTGCATGTATTAATATTACATTTCAATTTATAATTTATATTCCACACGAGTAGTATTTTAAATATCACATCCAAATGAAATAGAAACATTAAGAAATATTTTTCTTCTGATGAAAATTAGAACATTGAGTTAAGGGCTAATACCACATTAAAATTTCTACTTAGATTAATTTATCTATAGATTAGATAGATGAGGCATACTTAGCAAAACTTTTTAATATAAGAATGTTAATTTACTGCAAAAGAGGCATATCACTACTAATAAATTTAGTTAATTAAATTAGGAAGATATTACTCAATCTTCAAAAAGGGAAAACTTGCCAGTCCCAATCATGATTTTATAAAACATCTGACACATGATATTTTTTAAAAGCTTTCAGAAATATAAACAGAGAAGTAAATGATGCTGTTCATTTTTTAACTTCATCACTTGCCTTGCCAGCCTCATCCTGACAAATTCACAAAATGACGAATGTCCCTACCTTACGTTTCCCTTCAGTACTTGTCAAGATGCTCTTGTCTGAGGAACCCTTGTTGGTAGATCTGTTCTCTGACAGTTTTTCATTTGCTATTTTCAGTTTCTCCTGTAAATACTCAATTTCAGACTTCTGTGAGACCATTAAGGTTTCTAAGCTCGATAAAGATGGCTGTTGAGAAACCTGTTTAAAAAAAGTATGCATCTTACATTATTTACACATTCATGCAAATATTTATATGTTATTATATTATATAAATCATAAGTATTCCAAGAAAGAATATTCCATTTTAAAAATAAATTATAAACCTGCATTAGCTAAGCTTCTATCCTCCTTATAGAATGGCATTTTCCAATAAAATAACCAAGAGTTTGTATACAAATTTTTATAAATACGTCTGTCATGCAGATTTTTAGAAGAAAAAATTTAAAGCATGGATGCATGATATATACAACTTATCTATAAAATTATTTCAAATTACTGATTATACACATAAGTATTTCCTCAGTAAATACTCAATGCAATACCACTGAATATAAGCCTCAGAAAAGTGAACCAACAGCACTATAGTAACTAGCTTTTAATGCATTATAATTTATTAATAACAACTCAACTGAGATTTTTTAAAGTCAACAGAGTTTACATTATTCTCCTTTGAAACTCATTCCCATGTCACATAAACTGTTAATGGTAAGCACCACATTTTAGCAACAGAAATCACAGGAAAATTAAGTTTGTAGGAAACCTGTTCATGAAAACTAACATTCCACAAAATTGTACCACCATCTTTACCAAATATATTTGAGACCATTAAAATCCATGCACACACATTATTTCAAAATAACCATTCGTTCACACACACACAAGCAAAACAACACTAGATCATAGTAAAACAATGTATTTGTTGATTTCCAGGAAAGAAAAGTCAGTACTTATGATTTTAATATTATCAATATGGATGCAATAGCCCTGAAAAAGGTTTCATTTAAAATATGGATAGCCCCATCCTTCCTAAATGATATTTCTAAGGATTATAAGAAAAATATGTATGCTTAACTTTTCCAAACTAACAATGAGAAATATTATTTTTTTCTAAGTTTGATTACTTTTCCTTTTTTTTAGGGGATAGGCATATTTTTCCTAATTCTAACCTATAATTTTTATAAAGAGAAAGATGATCTCAGTATACTATTATCATACTATTACATTATACTATCTATTATAATCTATTATATATATAGTATAGATATATATAGTATCTATATATATATAGTATACTAGATACAGTATAGCATAGTATACTATACTATTACATTATACTATGTTATGCTATAACATACTACTGTACTTTCCTCATACATAAGTCACCTGATATGTTTCCCAATCTTTATTCTGTCACAACACTATATATTTTTCTCGGAATGTTGTTTATATTTTATGTTTACCACACTTATAACATTAATTTTTACTCTATTAGCTTGCATTGAACATCAAATTAAAATAGTTTAAGCACTTTTTCCCCAAACTCTAAAAGACTTTTGACCTATTCTTTCTCTTCCTTTAAACCACTGTACATCTTTTATTTATTCTTTCCTCTTTTGTAACGAATTTATGATGCTTATAAATATTTCCTTTGATTGGCCTGCCAATCTGAACAATTTACAAAGATGACCTAAACCTTGGAACAGGAGTTCTGGCTTTATTAAATAAAATTATAAAGAATATATTAACATTCCATCATTTGCCAAAGACATTTTAAATAAATTTTCAAAGTCAAACAAAAATTTAGAAAAAAACAAGAATAACATGACTTTAGTTATTGTTATATCCAATAAGCAATCCTGTGCTCTTTAACAAATGAGTTTTCTAAGTCATTAGTGGGTTATAATACAATAGATAAGAACATAAAAAAAACATGAATGTTTGGTCAAGAAGCTGCAATCAGAAATAATTACAATATTTATCAAGATACTGAAAAAGTCCAACAGTGGACATTGCTACTATAATAATATAAGATTTCTTATTTAGGCAGCATTCCTTTAAAATTCCTCAGAAAATAGTAACAGAACTTCAAAACTAGAAAATACTATTCAAGTAGTACTTAACTCAAGCTCACATAGGAGTCATAATGTAAATAAAAAAGTAAAATGAGTTTGTTTTTAAATTACAGCTTTAGAATTCCTTCAACAGGGACACTTTGTATTCATGTTGAACATACAGATATATACTTTACTTTCAAAAGGAAATGTATGCCTGTTCCCAGTTTTTCAGAAGTGTAGTCTTCTCTCCCTTGTCCTTTAACCCTTTTGCTAGGGATACATGCAGAAGAAGTATTTCACTTTTATTATAATATGACCACTTTTAAAATAATAAGTAAAATCAAGTCACAGTCACTTTCATTTCTGAGGAAATAAGGAGGGTATTTGTGGTAGTAGCTATTTAGCGACAGCCAGTTGTTTTCATAGAGAAAAGTGGTGCACTAATGCCAGATTTACTGATTTTTCAAAAGAATGGAAGAATTCAAATTTCTAAGAGAAATCTAATTTTAAAAGGTTGGCCAGACTCAGTTTGTGACTGTTGTAGCTTCAAAACATGGTGGTGGGACTATAAATAGGAACACATTTCCTATGGAAATTTTGAATATGAATCAAAGAACAGAAAATTGTACCCAGCTTTTAACTTTGTTCTAATCATGCTGAAGGTTGATAAAGATATACATGATAAATGCTGAGTGAGGAAAGCACATGTTATAGAAGAATACAGAATACTGTACAGAAATAGGTTTCACCAAACCCTGAAATTTATAGCATTATTTCTGAATGGAGGTAAATTTTCATCATATGTATATGAATTTCCTTAATTTTTAACATTGAACATGGAACATTTCACTAAATAGTTTTAAAAATGTATTTTTTCTGCAAATAAAAGGAATAAAAAATTCAGTGTAAAAATTTCAGTACAGACAGGGGAAATATAAATGAAAGTCTCTCCATAATATCATCTCTCCAAATTCACTAATGATAAATTTGGAATATACTTCCCATACTTTAAAGAGAAAAGGAAAACTGTTTTAATATACACTTTAAATTGCTTTTCTATTACTAATTTTATTTTTTAGAACAGCTTTATATTTACAGAAAAACTGAGCAGATACTAAAGTGTATCCCACTCCCACCTACCTAGTTTTTCCTATTACTAACAACTAAAATGAATATGATATGTTTATTTAAATTAATGAACCAATTTTCATATATTATTTTGACTGAAGTCATTGGTTTATTCAAATTTCCATACTTCTCACCTAATATCCTCTTCTGTTCAAGGATACCACATACATTTCACCTGTCATGTCAGCAACTTGGCTGGGATAGATTCTCAGACTTTTATTTTTGCTGACATTGACAGTTTCACAGAGTGCTATTCAAGTTTATCATAGGATGGCCCTACATTGGAGTTTGTCTATGTTTTTATCATGATTAGACTGGGGTTATGAATTTGGGGACGGAATATCACACAGGCATCATACCTTATCAAGGGTACACACTTTCAACATGTTTTGACTAATTACATAACCTGATTACACTACCAAATTAGTGTTTGTCAAGTTATTCTGCTGTAAAGTTACTCTTTTGTCCTCCATACTATACTCATGTAACCTGCTTTTTAAATTCAGTAATTACATACAATTATTATAGGTATAATATATATATGAGGAGATATAGATATCCTCATATATCGTTACTTATTCTAACCCATTTTAAGTGCTGTTTTAGAGGTTTAGCAAGATCAAGACAATCAATCACCTGTCTGTGGAAGTTCATTGTATCTATTGCCCTTAATAGATAGAATCTTGAATCTTTGAAAATTTAACTTTTCTTGCTAAGAATTATAGTATTTTATAAACTTTTTTCTCTAACATCAAAAATCCTTGTGCACCTTTTAGTTTACAGTCTTGGAAGATAATGGTACGGTGCTAGACCATAGATAATCTGATAAGAGATGATCAGTGGAGTACGCATTCAAATGCCTCCAAATGGAACTAATCTCTTTAAATTAACCATTATTAATACATAACTTCTCTTTCACATTTATTCACAGAGGCAATTTTGATCAAAAACTCCTAGGAAAATTTTGAATAGAAGGGGGAGGTGAAGCCTTGTGCCAATTACTATTAAAATATTATATAAATTAAATACCTAGTCAAGATGCTTTAAATTCAAGCAACATTGTATGGCATTATTAAAGTGAAGGCTGAGTGAATACTGCCTAATAAATAGAAATTTTTTTCACATTTCACACAGATATGAAGAATTATAAGTTAATTTGTTTTGCCCTATTTTTATTTAATTTATACTAATTTGCTTTACTACTTCATTAAAATAATAATAACTAGCATTTAATGAAAAGCATTGAGTGCCTAACTTTAGGTAAGCATTTCACAAACATTGTCTCACTTATTTACAAAATTTATGAATTCCAAACCTATCAACATATAGAATAGTCTACTGCAAAACAAAAATATTTGCAAAGGACATGTACTTCAGCAAAAAGAAAAAAAAAAAAACAGTTTCTCTACAAATAATACCTCACTGGAATTTAAGTATAAACACATGCGTGTAATATGTGTATATATAAAATATATAACCCCTATGAATATATATATATATCAGAATATATACATGTATCTGAGAAACTGACAACTTGAACAACAATTCTCTGAAATGCAACTCAAATTCTCTTGAAAAAGACAGTATTTTAAAACTGCACGTATATAATTTTATTCTCATGAAATCCTGAATCTGTACAAAAACTTAACATTTTATTTAAAATTGACTTCAGAAATTCAGAAATATATCCAATTTAATAAACATCATTAGCTGAATCATCCATAACCTGAAAACAGATGGCTTCAATAATAATCATAAAGTTTAAATTAATAAAAAAAGAAAACTTTTAAATCAACATGATATCACAAATTAGTCTTTTCACAAAAGTTCACAAATGGAGCTAGGTGTACCAACTTAAACTTACATATCCCTTCTAGGAAGACTATGAGATGGAGTAATAAATGTCCAGCATCAACAGTTAGCTAGCACTCACCTTTAAAAAGTACAAATAATTTCATTTCTTCCATCTGCTCACTTTTAACCCAAACATACTCAGATTACATTTAGAGAGAATAAAATTAGTTACGTTTAGGTAAACTTTAAAATTTCACCATTTCCTTTCAAAAGCACCAACCTAATAATAAAATACAGAAAAATTCTGTACTATACAGTAGTCAAATTAAACTTTCCTTCAGTATCTAACACTTGTGTAGTATAGCCAAATCAGGGAACAGCAAAATAAAAGGGAAAACTTCAACATCCCAAGTTTACTTCCCCACACCATGTAAAGCTTAACACTGAATGGGTTACAAATGAATGGTTAATTGGCTTACAGTCACATCCACTAGATAATATTATCTTTGTTATAAAATTGAGCAACCAAAAGCTAATTATTTCTTCTGTGACATATAAATATCAGACTGCACTGACAAAAACTAGTGATATTTACATGTCACAGAAGAGTGTGTAGGGTATTAACTGTGTGGTATGCACACTGACTACAAATTCTAATAGCAACAGTAACCAATCCTGGACTTCTTAAAAATTAGGATAAAAAGACTAAGTGATTTTTCTATAGATTTGTTTATCTTAAAAAGAAAAATTAAACACAATCAGCTTTTCCCAAAACATGTTATAAACCTCATAGTCTAACAGAATTCTGAATTTTAAAGTATATCCGTTAATGGTGTCCTAAAATGAATCTCTAGATTCAAGAAATCAAATGTGTAATTCATAGCCTATTATAATTCATACTCTAGGTTTTCTAAACATTTAACACTTATGTCACCAGTAAAAAAAAAATCAAAATTTGTTCACTAATGGTATAAGCAAGGGACTATGCTTGTTATGCATTATCATCTCTATACATTAAAACCTCAATCATACTCAAACAAATTCACTAAAGTGTGGTTTTCAATCTGCTAACTATGCATTCCATAATAGCCTGTAATTATTAAAAACTGACAAGAAAGCTACGCCACCTGTGTTTATGTGAAGCCAGGTAATGAAAAAAACAACAACGCTGTCATCACCTCTCAATTCCTGATTGCATTATCAAAACTGTAGCCGAGTTTGGCATCTGGGTGTGACCTTGTTAACTGCTAGGGTAATTAAATTTATTCTATTGGGAAAAAGGATGATAAATTATTAGCAAGAAGATTTTGTTCACATTTTATTAAATTGGCCTGTCAAAGGGTTGGCCAAATTATCAAGGGCCTCATTTATTGGAGGCCAGCCATATTGCCACATCTGTTACAATTATTTATAATTTCAGCAGTTGAAAACCAACTGAGTTAGGCATCCGCCATGTAAAGTAATTTACAAATTATCTGATGAGGGAGTGTTTTAGCTTCTCCCTCATTTCTAGCCAGCAGAAAGCCGCGCTGTAATTACAGAACACGATTAGGTTCTTTGGGGAACTTATCTTGCACTCATAGCCATAGTAAGATGCAGCAAGAACATATGGAGGAGCTTGTGCTTCTACTCCCTGAAGCTCGTGACCCGCCTGCCGCTGAGCCCTTGAGTTGAATTTGAATGAGAGTGCCATGGCTAATGTTCTACACATGCACCATTTATGCCACAAAACAAATCGGATCACTGTTAATTATGAAGCAGCTATAATCAGGCCTTCACATCTGTGTAATGTGAAGCGCAGTAGGCTGTATGCCAATAATGTATGACTACCTTTGGGTCGCAAATTGCGAGCCATATTGCCTCAGTAGTAGTTACTGAATTCAAAGTAACTCCTTTGATAAAAGCCCATCACATGGATATTTTTATCCAGCTTTATATATAAAAAAAAGGAAAAGCAAACCCAAAAGCCTTTCTTTATCAGCTATTGACCAGAACAGTTAAAGCATATGGCACAAGTTCATTAATGAACAACACAGAGCACTTTAATTTAATGAAACCACTTGAGCCATAAAAATCAGATTTAGTTAATTCCCTCTCTTCTGTTTTTTTCACATCGAGCCTAAACCTAGGATCTTCTTAATAGTACAGGTTATCAAGACACAGAATACATTTTTTACAAATTTACAGAGAACATTAAAAGCTTGTGTTGTACCTTTAAAAGGAAAGGCCAAAATATAGTTTATTTTACAAACTTAATTTCATCACAAATATCATGTAAGATAAATTATTTCATTTTTAGAAAGTGAATCCTAGCGGCTGTATTCTAACAACAACAAAAAGATAGTCTTTCTTCCATGAGAAATCTTTTCATGGAAAGGCAGCTAAACAAGCTGCACCCAGATGGCAAACCAGCTACAGTTTAATTAATCCACTAAAAGCCATTCACATTTCAGTAACGGTAATGTAATTTTGAATAATAGTAGGAAAAAAAATCACTAAAACATTCTTAAGTTTTATTATAGCGGCAAGAGAAGTGCCACTATAGAGTAGTTAAAGTTGAGATGCAGTTTCTATTATACATGCTAAATTTCTAGATTTTAATATCTTGGGCTGTTTCATTCTTCTTGGAACTTAAAGCAGGCTTAAAATATCAGAATATCTATTGGAAGCCTTTTTTAGAAGCAGTTTATTTTTTATGCAAGGAAGTAGAGTTGCATGATTAGAATGAGTTCAAATCATAAATACACAAATAGCTGTAGGAAGAAAGTTTATAGTTAACACACAAAAGACAAAGACTTTAAATTTTTATTTCAAATAAAAATGTTCTTCATTTATAAAACATAAAAATCATGTCATAATACAATTTTATTATTGTTTTCTCCTGAAGACTGATTAAATATTAAACTGTTAAGAGATCATTCCCCTTATACTCTGTGCCTACCTATGGATTTGTGCCTACACATGGATTAAAAGCATAAACTAGTTGAATATAATTAAATCAAGCAATAAAATACAAAAATTTTTACTTAAAGTAATGCTGTAAAGTAAATCAGCTTTTCAAAATGAGTTTACACATAAAATTAAAAATTAGTTGCATGTGAAATACAATGGTTATAAGCATAACTCAAAAGTACTTTATATATGACACCTTGTCCTAAATAATTGAAAAAATTGTTTTGGTGCTATAGTAGCAAGATACCTAGGGAAAATATAAGACTTAGATTCCTCTATGTTGAAAATGAGAAGAAAGTATAACAATACTAGGGTAAAAATTATAAAAAGCAAGCAAAAGCAAACAAATTATTAACTTTGGCATAATATTTCCTAACTACAGTATGACAAGGCTTAATAGCATCCTGAGTCTAAATCACTACAATCTGATTTCCTCCCTGCCAAGTGAGAAATTAAAACAGTTTAGTTGTTGCCAAATAGCCACTACCAACACTACACTCCCTGGTTGGCAAGAAATAAGAGCTAACAAATACTGGTATTTTTTTCTCCTTTGCTTTGTTGCAAAACTATACAAAATCAATTCGGCACTATTAAAGAAAAGACAACTATTTAACATCATAATTAGATGACTCCTTGAAAAACTGATGCTCTAATTTTCCACCTACTTACTGGAATTGCTGTGTCAAAGAATACATTGTGGGACAGGCTAAATGGTTATGGAACCAGGATATACCCTTTTTCATGTGTTCATTTAAAAAGCATTTCTCAAAGTCAAAATATCAATTACTGGCAAAGACATTAAGGATAAGAGCATAAGACACCAACTTTTCTTGTCTTCAAGGAGCTCATAGTTCAGAGGGGAGACAGACAAGGAAAACAATGAAGTTTAGTACCTGCTAATGCACAAAAAAGGTATACATCTCAATCTTAAAAGAAAAGGTTCAAAAAAAGGTTTCAATAATTATCTTGGAACTAAGTCTAGAAGGTCTAGAAATAGTTAATGAACTAGACAATCAATAAACTGTGAAAATATCTGTGATAAATATTACATTGAGTTTATTTCCTATGTATATATCAGAGGTTATATTTATATAAATAAATTATATGTATATATAGATAACATGTATATAATTTTAAACAAATAAATAAATACACAAACTGATAGAACATTCACAATAAAACCAAGACTGAAAGTGAAAAACCTCACTAGTTTCCAGAGATGAAAAAGAAAATAATGAATCACCAAAGCTGTTTTTAGATTATAATAAAGCTTGCAAGGTTATGAGAAGTGGGCACTCTCATACACTGAAAAGAAAACTTGGCATAATCTTTCTGCAATGTAACTTAGCATGCATGGTATATATTCAAAATCCTGAGGTTCATTATCTTTGACATAGGGATTTTACTTTTAAGAATTTATCCTGCAGAAACAAGTGATGAGAATATAGATAGATGAATGAAAATGGTCATCATAGTATAAAATCAGTGGAAATAGAAAAAAAATACATTGAAATAAGTTAAACGGCCCAGAGGAGGGAAATGTTTAGGTTAAAAAATGGCACATTCCTACTTAAACTATTAGGCAATCATAAAAATGTTTTCAAATGTTTGTGTTGTGCTCATCTGCTCAATCGTGTCCGACTCTTTGTGACCCCAAAGGTCTGTAGTCCTCCAAGCTCCTCTGTCCATGAGATTTTTCAGGCAAGAATACTGGAGTGGGTTGCCATGCCCTCCTCCAGGGTATCTTCCTTACCCAGGGATCAAACCCAGGTCTTGCACACTACAGGTGAATTCTTTACTGACTGAGCCACCAGGGAAGTCCATTCTCATGCTGCTGCTGCTGCTGCTGCTAAGTCACATCAGTCGTGTCCAACTCTGTATGACCCCATAGACGGCAGCCCTCCAGGCTCCCGTCACTGGGATTCTCCAGGCAAGAATACTGGAGTGGGCTGCCATTTCCTTCTCCAATGCATGAAAGTGAAAAGTGAAAGTGAAGTCGCTCAGTCCTGTCCGACTCTTCACAACCCCATGGACTGTATAGCCTGCCAGGCTCCTCCGTCCATGGGATTTTCCAGGCAAGAGTACTGGAGTGGGGTGCCATTGCCTTCTCCCATTCTCATGCTAGTGATGAACTATTTTGAAAAAGAAAATATTAAAAACCAAGAAAGTGAAGCAGTAAGAAGATTGTAAGGTTAAAGTCAAAATGACCAGGTAGATTTGGGAAAAAAACAAAACAAACCAAATATAGCTGAAAAGTTTATTGCAACCCCTCTATTCTCTATCTCATCTTTTACAATTAGACTCTCTCTTCTACGTCCACTCACCTCTTTCATATTCTCCATCATGCTGAATCTCTGTACTATATTCTCTATAATTTTGTCACGGTAATGGCCCAATTTTCCAATTCTTTTTTTTAGCTCAATAACTCATTGGATGAAAGTTATATTATTACCAAAACCAGATAAAGATAGTACAAAAAGTTATATAACAGATCAATTTCAGACATAAATAGAGATTTAAAAAACAAGCATTAATAAGACAAATAAAGCAATATATAAAATGTTAGAAATGTCCCAGGTATCAAAAGATAACAATTTGATAAAATTTATCACCATTTATAATATTAGTTTATCAGATTCTTTAATCTGATAAAAGGGTATCCATAAGAAACTTACAGCTAACTTCATAGCCCACAGCAAAATATTCCCTTTAATATTAGAAACAAGATAAGGACACCCACTCAAACCACTTTACTTATATTGAACTTTTGTATGGTAAAATGTATAAATAAATAAATTTTCAAAATACGTATAAAATATATAAATAAATATGTAAAATATATAAATAAATATCAATATAACAAATTAGGACTTTCAAGGAAAAAACAAACTTCCATCATTACAGACTATCTCCAGAGAAAGCTCCGAGGATCTAGAAAAAAATTTTAGAATTATTAACAGATTAGCAGGGTAGCTAGAAATAAGTTAAAGAAAATCAACTGCATTGCTATATACAGAAACAGAAAACCTAATAAAAATGCAAGTAGCTAAAACAACAACAAAAATGTGAGCTACTTAGAATCTAATAAAATACCTTAAATATTACATATCTAATAAAGGGATGTAAGACCTTAATGGGACTTCCTAGGTCGTCCAGTGGTTAAGAATCCACCTGCCAATGCAGGGGACACAAATGCGATCCCTGGTCCAGGAAGATCCCACAAGTTGCAGATCAACTGAGCCCCTGCTCCACAACTATGGAGCCTGCACCCTGGAGCCCATGTGTCACAGCTACTGAGCCTACGTGCCTAGAGCCTGTGCTCCACAATATGAGATGCCATCACAATGAGAAGGCATCACACTACAATGGGGAGTAGCCCCTGCACACCACAACTGGAGCAATAAAGACCCAGCACAGTCTATAAAGCTACAATAATAAATACAATGTTGTTCTTTCAGAGATTTAAAAAAAAAAGTCACCCAACAGCAAATTTGTTGTTCAGTTGCTAAGCTGTGTGCAACTCTCTGTGATCCCAAGGACTGCAGCACGTCCGGCTCCCCTGTCCTTCACTATCTCTTGGAGTTTGCTCCAATTCAAGTCCACTGAGCTGGTTATGCTATCTAAACATCTCACCTTCTGTCACACCTTCTCCTTTTGCCTTCAATCTTTCCCAGCATCAGGGTCTTTTCCAATGAGTTGGCTCTTTGCATCAGGTTGCCAAAGTATTGGGGCTTCAGCTTCAGCATCAGTCCTTCCAAAGAATATTCAGAACTGATTTCCTTTAGGACTGATTTGTGTGATCTCCTTGCTGTTCAAGGGACTCTCAAGAGTCTTCTAGCCCCACAATTTGAAAGCATCAATTCTTCGGTGCTCAACTTTCTTTACAGTCCAACTCTCACATCCATACATGACTACTGGAAAAGTCCATAGCTTTGACCATATGGACCTTTGCTGACAAAGTGATATCTCTGCTTTTTAATACAGTCTAGGTTTGTCATAGCTTTCCTTCCAAGAAGCAAGCAACTTTTAACTTCATGGCTGCAATCACCTTCCACAGAGATTCTGGAGCCCAAGAAAATAAATTCTGTCATTGCTTCCACTCTTCCCCTTCTATTTCCCAGGAAGTGATGGGACTGGATGCTATGATTTTAGTTTTTTGAATGTAGAGTTTCAAGCCAGCTTTTTCACTCTTCTCTTTTGCCCCCATGAAGAGGCTCTTCAGCTCCTCTTCATTTTCTGCCATTAGAGTGGTATCATCTGTATACCTGAGGCTGTTGATCTTTCTCCCAGCAGTCTTGGTTTCGGCCTGTGATACAGCCAGCCTGGCATTTCGCACGGTGTACTCTGCATACAAGTGAAACAAGCAGGGTGCCGATATACAGCCTTGTCATACTCCTCTCTCAGTTTTTAACCAGTCAGTTTTTCCATGTACGGTTCTAACTGCTGACCCACTTAAATATAAGCCCATATATACATGCAATGATAAATGTCATTGATTTTATGTAATACAGAAGCATATAATAACAAAGATTAGTATCCAAAATAATTTCAAAAAAGAGATAAATATTCTAATAGAAAAAATGGCAAAGAACACAAACAAGTATTTCACACAGTGTAAATATAGGAAGCTCGAGCTCATTAGAAATCAAAGAAATACAAAATGAAATCAAATGAGATATGTTACTCTTTTTTAAGAATCTAAGCAAGAAATCTGTAACTAAGACAGCCATTCTGGCAAATAATTTGGCATTTTCTTGTAAGCTTGAATATTTACATTTCATGATTGGTGACTTCACCCTTAGCAATACATCCTAGACAAAGTTTTGCATATGTGTGTCAGGAGACATGTACTACAAAGTTCATAGCAGCAGTGTGTAAACATTCCTATAGTTAAAAAAAAATTTAACGTTAATTGACAAAAAGTGTGGATAAATTGTAGTTTATTCATACAACAGACTGTTGCATAAAAAAGGAAAAAAAATTATTGCTACACTCAAGAACAGTGAGTTATGTTACAAAAATAAAATTCAAGGAAAAAAATCCAGTTGAAAAGCATGATACACCTATACTATGATACGGCTAAAATTTAAATAAAAGCTGCAGAAATAATATATGATTTATAACCATTTATATTATTTAACAAAACATAGTTTCAGCAGGCAGGGATTAATCACGCAAGTCCAAGGAAAGAAGTTAGATGGGATCAGAGAGTAGCATATAGGTAGCATCAAGGGTGTTGGTGATAGCTACTGGTGGGTATACAGACATTACCTTTATTCTTTGGTAGATTTCAAATATTTAGTAATAAATTTTTTTAAAAGAAAGTGAAGAGGTAGTGGACGGCAGCAGGGGAACTGAGCGCTCAGCCCACCAAGGCAGAATGGACTTTAAGGGAGAAACAGTCTTGGACCATGTGATGTTCTGGTTCAGCTGTGCTGACCAACAGGTGAAGACACGCTGATCCCCCTTCTCCCTCTGGGATCTGGCAGTGGTCATGTATGGATGTGAGAGTTGGACTGTGAAGAAAGCTGAGCGCCGAAAAATTGATGCTTTTGAACTGTGGTGCTGGAGAAGATTCTTGAGAGTCCCTTGGACTGCAAGGAGATCCAACCAGTCCATCCTAAAGGAGGTCAGTCCTGGGTGTTCATTGGAAGGACTGATGCTGAAGCTGAAACTCCAGTACTTTGGCCACCTCATGCGAAAGTTGACTCACTGGAAAAGACCCTGATGCTGGGAGGGATTGGGAGCACAAGGAGAAGGGGACGACAGAAAATGAGATGGCTGAATGACATCACCAACTCGATGGACATGAGTTTGAGTAAACTTCGAGAGCTGGTGATGGATAGGGAGGACTGGTGTGCTGTGATTCATGGTGTCGCAAAAAGTCGGACACGACTGAGCATCTGAACTGACTGAACTGACTGATGAGAAGAAGTCGAGGTGGAAGTGACAAATAGATTCAAGGGACTAGATCTGATCAACAGAATGCCTGAAGAACTACGGCAGGGGTTTTGTAACATTGTACAGGAGGTGGTGATCAACACCATCCTCAAGAAAAGAAAGAAAGTGCAAACATCACTCCTGAATATTCATTGGGAGGACCGATGCTGAAGCTGAAGTTCCAATACTTTGGCCACCTGATGCGAAGAGCTGACTCATTGGAAAAGACCCTGATGCTTGGAGAGACTAAAGGCAGGAGGAGAAAGGCATGACAGAGGACGAGATTATTGGATGGCATCAAGACTCAATGGACAAGAGTTTGTGCAAGCTCCGGGAGATGGTAAAGAACACGGAAACCTCGTGTGTTGCAGTCCTTGGGATATCAGAGAGACATGACTTAGTGACTGAACAACAAATATTATATTAGTTTCATTTATATGATATTATTTTCATTATATTTTAGTAGTAGTAGTAGTATTAAATTTATTACTCTTATTATTTTATATAGTTAAACTGAAAAGTTCAGCAAGGTGTGTTAAAAGTCAAGTGAATGACATGTTTCAAAACAAAGAGCATATTTTATGTCAGATGAAGATCCTGGGTCTTTGGGAGACCTAACCTCTATTTTGTTCTTAGAAAATCCTTTTTTATATTACTGTGTTTGTGTTTGTCACTAAGTCATGTCCAACTATTTGCAACCCCATGGATTGTAGCCCACCAGACTCCTCTGTTCATGGAGTTCTCCAGGCAAGAAGACTGGAATGGGTTGCCATTCTCTTCTCTAGGGGATCTTTCTGACCCAGGGATTGAAACCTGGGTCTCCTATATTGCAGGCAGATTCTTTACTCACTGAGCCACCAGGGGTATTACTGTATAGAACCAAATGGATGAGGCAAGAATTTGCAGCACATATACTAGACTGGAGCCTGTTCCAATAGTCCAGGCGGCATGGCGTGACGGTATACTGCAGTGAATGACAGTGAACATGGCTATGAGAAGGAGGGTAATAATAAGGATTGTAGACATATTTTAGGAAATAGTGAACATGTTGAATCAGCATGCACTGCTCTGCTTTTGAAGGAGAAAGAAGAGTGTCCCAAGATTTATGTTTCATTATATGTACCTTGATGTAAACAATTCTAGATATCAGAATAAACTATTTTGGGCATAGTGAAAAAAAAAAAAAAGAAAGTGAAAACATAAGGTAAAACAACATACAAAAAGACAATTCTCTATCACCTAGGAAAAGAAGGAACAGAGTATCTGTGAAAAGAAATAAAAATTAACAAGCCTCTGGTTAAAATTCACAATCCTATGTTCTGCTGTTAGCCACATGGTGTGTATCTCATTCACAGATAAACAGAGTAATTTTAAGGCTTAGGTTTCTTTTTTGTCCTCTACTGCAATATATTCCTCCAAGGCAAGAAACAGTACTTCTGCATGGAAAAGATAAACAATCACTCTGAGATGAGAATAGGCAGTCATTCCATATTCAGCTAGTTTTAAGAGCAGGGTGCTAAGAAATCCAAAGGTCACAGGTTTCAATCCCATATGAACCAATTAGCTTTGTCCTTTTCTCTGGCAAAGACTGTCAGTTGGCTCACCAATAATTCAGATTATAAGTGAGATCAGGAAAAAGAGAAGATAAATCACCACCAATACAGAAAAAATATCCTGAAACATAAAAAGTGTTTTTAAAAGATGTAACATTGAACTGCTCTAAATGTCCATCATGCATTGCCTCCTATAATCTTCATAAAACTGCTATGAGGTAGGTACTATTTTAAATGTCATTCTTCAAATGGTAAAACTAAGACTTAGAAAAGTTAAATAATCTGTTCAGAGTAACATAGATAAGGGACCTAGATTTCAGAATTCAGGTTGCTACTTACTACTGTGTAAATGTGTGCATGCTTAGTCGCTCAGTCAACTCTTCGCAACCCCAAGGACTGTAGTCCACCAGGCACCTCTGTCCATGGGATTTTCCAGGTAAGAATACTGGAGTGGGTTGCCATTTCCTTCTCCAGCAGGTCTTCCCAATCCAGGAATTGAACCCACATCTCCTGCGATCTTCTGCATTGGCAGGTGGAGTCTTTACACTGAATTACCTGGGAAGTCCCCTAAAACCATGCACTGAAAAGTACTACTAAAACCATTTGAAAAAAATTAAGGATACAAAAAATGGGAAAATTTAAATACTACTTTTTTTTTTTCTCAACTGTACAATTCACTTAACCATTTAGTCTTTTCTTGATCAAAGGGTGATCCCTGGACCAGCTACAACAGGACTATCTTAGAATGTAAAAGACCCTAGTCCAGACCTACTATATCAGAAACTATTTTACAACAACACCCCGACCCCTCCAACTCCAAGTGATTTTACCACTTACCTAGACTATTCTCAATATCCAAGATACACCACAACTTTGTCCCCTCTGGCAGACACTATGCTAATTCACTTCCAACAAGAAGTTAGAACCTCCTAAATTTCAAACTGACACATGCCACTTTTCTGAAAGTCTGGCATTCCTCCTCCTCTCCATACACATGCTCCCTTACAAAACTTGTTTTCACAAAGCTTATGCTTTGTTCATGTTTCCATAATAACACATTTTATAATAACTATTTTCCTGTCTGCATACTCATTAATGAGATTCATAAACACAGACTGCCTTATTCATCTTTGTATCCCTTCATACTAAATCTAGTACCGAGAATCCAGTAGGAGTTTAATAATTTTTAACTATATAATTGAATACTAAATGAATGAATAGATGGGAGGATGGATGGATGGATACAGAGGTGAGTCTAGATGGACTAAATCCTGAAGAAGAGTTACAGTACTGACATGAGAAAGGGTATGTTGCTAATTGAGAGACAATCTGAGTCATCTATTTCTCTCCATTCCTATTTCTCTACTTCAAGGCTCCCACTTCTCTATATATACCTTCAGGGTCCTCTTCCTTCCTGCTGGGAGAAATGCTAGAGTATTCCTTTTTGCCTCAGGAACTGGCAAAACTATTAGCTCAGATGATTAGACCTGAAAATCTTGAATTCATTTTCAATTCTTTCCTCCTTCTTAGTTCATATCTAAGCCATCTTCAATTCTTATAGGTTCTACCTCTGAATTATTTCCAAAATCAAACTATATCTCACAACCTGTTCTAAGTACTCACTGAGTTTCACCTGGACTATTACAACTGCCTCTTAAACTTGTCTCCCTGCTCCAAGTTTTGCTTTCCAATAGTCTCTTTTTTGCATTGTAGTCAGGGTGATCCCTTTAAAACATAAACTTAAGACTAACTACCCACCTGATTAAAACACTCCAATAGGTTCCATGTTGCTCTTCTACTTAAAACACACCACCTCACTCAGAGTAAAACCTATGTGCTTATGCAGGCCAAACAAGACCATAGAACACCTGATCCCCTCTCCGAGGTCACTTCTATCATCCACTTCCCCACAGCTCTCTTGGATCTAGCCACAATGGATGGCCTCCCTGCTAGGCAAACTCCTGCTTCATGAGCTGGGCATCTATTGATCCCTCCACTTAGAATGCTCTTCCTTCATATATCTAAATAATTCACTCCTTCTAGTTATATTCTCAGGAGTCACCTGATGAGCATAGCTTTCTCTTTAGTTCAGTTCAGTCGCTAGTCATGTCTGACTCTTTCTGACCCCATGAACTGCAGCATGCCAGGCCTCCCTGTCCATCACCAACTCCCAGAGTTTACTCAAACTCATGTCCATTGAATCGGTGATGCCATTCAACCATCTCATCCTCTGTCGTCCCCTTCTTCTCTCGCCTTCAATCTTTCCCAGCATCAGGGTCTTTTCAAATGAGTCACCTCTTTGCATCAGGAGGCCAAAGCAGTGGAGCTTCAGCTTCAGCATCAGTCTTTCTAATGAACACCCAGGACTGATCTCCTTTAGGATGGACTGGTTGGATCTCCTTGCAGGCCAAGGGACTCTCAAGAGTCTTCTCCAACACCACAGTTCAAAAGCATCTATTCTTCAGCGCTCAGCTTTCTTTATAGTCCAACTCTCATAGCCATACATGACTACCAGAAAAACCATAGCCTTGATTAGACAGACCTTTGTTGGCAAAGTAATGCCTGCTCTTTAATATGCTGTCTAGGTTGGTCATAACTTTTCTCCAAGCTTTCTCTTACAATCATATATAAAAAAGCAACATCACTGTCAATCATGATGTGTTTCACACTGTATTATTTTTCTTCAGAATACTTATTACCATGTAACATATGTGTATTTGTTTGATGGTGGTGACTCTCTGACCTGAATGTATGTTCCATGAGTGCAAACATCTTATTTTGTCCCCTAAAGTTTCCTTATCACCAAGAACTGTCAGTGCTCAACATATTGTAGGATATCGGTAAATATTTGTAAAGTAAGTTTAGATATAAAAATTAATAGAGAGTTCTGATTAATAGTATGATTATTGCATTTGCAATAAAATTTTAAAGAAAATGTCCTTAATACACGAAAAATCAACTCTCATTTTAAAAATCTGATTTTTAAACATCTACACTGGTCTTTCAAATAATGGAAGAGTCACTATTCTATAGTTCTGTAAAATGTATATATTTTAAGGTCATTTCATTAACTACATAAAAATTCTTATTCAGAGAAACATGTTGAACAATATCTAATATCCATCCACTTCTCTTTCAAACTCGAATTATATAAGGGAGAGAAAAATTATTTTGAACTTTTTCTTTCACTGTCTCAGCCTGAATTTCTTCAAAGTTGAATACAAATACTATCTTGATCAATCCTGAAAACATTTATTTGACAGCTGTATCCATATACTATATGCCATTCTAACACCTAATATATATGAAAAATATATAAATATGTTTTTATATATACATATATATTGCACAAGTTTAAGTATAATTAACAATATTGGTCTTAACCATCCCACTAAAGAATATAATGATCAAACTTAAGAAAACAACAAACTGCACTTTGTAATTAAATCAAAGCAGATTTAGGAAAGTCTAGGTCAGATTCTGAGAAATATCAACCAATATGAGAGACTAAAGGAACATATATAGTCCCCATACATATAAAATACATCACATTACAATTCTAAAATACAACTTATTTAAATTTATAGGTAAAATATTAATATTTATTGCAAAATGACTAAATAAATCTCTTTGAAAAACCACTTTATCAATAGTTATTATTTGTCATTTTTCTCTGTTAACAATCATAATTTCAAAGATAGGGTCCATACTCTAACCATTGCTTAGAATGAATCCATTCAAAACTATGCCAAAGAAAAAGGAAAAACATGTTTAACTAAACTTTAGGAGAAATATGGCTGAGCTATATATAATACAAATCATAAGCTAAAATTTATGTATATAAACTTCATGGCTGAAATACTGTCATGTCCCTTGATATTAATACTCCAGCAAAGTAATCTTGTTAATAGTAGGAGTAACCTGTTACACAAGAACACATGTATTAAAAAGAAGTAACAGTTCTGGTGGTGTAAAAAAAGGTGACATAGGAGAACCTAGCTTCTCTGTCTCCCCATGAAGATCAACTACCGAACAGCTCTCCATGAGCAAAAACAGCTCTGGGATGTCACTAGGGTACATTTAGTAAGTTTTAGCAACACAGTGGAACAACAACAAAAAACAGAATAATTACACAAGAAAAGGAAGAAAAGTTCATCTTGTCCACATCATTCCATATCCTATGTTGGCATTATTCAGCACCAAGAAGGAACTTCCAAGCTGGAAAAATTTCCTCTCACCAGGAAAAGAAGAGACACATGAACAACCAGCTTCAATGGCCTCTCGGGTCATTACACTAAGTCCAACTTCAGTTTCAACCTACCCAGACCAGCAAAGCTGAGACATATTGAGCCAGCTAGTAACAAGGAAGAAACACAGAAGCTACTTTTAACAAATAGGCATCAGAGGGATGAGTGGTTCACAGAGATCTGCTCTGCAGACAACCTTATCAGAGTTCACCACTGATGAAGCCAATGGCCACGATTCATCATGGATCCTTTCATATCTCATTAGTCTTTGTCCCACAGGTTTCTGAGTTAGCTGATGATAGCAGCCACCCCATTTGCACCACCATCCCAAACTCATGCTGAAGCCAGGAACCACACTGAAGCCATCCAAGTATAAGACACCAGTTGCATAAACCACACTTTGCCCACATCAGAACCTTGAGCACAACAGCCATCTTGGGCTTTTCCCGCTGCATGAGTAAAAGTAGCCAGCCTAGGCCAATTAGTGCCATCTTCGCACTCCCTCTGCCCTATTCCAGGTCACCAGTATCTCTCCTTGAAAGAAGATTTAGGGACTCATATGGTGCACTAGCTTTGAGCTGCTGCCCATGGAATGCACCTCTCTATCGCTTAACTAGTGGCCAGCGAGGTTTGTATCCACGGGTTCAACAGGACTGCAGCAAACAAGAAACAGGTTTTTTTTTTTTTCCATCTCTTATTTTGAGATTTATTGAAGTATAACTGATTTACTAAAAAACTACACATGTTTGTGATATATATGTATATATATGTCTCTCGTTAACTTTGGATATAGGCATTCACCCCAATACCATCACCATAATCAAGTTAATAAACATATCTATCACCTAGAAAAATGTCCTTGTATTTCACATGTGTTTGCATATGTGTCTATTTGTGTGTGGTAAGAACAAGAAACAGTTCTCAACTGGCTGTCCTTTGAGGGTTGAGTACAAAGGGAGCAGAAAAAAATGTCATTCTATCAGTCCTTCCCTGAAAGAGGTATCTTTGCATAATGTAAAAGCTGCTGGTTGACAGTCTGACTTTCAACCAGTGTGCATCTGGGTGCTGAGTGACAGTCTCCCCTATGGGACATTGACAGATCTTGGCACACTCTCAACTACTGGGAGCTACTAAGAATGAAGAAGTGTGTTTGGACAATCACAAAAGTTTGAGAGATAATCAAGAGCTAAGGTCAAGTGGAAGGATAAGTTTCATCTTCTACATGATTTCACCTCTGTCAAGAAGAGGTGGCTATTTTATCAAATGCATGGAAACTAACATAAAGAGTCATAAAAAGTGAAAAGAACAAGAAAACAAAAAAATGAGGTGTATGTTCCAAACAAAAGGACAATATAAAACCCCAGAAACAGACTATAGTGAAATGGAGATAAGTGATTTACCTGATAAAGACGTCAAAATAATGGCTGTAAAGATGTTCAACAAAGAAAACAATGCATAAGCAAAGGAAAAATTTCAACAAAGAAATAAAAAATACAAGAACTTACCAAACACATCAGAGCTAAAGAATACAACTGAACTGAAAAATACAGTAGAGGGGGGCAATGGATAACTACATGAAGTAAAATAAAGGATCAGCAAACTCAGAGACAGGAAATCAGAGGAGCAAAAGGAAAAAAAGGAATGAGAAAGAGTGAACATACCTTAAGGGGCTTAAGAGACACCACTAAGTGGGACAACACTCACACTACCGGAACCCCAGAAAGAGAAAAGAGGGGGAAAAGGGAAGAAAGATTATTTTAAGACATAATGACTGAAAAATTTCCTAACTTGGGGAAGGAAACAGACATCCAAATTCACTTCAAATTTAAAGATACACATGGACTGAATGTGAAGGGATAGAAAAAGATAATTCCATGCAAATGGAAACAAAAATGTATAGGAGGAGCTATACTTTATATTAGACAAAATAGACTTGAAGCCAAAGCCTGGAAAAAGAGAAAAGGAAGGTCATCATACAATAATAAAGGGGTCAATCCAACACAAAGATATAACACTTATTAGTATTTATACACCCAACATAGAAGGACCTAAATATGCAAGGGAAATAATGATAGATTTGAAGGGAGAAATAGACACCAACAGAACAACTGTATGAGATTCAATATCCTACTTTCAACAATGAATATATCATCAGACAAAAAGTCAAAGGGAAACACTGAACTTAAATGATACATTAGACAAAAGGAACCTTATACGTATGTACAGAAGGTTCCAGCCAAAAGCATAAGAAAACATATTCTTCTTAAGGACATGTGTAATATTCTCCAGGATAGATTCTATGTTAGGCCATAAAACAAGTCTTGATGAATTTTATAAGACTGAAATCATATTAAGCATCCTTTTCAATTGTAATGGTATAAAACAAGAAATTCTAAACAAAAAACTGGAAAATTAAAAAATATGTGGAGATTAAACATGATACTGAGCAGCCAATGATTAAAAAAGAAATCAAAATAAAAATTTTAAAATATCTTGAGACAAACACAAAAGGAAAGACAGTATACAAAAATGTATGGGATGCAGCAAAAGCAATCTTAAGGAAGTTCATAATGATAAACACCTATATTAAGAAAAAACAGCTCTAAAGAACATTCTAACTTTATATCTCAAAGAATAGAAAAAAGAACAACCTAAGCCCAAAGTTAGTGGAATGAAGAAAGAAAGATCAAAACAGAAACAAACGAAATAGAGATTTAAAGGACAACTAAGAAGATCAATGAAACAAAGAGCTGTTTCTTAAAAAACATAAACCAATTCATAAAACTTTGCTAGACTTAACAAGAAAAAAAGAGAACTCAAATAAGAAAATTAGAAGTGAAAGACAAGATGTTACAACTGACACCACAGAATACAAAGGATCATGAGAGACTACTTTGAACAATTTATACACCAAAGAAAAAAAGGATAACTCAGAAGGAACAGATAAATTCCTAGAAATATACAACTCTCCATGACTGAATTATGAAGAAATGGAACCTAAGAAAAACTTACAGAAATAGAGAACTGATAGGTAGTTGCCAGAGACTGGTGGCAGGGGCTGGGGATAAAGTGTGAGGTGATTAAAAAGTACAAACTTCAAATTCTAAGATAAATAAGTAATAAGGATACAACATACAGCATGGTGACTATAGTTAACAACATCCTATGTTTGTAAGTTGCTTAAGAGAGACTTTTTTTTTTTAACACCAAAAACATTTTGTATTGGGATAGAGCCAATTAACAATGTTGTTATAATATCAGATGAAGGATTTTCATAAAAAAAAATAAATTGTAACTGAGTGAGGTCACAGACGTTAACTAAACTTACTGTGGCAAACATTTTGACGTGAAATCAGTATGTTGTACACTTTGAACTAATACAATGTTATGTTATTTACATCTCAACGTGGAGAGGAAATTAAAATAAATAAAATCAGACAAAATAGACTTTGGACAAAAATTATCACTATAGATAAAGATGACATTTAAAAATAATATAATAAGATATTCTAATATATGAAGATATAAGATATTCCAATATATTCTAAATATAAGAAGAGATTCCAGTTATAAATATATATGCACTTAAAAGCAGAGCCCCAAAATGTGTCAAGCAAAAATGAACAGAACTGAAGAAAGAAAGAGACAAATAATAAAGGGTAGAACAACTAGACAGAAGATAAGCAAGAAAATGCAAGACTTGAAAAACACTGCAAGTCAAATAGATCTCACAGATAATCAGGACACTTCGTCCAACAAAAATAGGATATACATTCTATTCAAGAATTTAATAGATGAATACAACATCAGACTACTCATAACAGAGGAGAGAATGAATGAACTGAAGAAAGTTCAAGGTTGATGTAAAGAGAAAAAAAAAAAAAAAACCTTTGAAGATATTAAAGAGTCCTCAAAGATACAGAGCACATAACGGAATGGTCTAATATGAAACTGAAATCTGACAAGAACTGGAAAGAAAGAATATGTAGACATCACATTTGAAGAGATATTTAGCAAGAATTTTCCAAGAATTCAAAAAACCCTATAAAGGAAGAAAAAACTTTATAAACTTGAAAGCACAAAAAAATCAAAAACACCAGCACACATATTAAAACCACTGAAAACCAAAAATAGAGAAAACATGAAAAGGTCATCAGAGAATTGGAGTAGGAAACGGCAACCCACTCGAGCATTCTCACCTGGGAAATCCCATGGACAGAGAGGAGCCTGGTGGGCTACAGTCCATGGAGTAACAAAAGAGTCAAACACAACTTAGCAACTAAACAACAACAACATTCAGAGAATGGATACATTACTTTCAAATGAGAGAGAGCTGCCTTTTCAACTCAAAATATGGAAGGAAGAAGACAAGGAGTATCAACTTTAAAACAAAGAAAAAAAATTCTACAATTCTCAGTCAGTCAGTCAGTCCAGTAGCTCAGTCATGTCCGACTCTTTGCGACCCCAAGAATTGCAGCACACCAGGCCTCCCTGTCCATCACCAACTCCCGGAGTTTACTCAAACTCATGCCCATCGAGTCGGTGATGCCATCCAGCCATCTCATCCTCTGTCATCCCCTTCTCCTCCTGCCCCCAATCCCTCCCAGCTGAAAATACCAGTCAGAAATGAAGGCAAAAAGGCATTCTCTAATAAATATAAAATGAGGGAACTCCCTTTCAGCAGATCGTCACTTAAAAAAAAAAAGTAACTTAAAAAATGCTTAAGGCAAAAGATCCTAGGGGGAAACACAGAATTGTAGAAAAGAATGAAGAGCTTCCAAAGGGATAAAAATTCTCAGTGAATACTGATTTTTTAAATAATAATGTCTTGTAGAATAAGAATATATGTAGGATTAAAATATAAGATAACAACAGCAAAAATAGGAGAGACAAAGGAGTCAGAATGTATTAAGTTCCTTGCATTGTGTGAAAACCTAAATACACCCTTCAGTAAGTTAAGTAAGTTAGTTTAAATACACTCTAAAAAGTGAGTGACTGGGAAGTTCCATTTAGAGTAACAGCTGAGTAGATTTCTATCAGCTTAAATCTCCTGCATGAAACTATTTCAACTCCGAGCAAAATATAACAACTACCTGAAGGTAACAGAATGATCAAATACAGGAAGAATCTGGACAAGAACTGATACTGGAAAAATAGAATATTCTGAGTAAGTTTCCTATTTTTGTGAATTTTTATCCAAGAGA
Organism: Cervus canadensis; assembly: GCF_019320065.1. NCBI lineage: Eukaryota > Metazoa > Chordata > Mammalia > Artiodactyla > Cervidae > Cervus > Cervus canadensis. The sequence goes on along the minus strand of NC_057399.1, from coordinate 44,266,297 downwards.
GGCTCATACCAGACATGATGTGGGGAGGCTAAAATTTCAATAGTAATTTTCAGTTTTACTGCCTTGAAGAAGCTCAGGACAAAGTTTGAGTCTACCACTGTAGCTAGAAAGAAGGGAAATTATAGAAGGGTGACAGTCAAAACTATGACTGATACCTGAGGTATTGACACATGGCAAAAACTCTAAGCAATCCAGATAAGATTAAAAGAATTTAAAAGCAATTTAAGTGTTTCCATCTGAAGGAAATCAGGGCTTGGCGCTTAACTTATTTAAATTCTGAGAGACAGAGAGGAAGGGAGGCAGCTGGAGGGAAGAAAGTTCAGAACTTATGAGTACTGTAACATGTCAGAAAGCAGAGTTTCTATAAAATATGTTACTATATACATTAAATAATCCAAAATTGTTAGACACAGACAAAACATTAATATATGACCTGTATTTAAAGCAAAGGAAAATCACCAAGTAATTAAATCCAAGAAGACCCAAAAGATATGATTAAAAATATAATGATTTTAAAGAATCTACTTTAACTATTATAATAGGGACCAAAAGAAAAAAAAGTGTGCTTGTAAGATTAAATAGGAAAACTTCACAGACACATATATAATATAGTAATGAATCAAATGAAAATTCTAGAACTGATATGTACAGTATTTATAGAATAATTCACAGAAAAGACCTATAGAAAAATTGGAGATAACAGAAATGTAGTTAACTTGAATAAATATTAATATAAATTAACTAAAGAACAAAGATTGGAAGATTTTAAAAAATGAAGAGAGACTCATCAGTCTTTGGGGTAATGTTGAAAAGTCTTACATAAGTAAAATGGGAATATTCAAAAGGAAAAGAGAGAGGTCATAAAAATGTTTGACAAAATAATGTCAAAAGTTTCCCCAGTTCAGTAAAAAAAAAATGTATTATTTACAGAAATCAAGAAGTTCATCAAATTGCAAGAAGGATGACCACAATGAAAATCATACTTGGGAACAACAGAGTTAAAATGCTTAATACCAAAGGTTAACTATTGAGGGGGAAAAAATCCAGACAAAACTGACACATAACATTTAACTGTTGGTAACAAGGGAAGAAATTCCCAGTTTCATTGTCAGAAACACTGGAGTCCAGAATACAGAAAAGTGACATTTTAAAACTACTTTTAAAAATATATATAAACAATCAATTAACCCAGAAAAATAGGAAGGAAATAGGAACAGAGGAACCAACAAACAGGACAAATGGGATACAAATGGTAGATGGTACACCTAAACACAACCATATAAATAATCATATTAAATTTCAATGCATTAACATTGCGATGAACAGGAAATTGCTAGAATGAATAGAAACAGGATCTAACTATGTAAACTTTAAATATTAAGACACCTATGGATGGAAATTTACAGAATGGGAAAAGGTATTAAAGTGAAAGTGAAATGGCTCAGTCCTGTCTGACTCTGTGACCCCATGGACTGCAGACTCTGTCCATGGGAAAAGATATACTACCATGGAAAATGTAACCATTAAAGAGACTGATTGATTAAATTAACATCATAAAATTTGATTTCAAGTCAACAGAGTATTATTATAGTTAAAAGTAACATTTTACAATAGCAAAGGGCTTAATTAATTCGAAAGACATGACAATTGTAAATACGTATGCCCCTAGTAAAACAGCTTCAAAATACATGAAGCAAATGTTGACAAAATTAAAGAGAAAAACAATCATACTGTAAGATTTTCTCTCAGCAACTGACAGAAAAGCTGATTTAAAACCTAAGGATAAAAATCACTAAGTACATAAGATCTGAACACTACCAACCACAATGACATAATTAATACTGATATTTAAGGGAAACTCAAGCCAATAGCTGCAAATCATGTATTATTTTCAGGTATCAACAGCATGTTCATCAAAACTATATGCTGGTACATACAACAATTCTCAATAAATTTCCAAATACAATAATACTATAGAGTACTATCTCTGACCATAATAGAAGTATATTTGAAGTGAATAAAAATAAGATATACAAGGAGAAAAACACATTATTTCAAAAGTAAAAAATATATCTCCTAATAACTAAAGGGGCAAAGAGAAAATCACAAGGGAAACTAGAAACATTTCACTGAACATTTGTTTGTAAAACTGACAAGCTAATACTAAGAGCAAGGATATACAGAGCATTCTTTAAAAAGAACAAAGTGACTTACACTACATTTCATGAGGTATAGAGACATATATTAGTGGGTATTTTCTGGACTCTGTTCTATCAATTATTTTGTCAATCTTCATGTGAACACCACACCTACCATCTTGATTTTTTAGCTTGTCTCAAAATTGGGTAGTATAAGTCCAACTTTATTTTTTATTATACTTGATTTTGTTCTTTTAGTTCCTTTGCATTTCCTCATAAATTCTATTCTTGGGTTGTACTTATCTAGAATATACAGCCTCCTGGAATTTTTATTGTGATTACATAATAGATCAATTTGGGGGAGAACTGATAGCTGTCCACTTATATATGTCTTATAATTTCACTCTGGTATTTTTGTACTTTTCACTGTACAGGTCTGGGGCACATTTTGTCAAATTCATCCTTAATTGTTACACAGGCTTTGATGTTATTATAAACGGTCTTCTTAAATTTCAATTTCTAATTATATGTCTCTAATATTTAGATATATAATTGAGTTTTGTAAATTGATGTTATATCTTGGAACACTGCTAAATTTACTTACTATTTCTAGGAGCTTCATCATAGACTCAGTAGGCTTTCTATACGGATGCTCAGGTTCTGTGAATAAAAAGAGTTTTACTTCCTTATTTCTAATTAGTATGATTTTATTTGTTTCTTGCCTTATTGTACTAGTTAGAATCTCCAGTGTAATGTTGAATATAATTGACTTGTTCCTTATGTAAGAAGGAAAGCATTCAGTATTTAATAAGAAAGAAATAGTCTTATACAAACTCTTCTAGTAAAGTGAAAAAGAGAACACTTTGTAATTCACATTAGGACACCAGCATCACCTTAATATCAAAATCTAACATGAAACATTCAAGAAAGGAAAAGCCCAATATCCCTCATAAATACAGATGCAAGAATCCTAACAAAAATATTAGCAAATTGAATCCGGCAATATGAAAATAATAAAACATTACAATGAAGTTGGGTTTATTTCAAAAGTACAAAACTGAATTAATAATTGAAAAACAATAAGTGTAATTAACCACCTAACAGAATACATAAGAAAAGCCTTAGCATCACTGTAAAGATGCACTGTAACACATGTATTCTATTGTTCACTGCAGCACTATTTACTACAGCTAGAACATGAAAGTAACCTAGATGTCCATCGACAGATGAATGGATAAAGAAGCTGTGGTACATATACACAATGGGATATTACTCAGCCATAAAAAGGAACACATTCGAGTCAGTTCTAATGAGGTGGATGAACCTAGAACCTATTATACAGAGTAAAGTGAGTCAGAAAGAGAAAGATAAATACTGTACTCTAACACATATATATGCAATCTAGAAAAATGGTACTGATGAATTTATTTATAGGGCAACAATGGAGAAACAGACATACAGAATAGACTTATGGACATGGGGAAGTGGGGGAGGGGAGGGTGAGATGTATAGAAAGAGTAACATGGAAACTTACATTACCATATGTAAAATAGGTAGCCAACAGGAATTTGCTGTGTGGCTCAGGAAACTCAAACAGGGGCTCTATATCAACCTAGAGGGCTGGGGTGGGGAGGGAGATGGGAGGGAGATTCGAAAGGGAGGGGAAATATGTATACCTATGGCTGATTCATGTTGAGGTTTGACAGAAAACAGCAAAATTCTGTAAAGCAATTATCCTTCAATAAAAAACAAATTAATTTTAAAAAAAAGATGCACTCTATACAATCAATACCTGTTCATGAAAAGCTTCCATCAAACCATGAAAGACAGGAACTTCCTAATGTGATAAAGGATATTTACAAAAAACCCATAGCATATAGAGTGTTTAAAGGTGAAATACTATTAAGTTTCAAAAATAAGCAAAACTAGATCAATGATGATAGCAGTAAAAACAGTGGTTATGCTGTAGGGGTTGCTACTTTTTATGAACATTATGGAGGTTTATTGAATATTGGTAATGTTCTATTTCTTGATCTGAATAGTATTATGTGGATGTGTTCAATTTGTGAAATGTCATTGAGTTATACACTAAAGGTTTGTACTTTACTATTTGTATATTACCCTTAAATAAAACTGTTTACAAAAAATCTCAGCAGTGTTTTCACGAAACTATAAATTAACCTTAAAGATATATTTAAGTGCTAAGTGCCAACATGGCCAAGACACTTGAAAGAATAGTAAGAAAGTAGATCTATCAAATATAAAGACTTACTATGAAGTTATGCTAATTAAGATGATGTAGCATTGTCTAAGAATACAGAGAAAACAGTCTAGAAAGAAAGTCTAAATAAAATAAAATAAAATATACAATGAAATTTAAAAAAATATAGGATATATGATAGAGGTAGCCCAACACTACACAGGAAAATAGGGGATCATCCAGTGGGTTGATCCACTATTACATGGGGAAAAATAAATAAATAAAATGCATCCTTACCTTAAACTATACATGAAACACAATTCCAAATGATTTATAAATTAAATGACATAAGTAAAGCTTTAAAACTTTTTGAAGAAAACAGAGATACAAATATTTCCGTATTTGGAGTAGGAAAGGATTTCTTAAATGAGCACTAACAATAAAATATTACTTTTTCTAAATTAAAATTAAGAATTTCTATTCATGTATGACATGTTAAAATTAAAAGACAAGGTACACACTAAGAGAAGACAGTTGCCACACATTTAACCTAGTAGAGATTAATATCAAAAACATTAAAAGAGTATTTAAAAATCAGTAAGAAAAAACCCAATAGAAGAATGAATAAAGGACAGAAATAGACACTTTGCAGAAGAGGGCACTCACTTGGCTAGTAATCACAAAAATACACTTTATCAGTGATAAATATATAATGATAAAAATAATATTATTTTATACGAATTCAGCAGCTGTCAACAAACTATTTCTGACAATACCAAGTGGTGAGGATGAAAATCAACCAAATACATTATTGGTACAAGTAAAATGGATGAAAAACACTTTGAAAAATAAGTGACCGGTATTTTGTGAAAGTAACATTTTCATACCCTAAACCTAGAATTTATATTCTGAGATATTTATTTCACAAAAATTCTGCATGTGTATGCTAAGAATCATGTACAAAAATGTCAACTGAAGCATTATTCATAATAGCAAAAAACTGGAAATAACCCTAATACTCATCTACAAATGAATGGCTAAGTAGTTATGATATAATCACAGAAAGTATTTTATAGAAGTAAAAATAAATGGACAGTTATACTAAGCATCATAGATGAATCTTAATACAGTGATAAGTAAAAATTGCCAAAACCCAATAAACAGCACAATTTAATACATTTTTATAAATGGCAAAACAGCCATATTCTACTTCCTCATAAAATTTTATGGAATAAAACTTTATAAAAAATAATCAAAATGATAAATAGTTCAGTAGTTACCTCTGGTGAGAGAATCAGGGTACCAGTAAAGCGTGAAGGATACAAGTAGATATAAGCTATCAGTAATTTCCTACCCTTGGATTAGTTGGTGGGACCAAGGGTAATAAAAAAAGTGACAATTAGATAAATTTAATAAATTAAAATAAATAAACCTCATGTAACATAATACTGTGTCATGATACAAATTTTATGACTGATCGAATTCTGTGCACCTGATGTCCGAAAAATAAAATATAATACAATACAAATTTAAAAAACGGCTTGTTAGCTAGACAAAATATGCTGGGTTGAAAAACTATTGTTAAAGGATCACCAATAAACTTTAAAGCTTCCAATTATATAATTGTGTTAATTTCTTTAAATTCTAAAATTAAAGAAATGCCAAGTGCATTAAATAAACTAACAGGAGTAAGATTTTTTAATAATACGTATTTAGAGCTGAAAGTTACCTTGAAAATTATCTGAAAGAGGTACTTCTGGATATTTTCTATATGACAAGCTCTGTGTTTGACATGCATTTTCTCATTAATCCTCACAAAACTCTATGACAAAGCATTAATATCAATATTTTATCTGCAAAAACACTTTGGCTAAAAGGGTTAAGAAATGTGTTCAAGTTCACAAAGCTCACAGGCAGAGCTACAATTTGATCCCAGGTTAATTTGAATCCTAAACCTGCTTATTTATCTGTACATTTGTACTACCTCACTTCATTGGACAGGAAATAGGTAGAAAAGTCAACTGATCTGCCCAAAATCATATATCAAGGTACTGACAGAATTGAGATTAAATGGTATTAACTCACTGGGAAGATCCTCTGGAGAAGGGAAAGGCTACCCACTCCAGTATTCTGGCCTGCAGAATTCCATGGACTGTATAGTCTATGGGGTTGCAAAGAGTTGGACACAACTGAGCAACTTTCACAGTACTCACTCACTCACCACACACCAGGAATTATGGCAAGTACTTCTATGAGACTTCCGGATTTTTATTCCCTTACCTCATTGAATAAAAAGTATCCAAATGGGCATGACCTATTAATTTCCTTTTCATTATCATATATCAGCCAAATGTTTCAACCCAATAACTCTACCAGATACACCCTGTATTTCTACATGAATCCACACCATATAAAATACTCATTTCTACAGTGTACGATAAAAGCACAATGTAAATCTGCCACATATATTCTAACATATGCAAATTTATTTAACTTTTGTGTTTCAGTCAATTGTAGTAAATACTTTAATATGATATTATACTGAAAAAACACTTTTAGAAAATGTCTCTCACCTGTTCTGAGCGGTCTGAATCACATTCTCGAGATAAAGGATAGAGTGCTTCTTGTGATTGCTGAAGCTTTTCTTTTAATTTAGCATTTTCTTGCTCTTTTTGAAATAGCTGATCCTGAAGAGTAACAACACTTTGTCGGAGCATAGCTTCACTTGATTTTGTGGTTTCAAAACAAATATGTAATTCATTGTAAAGCTGTTTTTAAAAAAATATCCAAATTTATAAATAATCAATAAATACATCTATATATATACAAACATATTCATACATGTCTATATACAACATACTCCTTGCCCTCAAGTTAATAGTCTAAGAGGAAAAGCAATGTATAAACAAATGGGAAACCAAATGATATACCCACATGCCAATATTAAATTCCAACTGATGTTAAAAAGACAGTATATTTTACTAGCCAGTTGTAATATAGGCATGTAAACATTTTAATCTAGCTATATTAATCTTCATGACAAAGAATGCAATTGAACTGAGCCGTAATGATATCACAGAAACTGAGAGAAAACAAGTCATTTTAAAGATAGAATAAATGCTAAAAAAAAAAAATTATGTCCAGTGGTAGGAAGGAACAGAAAAGGAACATAAGTTATATTAGCCTAACTGGACTCAAAATATACATTTGAAAGAAAAAAAACAAACTTTCATTGAGAGTTCATTAAAGTTGACTGATATATTCCCATTTAGTAAAACTAGCATCTACTGCTAAAGTAGAGGAGGAGCAGTAGAAGGAATAGTAGGAGACAAAGCCAGCCAATGAGATTGTAGATGGAATGCAAAGACTCTTGAATGCCAGATTAAGGAAGATGGATTTGTTCCTGTAGAAAACAGGAAATCACTGAAGACCTTGATCAGAGTGATAAAAATAGAATCAGTGTTCCAAAGTGATGACAGATAGTTTTAAAATTTTTTAATTCAAGGCAACATGAATTAAATAAATTTATATTGAGGGTTTCTTAAGACTGTGAGACAGTATAAGGTATATACCTGGTGGCAAAGAGTCATACATGGTAAACCATGGTATTCCTCCAATACATACGAACTTACTTGGTGATGAAAATCCTAACTTATAATTGTGATTTAATGATATATAATTCAATTTGTAGTAGCTGATTCTGACTTTTTCAAAATCTGTGTGTGTGTATATATATATATACACACACGTATACACATATTTTGTTGATGACACTGGGAATGTGACCCAAAAATTATATCTGCTTTAAAATAAAAAAATAGGGCTAATAGTGAGTCAATGAGGTTATAACAAAAGCAAAACCCCCAAAGACAGAATTTCAAAATTATGTTAATACAATAGGTTTTTAGGTTTGCTTATCCAGTTGAAGACAGGGAGAATCTTAGACTAGTTGGCCTTGCTTCATGTGAAGAAATTTAACTACAGAAAAGTCGGCAGAATATTTTGTTTGTATGCAATAGTTTACTTTTTTAAGTTTAAAAGAAAAATTTGTGAAATCTTTCTTTAAATGCTTTTCTTCAGATATATACTTTGTCATAAAAATAAGACCCTCTAAATCACTCCTCTGATATACAATTAGTTCAATATACTTTTTATTTTCTGTAAAGATTATACCTCTATATCAATAAAAATACTTTAAACAACCCATTTCACATTACAGTCAGTCTAAAATAATTTTTATAAAGAAAGGGTTGTCTTTATGATTTACAAAGTATTGCAGGATAGAAATTTGTACTTTCACTCCCAATTACCTTTATACCAGGGAATATGTCCAATGTCCTTTCCACAATTGATACCACCGGATATTCTAGAAGGGAAGAAAGAGTAGGAACCTGACAGCTTTGTGGAATGATGGAGGGATTAGATTGGGCCTTACTGTGACCTACCTGTGCTGTGTTGCTGCTTCCATGATTGAGTTCAGGGTAGAAAAGAAAAAAGCAAAATCTAAAGACAAGAATTAAGTTGACCAGAAAGAACTGAAGCTAGGATGAATGCCCAATAGCATAGAGAGTCACTTATTCAGTTAAAGATTATTTAACCCCTTTCCCTTTTATTTCTATGCTTTACCAATACTAACCAGTTTTTACCTAATCAGCACAACTTTTTGGAGGAAAATAACAGGACATAATATTACTTTAAAACATACAGTTTTCAAATTATATCTCAGTAAATAAGAATCTACAGATTTCAAATATTTAAGAATCTCAGCAACATCAGTTAGGATTGGCAACAGTTTCCATCCCATTGCCCAAGGTGCAGGCATACTGATGGTATGTCATCAGGAAGGAGGACCAATTTACTTGCCAATTGTAAATGTGGCGTACTCTGCTCTTGCGTTCATGACTTAGGACATTCCTTCACAGATGTAAGGCTCCTAGGCCTATTCCTTCATGGGAAAAAGCTCTATCTTCATGTCTCTTGTCTCTTCTCTCCTTTCTTGCTTCCACAAAATTGAAGACTAACAGCTCTCCTCTTGTGTTTGCTATTTGGCTCTCTCAGCCATTAAATTTACACAGTTGTACTTCCTATTCAGAAGCTGCCCTGGCTTGATCTCATATGACTGGGTGGGTTACTCTAGACACAAAGGCAAGCTCTACATTCTCTGAAAATATCCATCCTTCCAAGCAGCAGGTGAAGAAAGGAAAAAAAAAAAAAAAAAAACTTTTAAGAACCTGAAACAGATGATCTAGACCAGCCTTACTCCATGAATTGGGACAAACTCTATTATTCCCTAATTCTTACTCAAAATACACATCTCCTACTTGCCGTTTTCTTGATGGCACTTCACTTGTTTAACAGCAAAAAGATGACTCAGCTCTGGAGTTTGAGTAGACAGCCATTTTTAATTCTACTCTCCAGACCACCAGTAAACGTGGCCAGAAAAGCCTTCAAGGAGGCTATTTTTATTTCTAAAGCGTTTTTGGCAACAAAGCCTCAGGATGACAGAATGTTTGTTTCTCTAGGAGATCCTGCAGAAAGGCAAGGTTTAGGATGTTTTGGTCCCATTGTTAGACACCATCTTACTCTCAAACCATTAATAACAGCAGAGTGAGTCAAAAAACTGTTCTCAAGTGAGTAAATTAGCTAACACAAAAAAATGCATTCATCCGCATAGGTTTTGGAATCCTGATAGGCATCCTTTTTCTCTATTAGCAATCACAATCACTTTCAGAAGTTTCCAGAGACACACTTTTCTCTATAATACTTTCCTCTAATAGTCCAAAAAGCTGGAATAGATCAGAATCTTTGGGAAGTTTCTGGCCTATAAATATTTAATCATAGATTCCCATATGTACTTTAGAAGTATCAATCATTATAATACATAACAATTTACTGCACTTACTGTTCTTCACATTCTTTTTTGTTGAAGAAGTTAAAGTGAAAAAACATTAACAGGATCACCAGAGGACATAAAGCAAGTTGCCTCCAGAGATAGCACCCCACACCCCAAGCCCTTTAATTTTCAGGGGCTTAGACTGAAGTACTCATCCTCTCATATTTTTATTAATGTTGAGGAACAAGATGATGTATTATTTACCTTAAAAATTTTGGAAATGTATAAGCTTTGGGACCCAATGATCAAATTTCAAAAATAGTTTCCACATTATTGAGTAAGTATACTATTTGCTATTCTTACTGAGACAGTAAATTTTACAAGTGAAAACTATATCTGTTTATAGCACAAAATGAGAAGAAAAGAATCTTATTTAACATGCAGTTTAATCTAAAAGTGTATATAACCTAACTCTTTATCTTCCTGGACTGATATTAGCTCATTACTCGTGTCATGTAATTATCATTAAACAGAATAAAAACTGATAAAATACATACTTAGTACCTCCAAACATGTTAGATAATCAAGAAGATGAAAATGCTGATACAATTTTCATCTATATTTAAATCACACACACACACACATATATATATATAGATGACATGCAAAGGCAGGAAAACTATTAAAACTTATATAAAGGGTTACAGCATGCTCAAAGGAAGAAAACATACTAGCTTATTTTTATTTCTCTTGATGGGTATGCTCTTCTAGGGAAGCCCCCAAATTATGTGTCAGGTAATTCTGTGTATAAGACTAACGATTTGTTATGGAGACCTCGTGAAAAACCTTTTCCCTGGGCTCAAAAATTTTTTTCTTTTCTCTTCTAACTTTTGTCTCCCTTTCACATTCCATTTATCCTATCACTGAAGGCAATTGTTTTCTCAGATAATAAAATAAATACTATGATATAAATCACCTTAATAAGTGAGAAAAAAGGAAGGGAAATGAGAGGGGTAAAAGACAGAAAGGAGAATTAAGAGAACAGAGGAAACAGCAAAGCTCCATTAGAAACAGAAATTTAAGAAGACACAACTCTTAAAGAAGTAAACTTAGGAGAAACTGGAGATAAAATATTAATGTAGTATTTTTTTGAATTCAACTCACCTGAGTCTTACAGCTAGGTCCAATTAATTTATGTGAAAACATATTTACAAATCTCAATTTGTAAGTAAACAATTTCCTTTCATTGTTGTATGAACTACTTGATTACTCAAATTTATTGAAAAAAATCTAGAAAACTACATGTGGAAAAGAAATAAAGACAAGTATTAAGTAAAATGTTCTAGGATCAGAATGAAAGTTTGATGTAAATGAACACTGGAAGTCTGAAAAGTAGCATACTGTTTATTCATGATAAATAAAATAATGTGATCATTCCCAAATTTATAAATCCTTAACTCCATAGCTGAAATATTTTCGGGGTGGGGGGACCAAGTCTAATAAAAAAAAATCTGCAGGTCCAAAAGTTTAAAGCTGCAATGCTGTAGCAAAGTGGAGAAAATTAAATTTGTACACTCAGGAGAAACACTTGCTAAAGAATAATGGTAAGGGCTCTTTTTACAGAGGATGGTAATAGGCTAGGCTCCCCTTTCATTAAAAAGAATGCAATGGAATTTTTTTGAATAACATTTAACTTAGATATCAAGACAAATTCTCCAACATTAAAAGATATTAATCACTGAAAGAATTTTTAGTAGAATGAATAATGCAAGCTTATAAAATCTATTACAGATGCTTTAAGGACAAAACCACATTATTCTATGTATAACTGAATATTCTATAGGCTTTATAATACAGTTTAACATTGTGAGTTCTGAACTCAAAACTAGCTAGATTTGAGTTCTGCCCCTGGTAGCTGTTTGACTTTAGACAATACTCTAAGACTCAGTTACTAGATCTATTTCTTTAAAAAAGGATACCTATAGTAATATACCACATAGGGTGGGTGTGGGGCTTAAACAGTGAGGCAAAAACCCTTTTCCCAGTGGCTGATACACTGTAAGCTCAATAAATGTTAACTGTTATTAATATACTGTTGCTGGAGGTGACTTACATTCATACCTCAGCTTAAATAATATATTTGCCTCCATGCTATTCATAAACAAAACATATTTGCATCACATCTCTCATTATTATAGATAATGATTCTTGGAGAGGACAATCATAATCCTGGGGGGAAGGTATATGTGGTTTCAAAAGTATGTCAGATCAAAGTTCAGGTTATGACACATACCCCCCCCAAATAGGAGTGTAGAAGCTCTACCTCTCCAAATTTAAAAGCACTGACTCACTAGGAAATTTTTGGCTTTGGCCATAGTTCACACAAAGGAGTTATGAGAAATCTGTCTCATTGATGTCTTATCTTCTCAGAATAAACATCACTGATATCACTTCATCAAGGAGAGTCCTTTTGGATCCCTAAACTAATAACCTACCCCAGGTATGTTCCCATTCTTCCTACTACTATTAGAACATGTATCATTACTACACTTCCTATTTAATGTCTGTTATCAAATAGATTTAAGCTATGAGAGGTTAAGAAAAAAGACAGTAAACAGGTCATCTATGCAGATAACTGGGGGAAGAGATTTCAGGCAATGGAATCACATACAAAGACCTTGAAGGTGAAGAATACCTGGTATGTTCAGGCGAAAAAACAAAGTTAAACGTGGTCAAAGTAGAGAGATTAAGAAGAGAAAGTAAAGAGGGGATCACAGAGATTAACACAGAGCCAGATCATGTAGCATCTCACAGGGTGTAGTGAGAACTCGGATTTTACTTTCAATCAGACAGGAAACCAATAGATAGAGTTTAAGAGAGGACTGACTTGATATTTGACTTACCAAGTTTCAGCAAGGACATTCTGGCATTTATGTTGAGAATGAACTCAAAGTGTATAAGGTCAGGAGCAAAGAAACAAAGTAGAAAACTATTACAATCATTCAGGAAATACAAGTTAGTGGTCATGGCAGGAATAGAGGGAAGTAGTAGGATCCCAGACATGCTTTGAAGGCAGAGCAGACAATAGTTTAGTTTTAAACATGTGAAGTTTGAGATGCCTATTAGGCATCGAGTTAAAAGATGATAAGCAGGCAATTAGATATACTCTTTCCTGGAGTTCACGGAAGAAATCCAGAGTAGGCAATCAAAACTAGTAGTCATCAGCATAGAGCAGTGTGATTTTGAAAGCCTAGGTGAGTAGATAAAATCACCTTGGTTATGAATTTAAACAGGAGGGGAAAAAGGATCCTAAGATTTTACTTGGAACATTTTAATATTTGAAGGACAGGGTGAATAGGGAAGACTAGAAAGAAACAGAAAAGGAACAGTTAGACATTGAAGGAACAAAACCACACAACAGTGATCTGTTGTCAGGCAGGAGAAAAAAAAAAGTGTCTCAAAGGACAGAGTTATAAACTGTGACAATGTTGCTGGTAAGTGAGGCAAGATGAAGACTGCCAGAAGCCAACTGAATTTAGCAGTGTGGGAGACACAAATGATTCTGAGAAAAGGAATTCTAGTGAAGTGAAAGTGGCAAAGACTTGACTGGAATAAGTTCAAAAGAGAATGGAAGAAGAGAATTTTGAGACAAGATAACTCTTTCAAGGAATACTGCTGGAAAAGGAGCGAAAGGAAGAGAAGGAAAGGGATATAGTAAGGTCAGCAAAGGTTTTTTGCTGTTGATTAATTGCTCTGTCTTCCATGCAGATCAGAAACATAACAGTATGTGTACGTGTGTGTGTATATACAGTTGTATATATATAGTTATTTTATACAGTTATAAATGATCCAGTAGGGAAAAACTGATGCTGTCAAAGAAATGGGGAACACCTCTTTCTGCAGGGACGTATATAATAACAAAAACTTGAAGACGGAGACCTTAGCAATCAAGTTAAATGCTGGTAAATCCACAGCGTACTTACACGCACCTACTGGAGCATGGAGAGGAGGAGGAGGACAGCAGGCGCTATACATACCACCATGGAAATAGACCCAAAGCATATTATTTGAAAACAAGTTTAACAACAGTAAATAGGGCAAATTAACATTTAAAATATCAAATGGTTTGATTGGTATCTGTTCTTCCACAGGAACTCTAGGATACACTCTCAAATATTAAGAGCAGTAAAGTCTGGGGCAAGGGCTTCAGGCAGAAGGACAAAGAACTTTATTTTTTTTTACACACCTTTGTATTTTTGTAAAATTTATCACAAGCATGTATTATTATGGTAATAATCACTTTAAATAAAAATGTTTAAGTATTCAGTTATGTGAAATGATACTGAATCTATAAAAATTCTCAGGTAGGTTATTATTTAAAAAATGACTGCTTTCTGCAAAGGCTGCTAAGGAAAATCAACCAATAAGTAGAATTAAGGCTGAAACAATCTATCTTAAATTTTAAGTTAAGACTGAACAAGGACTCTTAGAACAAAAGATTGAAAAAAGTAAATAGCAAAAGAAATACTGCCTTTTTCTTCCACCTTACGAAGTTCTCTCTTGCTGAGAGGAGAAACACCAAAAGTATTTACACATTAGAGAAAAGGATTATGAACTTTAACAACAAGCAACTCTAAAGATACATTTTAACACAAACTGCAATGAGTTGGGGGCTTTCAATCGAAAATTAAGAGAGAGTAATGTTTGTGTTAAATTCATACACAGTGAAAAAGAGAAAAAATTGAAGTTAACTAATAATGTCTAATTTTTCAAGTCAATCTAGCAAAGGAGTCTGGTTTAGAAACCAAAACACAATGGGCAATCCCACCATATAAAACAAAAGGACAAAATTATTCTATTCAAAGCAAAGAGGATGGGCACTACCTAATGTGTGGTACCATCCACCTCCTGAAGGAAACTTGAAGCGAACACAGAATTTAGTCAAAAAATCACTGTTTTGAAGCATCATAAGTTTAAGGTTTACTTAATAGTTTCATTTCATATTAATTATTGATACTCAATTTTCACAGTGCATTTTCTGGAAAAAAGTAAGTTTAAATAGAAAAAAGTTCGCAAGTAACATAGATTATACTGCTTAACCTCTCTAAACCTTGGCTGCCTCAACTATTGAGAGGAAATAACATCAATCTCAGAGGGTTGCTCTATGTAGAAACTAAGTCATTTCTATAAACATGTATACTAAACAAAACTTCAATAAAAGCATTTTTAATTACTAGCTATAATTATTGCTGCTGAATTAGTCAGCATACCTGTTCAGCTGGGTAAGACTTCTTGAGGGGCTCCTTAAACAACTATAAAGTAAAATGACTACTTAAAGGAAACACACAAAATAAAGAGAGAAAAATCCTTGGCAAATATTGATCCTGAAGACCTCATCAGCATACCCATTTGTGTTTGTGCAGATTTGCCAATAAAATAACGCACAAATTCTGTAATGAAAGACTGCTTTAGGTCATAAACTAGAATCGTACTTGATGAATTAATTCCATTCCCCAAATCCTTCCTGGTCTACAGGCTGCAGTCCTAGTATGTTTCACAGTAGAATATCAAAACTCCAATTTATAAAAACAATATTCTACAGAATAAATTTGCATATGTATTTTAAATGCTTCAGCTTTAACAGCCATAAAGAAAACTCACATCCTTTTAAATATTACCAAATTGAACCATATTTCATTTTTAATTTTGAAGAAGCAAATAAAAGGGAGTAATAAAGAAATATTGAAATGTGCAAAAATTTGAATTCTATATATTTTTATAAGTTCATGCACATAAATTTACATTTTTATGACAGAATAAAAGCATACTTTTTGATACGATATACTTTCGGCTGTGTGAACATCCTCCTGGTTCCTCAGGACTTTCTGTGTGTCCATGTTCAGAACCTGAAGCTGCTGGATCAGCTCGGCTTGCTGTGCTGTATGTGCACTGTTCTGTTTGTAAAGATTCTGTAGCTCCTGCAACTCCTTCCTGTGCAAAGCAAGCAATAAAGAGAAGCATGAGTAAAAGTCGTCTCAGCTAAATAACTGTGTTCATCTAAAGTTACAGATCAGCCTCCAATTTTACTGCAGGCAAGCATGTTACTAAGAGAAGTAACATATAAAGTATTTACTATTTATCACATATACCTAGAAAGTATTGATAGAGGCACTATGACTTTCAAAGCCAAATACTTATCAATTTTCTTTCATAGCTTGATCATAATAAAGTCCTCAATATACAGACATAGTACCAACTTCTTACTGAAATTAAGTTACACTTCAGCTCTAAGAATTGATACACACTGATGCCAAAAATCTGATAGGGTAACTCAACATTCATTTTATATTATACAGAATCTTAAATGTATTAAGAACAATCCCAAAGGTAAATTCAGTTTTCAAACAAAAATTTCTTAAAGCACAACTAGTTTGCAACTTCAGGGGCCTAAGCTGGGATTCCTGTGACTCCTCTAAATGAGCCTGAAGGAAATGATGAGACAAAAACGTCAGAAGGAAGGGGAGCAATACAAGATGTAATCAGTTCTTCCACCCCACCCAGGGTGAACTTGGTAAGTAGAAGGACAAATGAACTGGAGGGATAGTATTCATGGCATAAGGGTCCAAGAAAACCATACCTCTGGATACAGGGTTCCAGATTTCTGTGGTGGTGAATCCACCACATATAAAACTGGAACATGTTTTGTAAAATAAACTTGAAGAGAAAAATATTTATAGAGATATTTCATATAAAAATATAAATATAAATATTATATAAATATATATCACAGTGCATATTTTGGAGACCATTTTTTCCCCCAATTATTTTTATTAGTTGGAGGCTAATTAGTTTACAATATTGTAGTGGTTTTTGCCATACATTGACATGAAGCAGCCATGGATTTACATGTGTTCCCCATCCTGAACCCCCCTCCCAACTCCCTCCCCATCCCATCCCTCTCTCTGGATAATCCCAGTGCACCAGTCCCGAGCATTTGTCTCATGCATCCAACCTGGACTGGCGATCTGTTTCACACTTGATAATATATGTTTCGATGCTGTTCTCTCAGATCATTCCACCCTTGCTTTCTCCCATAGAGTCCAAAAGTCTGTTCTGTACATCTGTGTCTCTTTTTCTGTCTTGCATATAGGGTTATCATTACCATCTTTCTAAATTCCACATATATGCGTTAGTATACTGTATTGGTGTTTTTCTTTCTGGCTTACTTCACTCTGTATAATGGGCTCCAGTTTCATCCACCTCATTAGAACTGATTCAAATGAATTCTTTTCAATGGCTGAGTAATATTCCATTGTGTATATGTACCACAGCTTTCTTATCCATTTGTCTGCTGATGGGCACCTAGGTTGCTTCCAAGTCCTGGCTATTATAAACAGTGCTGCAATGAACATTGGGGTACACGTGTGGAGACTATTTTTAATGGAAACTTTTCTTTACTTATAACCCCAAACTGGTGATTCATTCATGTAAGACAAATCTTAAAAGAAAGAAGAAACATAAAAGACATGCAGACACTTGTTCAATATGGATGACTATTAATATGGGAGAAATGAGCTGTGGTTTTTTTTTTTTAGTCTATTTTATTTATTTATTTTGCTGCACTATGGGGCTTGTAGAATTTAGTTCCCTGACTAGGGAATGAACTCGGGCCACAGCTAAAAAGGCCAAGTCCTAACCACGGGACTGCCAAAGAATTCCAGAGCTCTGCTTTTTTAGAGGTTTAGAATATTAATGCTCTCCAGATACAACAGCAACCCCTAAACCCACACATGTAGATAAACCATCTGCCTTAGTCCTTTTGATGTTAACAGAACAACACAGACTGGGTAGTTTGCAAATATCAGAAAGTTATTTCTCATAATTGGGCAGGCTGGAAGTCAGACATCAGACTGCCACTATAGTCAACTGAGGGCTCTCTTCTAGGTTGTAGACTTGTTACATCCTCACATCTAGTGGTGGAAGGCAAAGAAGGCTCTGGGAGGTCTTTTTCAAAAGAGCACTATCCTTTTGTGAGGGTTCCACACTCATTACCAAAGCACCTCCCTGAAGACCCGCCTCCTAATGCCATCATATTAGGCATTAGAACTTCAACATACAAATACTGGGTGGACATAAACATTCAGACTATAGCACTTTTCTGTACTATTCAAAAAACTGAGATCTGCAGAAAATTGTAATCCAAAAATGGTGAAAGGGAAAGAAGAGAATCAATAATGGCACAATACCTTGAGAAAATATAAAACAAGGGAGGAAGGGAAAAGACCCTTAGATTATTCTTCTCTCACTAACTCTGCCATGGAATTGAATCCCTCAAGTAAGGAGCGAGTACTTAATCTTCACAGTCTCTGTATTCTAGGATACATGGGATAAGACAGTTGTTGAATGGATGAAATGAAAATGATAACACAAAGAAGGATTGCTAAGAAAGAATGATATCAAATAGCAGTAAAATACATAAGGAGAAAAAAAAATACATAGGAGAGAAGTTATTTGGAAACCTAAAACTATAGAAAATAAAACTAATTGGTAGGTTCAAACTTGAGAAGTTCCTCCAGACACAGACTAAAGAAAATAAAGAAAGAAGTGGTTTGAGCTGAAAGCATGCTGAGAACTAACGACACTTCTTCCCATCTCAGGAAGAATGTTGATTAAAAATATTGTGTTGCTGATTTACAGTGAAGCTAAGGGACTGAAGGAGCCACAGGATAAATTATGAAAAAATGCTCCTGTAGACATCAGATTTGATAGCAAAGACTGACAAAGGGTTTCAGACAGCGCCAATAGAGTATTTTGCAGTTTAAAAAACCTCACTGTTACGCAAATTAAAATTTGCTTCTTCACATTACATGTGCCTGTCTCCTATCCTAGGCCTTCCCAGGTGGTGCCAGTGGTAAAGAATCTGCCTGCTAATGGAGGAGATGCAAGACACACAGGTTTGATTTGAGAGTTGGTAAGATCCCCTGGAGAAGGAAATGGCAACCCACTCCAGTATTCTAGCCTGGAAAATTCCATGGACAGAGGAGCCTGGCAGGCTACAGTCCATGGAACTGCAAAGAGGCAGACATGACTGAGTGCACACATGCAGAATCTCTCCTCTCCTAAAACCCAAACAGGAACTGGTAGGCATCATTAGTTATAGGCCACTCTTTACGGCAGAGGGCAGAAAACAACGATAATTCAAGCAATGACTCTCTAAGACACTTGCCAGGATATGACATGTGTCATTTTCACTCATTCCACAGGCCAAAATCAGTCACACGGCTAAATCCGATGTTAATGGGGGAGAAAGCATGCTCGAGCAACAGAGAAGGTTTTGGTAAAAATGGACCTTTAAGATGAATCAACACTGAGTCAGGAATAAACACAGAGGAGTAGGAAAGTTTACTGATGTGCACTGAAGCAGTATAAAAACCTAAACCTAAGTATCTGTAGGCACGGAGATGAATGTTATACATCTTGAGACACAAAATTAGGAGTTAAAATGGCTGAATGTATGTATTATGTATACATAGCATGATGTCAAAACCAACTAAAAATGAAATGTAGTTTTTTTTTTTTAAATTACATCGCCTTCCAAAGTTTTCTCATGCCATTTCTTTCTTAACTTTAGAAAGTTGGCTAGTGGTTCTTATATAGAAGAAAAAATTACCTGAGATTTAATAATTCTCTCCATTTAACATCAGTGTCTTATTTACCCATTCCATTATATTGTAAAAAACTAAAGTTATTACTTACAAATAAAAATGCTCAATTATAGTCCCTTTTATCTAAATACCTGTTTGCCTACTCTTCAATCTATAAATATGTATTGGAAAAAACACAGAATTATTCTAATAAAATTTTACTGGCTATTATTTCTCCAAGATTGCATTTCAGCATGATCTTCCCCCTATTTTCTTTGTACTTTTCTGTATTAACGTGTACCATTGTATTAAAACAATTATGTACTTTGTTATCATATAAACATAAACAAAAAAGAGTAGCAGTAATAGCATTAATTTCAGAGAAATTAGAACTCAAGGAAAAAATAATCATACAGAAAAAAAGAATAAAGTATAATTCACAGTAAAAACAAAATAACTTTGTTGGACACTTTACCCACCAAATCACAGCACATAAAAGAAAACAGCACAACAAAAACTATAAAAGCAATAAAAGGAAAATCAGTTGTAAACTATATGGGAAAGATTCCATTTAAAATAATAATAAAAACCATGTAATAACTATGAGTAAATTTAAGAAGAAATGTCAAAACTGACACGAGGAACAAAACATCTGATAAGGACACAAAGGTATTGAAACAAATGGTATGGCATTGCATATTCTGGACAGAAAAACTGAGATTATAAAGATTCATCCTTCAGTTTGCTTTTCAATTTGATGCCCTAATAAAATAGCAAACACAAAATGAGCTGGTTTAACCTAAAGTTTACATGGAAAAATAAATAAGCAATAAATGCCCAGGAACCCTGTGAAAGAGCAGAAATGGAGAATGCATCACGTACTCTCATCCAATTTTCATCATCTCTACCATATTACTTACTCTCTAGTACTCTTAGCCTACGCTCTAGCCTGAGAAGCCAGTCTCTACAGATGACATTACATTGGCTCCCAGGCTTCTGTGTTTTAATTTGAGTAGCTGAAAGTGCTGGCCAAAGATTAGAGAGTAAAGGAAAAAGAGGTCACGGTATTTCTTTTCCTAGCTCCCTCTCCACTAACCCACTGTTGGCAGTATCTCTGTTCCTCTAAGAATACTTCTATGAGACAGCCTCCCTCCCAGGGCTAGACATGTCACAGAGATCTAGTAAAATCTTCTCTCACAATTGGGAGAAGGATAAGGTGGGACAATTTGAGAGAACAGTACTGAAACATGTACATTATCATATGTAAAAAAGATAGCCAATGGGAGTTTGATGTATGATGCAGGGAACCCAAAGCTGGTACTCTGACAACTTGGAGGGATAAGGTGGGAAGGGAAGTGGGAGGGGGGCTCAGGAGAGAAGGTACACATGTATTCCTACAGCCAATTCATGTTCATGTATGGCAAAAAGCATCACAATATTGTAATTACCCTCCAATTAAATTAGGAAAAAAAAGCTTCTCTTCTTGGCCCTTCTGGCCTAGCTGTAGTAATAGTTGATGATAAGAACTCTGATAATAGGGAATGCACTCAGAAAGGCAACCTAAAACAGTATAATGTCTGTGTAACTTATACATGCAAAATTATGAGAAATAAAAGCCATTAATAAACTAATGGGGAAAAGTATTAATAAAGTTTTCTTATACTATTTGAAGATCTGAACTACAGAAAAGAGATTAGACTGTCTCTGAGATTTCCCAGATAAGCATATAAGATAAATGGTGTATACTTCAAAACAGAAAATTTCAACTAAATACATGAATCAATGTAAACTTTAAACAAAATAAAAAGAAAGTGGTGAAAACTACTGAGAAACGTACAAACTAAGAGCATCAAGCAAAGACTAAAAACTGTTTTATTGGGAAGAAGATAGGAATAAATAATAATTTTCAGACTTCTTCTAAAATTAATATTCTATTACTATTTAGATTTACCTTTTTGACTTCATCAATAATTGACTTAAAAAAATTATACCATGAATGGATAAATTCAATCAGTCTGTCATCTGTTAAGATATACTTTTCCATATCCCTATAGTAAGATCTTTAAAATGAGAAACTATGGATTTTTTATCATACAGATACATATGTGTATATATAAATGTATATATAATATATATTAATCTATTAACCAAGCAAAACTCTTGCCAGATATATACATACATATATATATATACATAAAAACAATACACTAAATATATACAAGTAAATACTAAGTCTATATATGTAAATATCTGTGTATACCATAATTATCAGTCCAGTTCAGTTCAGTTCAGTCGCTCAGTCGTGTCTGACTCTTTGAGAACCCATGAACCACAGCACGCCAGACCTCCCTGTCCATCACCAACTCCCAGAGTCCACAGATACATATGTGTATATATAAATGTATATATAATATATATTAATCTATTAACCAAGCAAAACTCTTGCCAGATATATACATACATATATATATATACATAAAAACAATACACTAAATATATACAAGTAAATACTAAGTCTATATATGTAAATATCTGTGTATACCATAATTATCAGTCCAGTTCAGTTCAGTTCAGTCACTCAGTCGTGTCTGACTCTTTGAGAACCCATGAACCACAGCACGCCAGACCTCCCTGTCCATCACCAACTCCCGGAGTTCACCCAAACCCATGTTCATTGAGTTGGTGATACCATCCAACCATCTCATCCTCTGTCGTCCCCTTCTCCTCCTGCCCTCAATCTTTCCCAGCATCAGGGTCTTTTCCAATGAGTCAGCTCTTCGCATCAGGTGGCCAAAGTATTGGAGTTTCAGCTTCAGCATCAGTCCTTCCAATGAACACCCAGGACTGATCTCCTTTAGGATGGACTGGTTGGAGCTCCTTGCAGTCCAAGGGACTCTAAAGAGTCTTCTCCAACACCTCAGTTCAAAAGCACCAATTCTTCAGCACTCAGCTTTCTTTATAGTCCAACTCTAACATCCATACATGACTACTGGAAAAACCATAGCCTTTTTTTTCCTTTTTGTTTTTATTTCCATTACTCTGGGAGGTGGGTAATAGAGGATCCTGCTGTGATTTATGTCACAGAGTGTTCTGCCTATGATTTCCTCTAGGAGTTTATAGTTTCTGGTCTTACATTTAGATCTTTAATCCATTTTGAGTTTATTTTTGTGTATGGTGTTAAAAAGTGTTCTAGTTTCATTCTTTTACAAGTGGTTGACCAGTTTTACCAGCACTACAGAGATTGTCTTTTCTCCATTGTATATTCTTTCCTCCTTTGTCAAAGATAAGGTGTTAATAGGTGTGTGGATTTATCTCTGGGCTTTCTATTTTGTTCCATTGATTTATATTTCTGTATTTGTGCCAGTACCATACTGTGTTGAAGACTGTAGCTTTGTAGTATAGCCTGAAGTCAGGCAGGTTGACTCCTCCAGTTCCATTCTTCTTTCTCAAGATTTCTTTAGCTATTCAAGGCTTTTTGTATTTCCATTCAAATTGTGAAATTATTTGTTCTAGTTCTGTGAAAGATACTGTTCGTAGCTTTATATGGATTGCATTGAATCTACAGATTGCTGTGGGTAGTATACTAATTTATACTATATTGATTCTTCCAATCCATGAAGACGGTATATTTCTACATCTGTTTGTGTCCTCTTTGATTTCTTTCATCAGTGGTTCATAGTTTTCTATATATAGGTCTTTTGTTTCTTTAGGTAGATTTATTCCTAAGTATTTTATTCTTTTCATTGCAATGGTGAATGGAATTGTTCCCTTAATTTCTCTCTCTGTTTTCTCATTGTTAGTGTATAGGAATGCAAGGGATTTCTGTGTGTTAATTTTATATCCTGCAACTTTACTATATTCATTGATTAGCTCTAGTAAATTTCTGGTGGAGTCTTTAGTGTTTTCTATGTAGAGGATCATGTCATCTGCAAACAGTGAGAGTTTTAATTCTTCTTTTCCAATCTGGATTCCTTTATTTTCTTATTCTGCTCTGACTGCTGTGACCAAAACTTCCAAAACTATGTTGAATAGTGGTGGTGAGATGGGGCATGCTTTTCTTGTTCCTGACTTTAGGGGAAATGCTTTCACTTTTTCGCCATTAAGGATAATGTTTGCTGTGGGTTTGTCATATATAGCTTTTATTATGTTGAGGTATGTTCCTTCTATTCCTGCTTTCTGGAGGGTTTTTATAATAAATGGATGTTGAATTTTGTCAAAGTCTTTCTCAGCATCTATTGAGATAACCATTTGGTTCTTATCTTTCAATTTGTTAATGTGGTGTATCAGATGATTGATTTGCGGATATTAAAAAATCCTTGCATTCCTGGGATAAAGCCCACTTGGTTATGAGGTATGATCTTTTTAATATGTTGTTGTATTCTGTTTGCTGGAATTTTGTTAAGGATTTTTGCATCTATGTTCACCAGTGATATTGGCCTACACTTTCTTTTTTTGTGGCATCTTTGTCTGATTTTGGTATTAGGGTGATGGTAGCCTCATAGAATGAGTGTGGAAGTTTACCTTCCTCTGCAGTTTTCTGGAAGAGTTTGAGTAAGATAGGCGTTAGCTCTCCCCTAAATTTTTGGTGGAATTCAGCTGTGAAGCTATCTGGTCCTGGGTTTTTGCTTACTGGAAGATTTCTGATTACAGTTTCAATTTCTGTGCTTGTGATGGGTCTGTTAAGATTTTCTATTTCTTCCTGGTTCAGTTTTGGAAAGTTATACTTTTCTAAGAATTTGTCCATTTATATATGTCATATATAAACATAATATATATATTATATTATGCATATAAATATATGACATATTTTACAGGTAGCACCAGAAACTGAAATTGTGCTTATACAAGTATGTGATAAACATTGTGATTTAAATAGCTTAAAATTTAAAATGTACACGTGTATGTACATGTGTATACATGTATGACACTTATGTATATGTATATATACTTTTATGATCTGTTCTAACACTATTTTCTGATAAAGGTTATTATAAAATAAATTAATAGGTAGTTTTAAATCTTTCGGAACACTTAAAAACACAAGTTTTTCAAATACTTCCACTTTATAAGTAGTACTATAAAGTTCAATATTTTGATATAGAAAAATTATTTCACAAACTAAAACTATTCAGCACATGGGCTTCTCTGGTGGCTCAGACGGTAAAGAATTTGCCTGCAGTGTGGGAGACCTAGGTTTGATCCCTTGGTGGGGAAGGTCTTCTGGAGGAGGGCATGGCAACCCGCTCCAGTATTCTTGTCTGGAGAATCCCCATGGACAGAGGAGCCTGGCCGGCTACAGTCTGTGGGGTTGCAAAGAGTTGGACACGACTGAGCAACTAAGCACAGCACAAAATAAAAAGTCAAAACTGGATTACTCATTTATTACTCACTGTAATAATAATGAATATTATATAATGCAAAGGTAAAAATTTTATAAGGAAACTATGAATGAATGAATGCATCTGAAACAGGGATACTCTTTGTGCATGCTTTTTCCAACCCTGTGGAACCTCCAACTGTCCCACTTAATTCCAGATAGTTCCAATACACAAACATAGGTCTCACAGAAGACAAACACTGTTGTCATTCTGGAGTGTTTTTGAAAGTGAAAGCGAAGTCGCTCAGTCATGTCCAACTCTTTGCGACCCCATGGACACCAGGCTCCTCCGTCCATGGGATTTTCTAGGCAAGAGTACTGGAGTGGGTTGCCATTTTCTTCTCCAGGGAATCTTCCCGACCCAGGGATTGAACCCAGGTCTCCCTCATTGTAGACAGACGCTTTACCGTGTGAGCCACCAGGGAAGTCTGGAGTGTTAACAATAAATATAAAAATAAAGATAAAAATGCTGGCATTCTACATAACTAAGGACATCTCTACAACGTTAAATTAAATTAAGGAGTCAGAGTACTTGCCTGACCAGGGTAATATCCATATCCTTCTGCATAAGTTCTGTCTGTTTATTATTCAGCTGTAATGATAGTGCATTATATTTACTCTGTGATACTTCAATTTCTTTTCTTGCTTCAATTAAATTGTCTTCAAAGGCCTAAAATTAGAGCATTCATATCACAATCAAATATAATAAATATCAAATAAATAAATAAAACTCTGTCATATTTAACTAAAAAAATCCACAAAATAACAGTGAAAAATTAATAGTGTTTTCAATTTTACTTTATTTTTTCATTTAATTAAAAGAATGTTAGTACAATCAAAGAAACTTTACACCCATCACAGTTCATTTTTTTCAGAAACTGTAAAAGTATTATGGTCTCCTGGTGTGAAAGTTAAGAATCTGAAGCAAATAAAATTGAAAATCTATGTAAAAATTTACTTATTAAAATTGCAATAAAGGAAGGACTGTATAATAAAAAAAGTTGCTAATTACATAAACAAAAAAAGAACTCATTTACTTAAATATTACTCAATACAAATAGCAGATATTTTATTATTGTCTTAATTTTAAATGCAGATACATAAACACACTCAGAGAAGAAAAAAATGGTAGAGAAAAAAAATAATAAGTTTATGATGTTTTAGATTCAGATCATGCTGAGTTCACTTGATTGTGGTGAAAGTTCACCTAAAGTTCTTCAAACCTGGCCTTTTCCTCCTGATAATTCTGTAAACTGTTTATTCACTTTGAAACAATTTTAAAATTGATGTTACTTTTTTTCAAAAATATAAAATCTAAATTATTTTCATAAAGTATTAAATATTTTATTTAAAACTAGAAAGTGAAAAACTGAAAGTCGCTCAGTCATGTCTGATTCTTTGCAAACCCATGGACTATACAGGCAGATTCTTTGCAGGCAGATTCTTTACCAGCTGAGCCATAAGGGAGGCCCAAGAATACTGGAATGAGTGGCCTATTCCTTCTCCAGTGGATCTTTTTTTTTTTTTTTCCAGTGGATCTTTTGGACCCAGGAATTGAACTGGGGTCTCCTGTGTTGCAGGTGGATTCTTTACCAGCTGAGCTGTCAAAAATACACCATACATTCATTATTTCCAATCCAAAACTGAGCAACAAGTTTTAGGTCAAGCACTAAAAATCTATTATAGTCTAGAAATGCTCCCATACCTCATATATTCACTGTGTAGTAACTAGAATGAACTTTTGAAGAAAAAAAATACTGCTTTTTAGCCAAGATAACACTGCGAGTACATGCATATTTCATTTTATCATGTTTCCTTTAATTGCACTTCACTGACACTGCATTTTTTACAAATTGAAGGACTGTGGCAATTTTGCATCAAATCTATCAATGCAATTTTCCCAACATTTGCTCACTTCATGTCTCTGCACAGTTTGGTAATTCAACTCTTTCATTATTATCATATTTGGTATGGTGATCTGTGATGAATGATATTTGATGTTACTACAACTAACTGCTTCCCTCATGGCTCAGATAGTAAAGAATCCACCTGTGGATTGCGAGAGACCTGGGTTCAGTCCCTGGGTTGAGAAGATCCCCTGGAGGAGGGATGGCAACCCACTCCATTATTCTTGCCTGGGGAATCCCATGGGCAGAGGAGTCTGGTGGGCTACAGTCCATGGAATCGCAAAGAGTCAGTCATGACTGAGAAACTAAGCACAGCACTGCTGCTGGTGCTGCTGCTAAGTCGCTTCAGTCGTGTCCGACTCTGTGCGGGTCGACCCCACAGACGGCAGCCACCAGGCTCCCCTGTCCGGGATTCTCCAGACAAGAACACTGGAGTGGGTTGCCATTTCCTTCTCCAATGCATGGAAAGGGAAAAGTGAAAGTGAAGTCGCTCAGTCGTGTCCAACTCTTAGCAACCCTGTGGACTGCAGCCTACCAGGCTCCTCCGGCCATGGGATTCTCCAGGCAAGAGTACTGGAGTGGGTTGCCAGTGCCTTCTCCGAGGACAGCACTACAACTTACTAAAGGCTCAGATGATGGTTAGACTTTTTTTAGCAATAAAGTGTTTTAAAATAAGGTTTCTAAATTGTTGCTTTAGACATAATGCTTGCACACTTAACAGAATACAGGATAGCATAAATATAACATTTATATGCATTGGGAAACCAAAAAATTTGTGTAACTTACTTCACTGCAATATTCACTTTATTGTGGCAGTCTGGAACCAAACCCAAAACACTTAAATTCCCATTTATTAGAAAAGAGTAATGATATATATATACATCAGTAAGTTTGTGGATGGATGGAAGAAAGAGATAGAAAGAGAGACAGAAGGAAAGACGGTAGGAAAGGGAGGCAAGAGAAGGGATGAAGTGGCTAATCCTTTTTATCCAGTTCACACACCCCCACACAACTTTCTCCAGTAAAGCACTACTCTGTTCTCTGAATTTATGTATTTGTTTCTGTTTATCTATTTTGTTTTTGTCTTTTTATATTCCACAAATCAGTGAAATCATACGGTGTTTTTCTTTCTCCATCAGACTACCTTACTTACATAATACCCTCAAGGTTCATCCATATTGTCATGGATGGCAAGATTTCATCTTTTTGACAGCTGAGTAGTATTCTACTGAGTGTGTGTGTACATATGCACATAAGTATACCATATCTTCTTTATCCATTCATTGGCTGATAGGGACTCAGGTTGTTTCCATATCTTAAGCTATTGTAAACAGTGCCACATGAACATAGTGGTACATATATCTTTTTTAATTAGTGCTTTTGTGTTCTTTAAACAAATATCCAGAAGTAGGATAGCTGAATCATATGGCAGTTCTATTCTTAACTTTTTGAATTCTCCATACTGTTTTCCACAGTGGCTGCCAATTTACATTCCCATCAAGAACATATGAGACTTCCCTTTCCTCAACATCCTTAACAATACATATTATTTCTTGTATTTTGGAAAAGAGCTATGCTAAAAGGAGTGAGGTGATACCTCAGTGTAGTTTTGACTTGCATTTCTGTAATAATTAGTGATGATCAACTTTTCATACGCCTGTTGTCCATCTACACGTCTTCCTTCAGAAAATGTTTATTCGGGTCCTTTGTTCATTTTTAACTGGGTTGTTTATTTCCTGTTGAGTTGTATGAGTTATTTATATATTTTAGATTTTACCCTTTATCAAATATATCATTTGCAGATATCTTTTACATGCAGTAGATTGTCTTTCATTTGTAGATAGTATCCTTTCCTATGCAAAACCTTTTTAGGATGATGTAGTTCAGTTCATTTGCTCGGTCGTGTCCGACTCTTTGTGATCCCACGAACCGTAGCAGGCCAGGCCTCCCTGTCCATCACAAACTCCCGGAGTTTACCCAAACTCATGTCCATTGAGTCCGTGATGCCATCTAACCATCTCATCCTCTGTCATCCCCTTCTCCTCCTGCCTTCAATCTTTCCCAACATCAGGGTCTTTTCAAATGAGTCAGCTCTTCGCATCAGGTGGCCAAAGGATTGGAATTTCAGCTTCAACATCAGTCCTTCCAATGAATATTCAGGACTGATTTCCTTTAGAATGGACTGGTTGGACCTCCTTGCAGTCCAAGGGACTCTCAAGAGTCTTCTCTAACACCACAGTTCAAAAGCATCAATTCTTCGGTGCTCAGCTTTCTTTATAGTCTAACTCTCACATCCATACATGACTACTGGAAAAACCATAGCCTTGACTAGACGGACCTTTAGTGCCATTTGTTTATTTTTACTTTTGCTTCCCTTGCCTGAAAAGACATATCCAAAATGACATTGCTAAGACCAGTTTCAAAGAGCATACCACCCAAGTTATCCTCAAAGTTTTATGATTTCATGACTTACATTTAAATTTTTAATCCATTTTTCTTTTGTGTGTGAATGGTATGAGACAGTGGTCTAGTTTCACTTTTTTTTTTTTTTTTTTGCATGTGGCTATCCAGGCTTCCCAACATCATTTATTGAAAAGGCTATCCTTTCTCCATTGTATTTTTATTGTTCCTTGTTGTCTATTAATTGCCTGTATAAGTGTGGGTTTATTTCTGGGTTCTAAATTCTATTCCATTGATGTATGTATCTGTTTCTCTGAAAATACCATGCTGTTTTGATTACTATTGCTTTGTAGTTTAAGTGATATCATGGATTATGATACCACTATCTTTGTTCTTTTTTCTGAGGACTGCTTTGGCTATTCAAGGCCTTTAGTGGTTCCATTATAAATTTAAGAAATTTTTGTTGTTTGTGTCAAAAATGTCCTTGTGATTTTGAAATGGATTGAATTGAACCTATATATTTTTAGGTCATATGGATATTTTAACAATGTTAATCATTCCAACTCATAGGCAGAGAATATTTTTTAATTTATTTATTTTTTCCAATTTATTAACAATGTTCAGATCTTCTATACCTTTGGTTAAATTTATTCCTAAGTATTTCATTCTTTTGTTTTGATTATAAATAGAACTGGTTTTCCTAATTTCTCTATTAAATCATTGTTCACATACATAAATGCAACACAGTTTCGTATGTTGATTTTGTACCCTGCAAGTCTGTCATATTCATTTTTTCTAATAGCTTTTTTGTGGAGCTTTTTTTATCATTTTATAAAATTATGTCATCCACAAACAGTGTCACTTTTACTTCTTTCTTTCCATTTGGACTCCTTTTATTTCTTTTCCTTGCCTAATTGCTCTTGTTAGGACTTCCAATATTATGTTGAATAAGAGTGAAAATAGGGGTCTTTGTTCTGGTCCTGATGTTAGACAAAGAGCTTTTAGTTTTTCACCATTGAGTAAGATGTTAGATGTGGATCTATCATTTACACCTTTATTATGATGAGGTATGTTATTTTTATAACCATTTAGTTGAGAGGTGTTTTGTTTTTTAATCACCAATGAGCACTGAATCTTGTCAAATGCCTTTTCTCCATTTATTGCGATAATCATATGATTTTCATCCTTCATTTTCTTAATGTGGTATCCTGTTGATTGATCTGCAGATGTTGAAACCTCTTTATATCCTGGGATAAATCATACTTGATCATGGTGATGACTCTTTTAATGTACGGTTTTACTTGACTTGCTAATACTCTGTTCATAATTTTTGCATCTATGTTTATCAGAGATATTGGCCTGTAATTTTCTTTTTCTGTGTGTTGTCTTTGTGTGGTTTTTGTATAAGAGTGGAGTTAGCTTCATAAAATGAGTTAGGAATCATAACTTCCTCTTCAGTTTTTTGGAAGAGTCTGAGAAGAATAGATATTAAATCTTCTTTGAATGGTTGGCAGGATTCATCTGTGAAGTTGTCCAGGTCCAGAGAGCTTTTTGATTATTGTTTCAATTTCTATATAGTGATATGGTCCATTAAGATTTTCTATTTCTTCATGATTCAATCTTGGAAGTTGTATAATTCTAAGAATTTGTCCATTTTCTCTAGTTTGTTCAATTTGTTGGCATAGAGCTGTTCATGGTATTCTCATAATCCTTCATATTTCTGTGGTATTCACTGCTATGCCTCCTCACTCATTACTATATTTACTAGAGCTTTGTCTTTTTTTTCTTAAAGAGCATAACTAAAGATTTGCTGATTTTATCTTTTCAGGGAGCTATCTCTTAATTTCATTTATCTTTTTTCCTATTGTCTTTTTAGTCTCCATTTAATTGATTTCCATTATGATCTCTGGGCTTCCCAGGTGGTTTACTGGTTTCAATATATGGTCTAAACTTGAGAAAAGTTCCATATGTACTTGAGAAGAATATGCATTTTGCTGCACTTGGATTGAATATCCTGAACAAATCTATCAAATCCATCTGGTCTAATGCATCATTTAAGACCACTGTATCCTTACTGAATTTTGTCTGGATGAGCTATCCATCAATGTAAGTTGGGTATTAAAGCCCCCTACTATTGTGTTATGGTCAATTGCTCCTTT
Source organism: Cervus canadensis (assembly GCF_019320065.1). Lineage (NCBI taxonomy): Eukaryota > Metazoa > Chordata > Mammalia > Artiodactyla > Cervidae > Cervus > Cervus canadensis. The sequence continues at coordinate 44,234,639 of NC_057399.1, read as the reverse complement.
TAGGCTTGTTAGTAACTGTTTCACATATACTCTGGTGCTTCTATGTTAGATGTGTGTGTGTGAATATATGTGTGTGTGTTATATCTTCTTGATGAATGGTCCCCTTTTTATTATATACTGTCCAAATTGTCTCTTATTACCTTTTTTGGCTTCAAGTATATTTTGTCTGATATGAGTTATGTCTACATTGACTACCTTTCAATATCATTTGCTTGGAGTATCATATTCAATCCCTCCACTTTCACCTTGCACTTGTCTTTAGAACTGAGGTGAGTCTTCTGGAGACAGCATATAGTCTTATTATTTTTTAATGCATCTGAGTACTCTGTGTCTTGGTGAATTCAATGCATTACATGAATTATAATTGTTAGATGAAAACTAAGTACTGCCATTTTACTTTTTGTTTCCTGGTTGTTGTATATCTCCATCATTTCTTTTATTTGTATTTATGTCTGCCATTTTGGTTTGCTGGGTTTTTGTGATGCTTTTCTCAGTTTATTCTTTGTTCATTTTCATGTCTCTGCTGTAGATTTATATTTTGTGTTTACTGTGGGTTTTGTGTAAAATATATCAATTGTAAAAATCCTCTTTTTTTCTTTTGATAGCATCTTCATTTATGGCTATGGATTACACCCTTTTCCTCTTCCCTTTTGTTTTTGCTGTCTCAAATTATCCCTTTATATGTTCTGAGTTTTTTGCCAAACTGCAAGGGGCTATAGTTATTTTTTCCCCTTTAACGTTTCTGCTATAATAAAATATTTAGAAGCCTATGTGAATAAAGATTTAAATTTTTCTGATTCTATTTATTCCCTTGCTAAAATACATGTACTTTTGCCTTTTTATTTCTGATAGAAGAGCACTTTTCAATATTTCTTGTACAACAGATCTAGTTTTGATGAACTCCCTGAGCTTTTCCTTGCCTTGGAAAACCTTTATTTCTCCTTCATAGCTGAACGATAACTTTGCTTGATAGAGTACTCTTGGGTAATAGCTTTTATCTTTCAGTATTTTTAATTTGTTATTCCATCCCTCCAGACCTGTAGGATTTCTACTGAGAAATCTCCTGATAGCCTTAAGGGGGTTCCCCTGGAGGTTCAGTTCAATTCAGTTCAGTCGCTCAATCGTGTCTTTGCGACCCCATGGACTGCAGCACACCAAGCCTCCCTGTCCATCACCAACTCCCAGAGTTTACACAAACCCATGTCCATCGAGTCAGTGATGCCATCCAACCATCTCATCCTCCGCCATCCCCTTCTCCTCCCTCCTTTAGTCTTTCCCAGCATCAGGGTCTTTTCAAATGAGTCAGTTCATCACATCATGTGACCAAAGTATTGGAGTTCCAGCTTCAACATCAGTCCTTCCAATGAATATTCAGGACATATTTCCTTTAGGTAGACTGGTTGGATCTCCTTGCAGTCCAAGGGACTCTCAAGAGTCTTCTCCAACACCACAGTTCAAAAGCATCAATTTTTCTGTGCTCAGCTTTCTTTATGGTTCAACTCCTACATCCATACATGACTCCTGGAAAAACCATAGCCTTGATAGACGGACCTTTGTTGGCAAAGTAACGTCTCTGCTTTTTAATATGCTGTCTAGATTGGCCATCGTAGATTACCATCTTTTTTTATCCTGGCTGAATTTCAAAATCTTTGTCATTGACTTTTGAAAATTTAATGAAACGTGTCTTAGACCAAGTTTTTGCATTGAGGTAATTATTCTCTTAGCCTCCTGGACTTGTATACCCAGTTGTTTCTCCACGTTTGGGAGGCTCTCAGTTATCAGAGATAAATTTTCTGCTCCCTTCTCCTTCTTTTCTCCTTCTGGTATACCCATTTACCCTAATGTTGCCCTTCCTAAATGAGTTGAATAACTATTGTAGAATTTTCTCATTTTTCATATCTCAATCCTTTTTCTTCTTCTACTGTATCATTTCTTAATTTCCATCTTTGAGCTCACTAATTATCTCTTCACTATGATCTGCTCTGTATCCAGCGCTTTATAATGCATTCTTCATATCATTTACTGAGTTCTTAAGTTCTATAATTTCTGTTTCTTTTTTAGTTTTAAAATCTTTGGTAAAGTATTCCTTCTGTTCATTAACTTTATTCCTGAGCTCAATGAACTACCTTTCTGAGTTTTCATGTTAACTAATTGAGTTTCTTCATGAAAGCTATTTTGAATTCTCTATCAATCACATTGAAACACTCCACGACTTTTAACCTTAGTTTCTGGGAAATTGTAATTTTCTTTTTGTGGTAGTGTTACTGTGGTTTTTCATGGTGCTTGATAAGTTTTTCCTCTGCTGACACACAGAAGTAGGGAACACCTTTCTGCTTTATTCTAACAATTCAACAGGTCAGAAATTAGAAGTCTTTCTTTTAATTTGCAGTAGGTGGTGATACAGTACAAGTTTTGGGCTTCTCTTACTTGGCTGCCGCTGGGTATATCTGAGAGTCTGCATTTTCCGTGTTCCTTGGCCTCTGTGTGGCCCTGTGCCTTCATTATCGTTTCCTGTGTCTCTAGGGTCACTGGTGCCCTGTTTCCGCAAGTGTCATAGTTGCTGCTGCCTGGGGCACTGGGATGGTGGGCTATTCCCTCATATCTGGGATCCTGAATTGCAGGCTCCACAACTATGAGGGAAGAGGCAGGAGGAGGCAGGAGGAGGCAGGGTCCTGCAGATGCCTCCATGGTATCCAGTGTTATAACTTTCCTGTGGGTGCCTCTGTGGTGTCCAGTGCTGTAATTTTCCTTCGGGCACCTCTGTAGCATTCAGTGTCGTAAGCTGCACTGCTGCAGATGTGCAAGTGAAGGGCAAGAGTAATGGTTGCTCTGTTGGCTGGAGGTATAGGGTATAAGGCCTCACTATCACTGCTGCCCAGTTTCTTGTGGCTGTAGGCACTACTGTGGCCAGGAGGCTAGAATCATGTGCATCACCTCCTCTGCCACTGTCAGATTCTCTGAGATTGTGGTCACAGCTGCTGGTGTTAATAGAACAGGACTGCAAACATGCCTCCATTGTTCCCTTGGTTCAGCATCCTTCATATTTTCCAATCCAACCACCTTTAGTGCACAGACACACAGAATTCTCCAGCATCCTGATGTACTGAACAGAGACATCTTTGTTGTGCTATGGATGTTTTAGTAGTTGTATACTGAAGGTGAAAGACATAGATAGCTTTTCATTTGTGATGGTGTTAACTTTACAGAATATAATTTTAAATGTACATTTTTCAACAAAAAAAAATATAACATGCAAGAAAAAGACAAGCATCATTCATAAAAAGGAAATAAACCAGGCAACAGATACTGTCCATGAGAAAATTCAGATACTAGATTTCAAGAGACATTATAAGTATACTTAAAAAACAAAAGAAAATCATGTTTTTAAAAGTACCAATATTTATCAAAAAAGTAAAATGACAGTCTTATCCAATAGAAAATACCAAAAAAGTATATAAGATGTTTTGAAACATTAAAATGGAAGATCTGGTACTAAAAAGCACAGTCACTAAAATGGAAAAAAAAAATTACCTTACTAGAAGAGCTCAACTTTTAATATGAATTAGTAGGAATAAGAACAAAAAATTTGAAGATCTATCAAAAAAATAATAAAAATGAATAGACACAGAGAAATACTGGACACCACTAAATGCACCAATATAAGCATAATGGGACCATCAGAAGGAACGGCAATAGAATAAGGAACAGAAAAAATACTCAAAGAAATAATGGTTGGAAACTACCAAACAATGATGAAAAACATTAATCTACACATCCAGGAAAGACTACAAACTCTCTAACTACTATTTATAAACAGAGATGATCATGAGTAGATACATCATGGTCAAAATGCTGAAAGCCAAAGACAAGGAGAAACTGTTAGAAACCAGAAGAGAAAATGACTCGTTGTTTCCAATACACTTCAGTAAGATTAGCAACTGACTTTTCTTCAGAAATAATGGAAAGTATAGACAGAGATAACATATTAAAAATACTCAAAGAAAAACACTGCCAACACAGAATACTATATCCAGTAATACTATACATCTAGAATATCGTATCTGGATACAGTATCAGGAATACAATATCTATTGCTAACACAGAATACTATATCCAGTAAAAATACTAATCCATTTATAAATGAAGGCAATGAATGACACTTGCATAATGCAGAGTATGTAGCTCCAAGCACTCTTGCCTGGGAAAAAAAATGGAAAAAAATAGTAGAAACTGTCCAGAACCAATGTTGGAAAACTCAAAATTTTACAATAATAAAGAAAATGTTGAACCAAAAAAAAAAAAAAGCAACTTAAAAAACAGATAAAATATTCTTGAATTTTTTATAAGCCCTTCCACAGCTTATTCTCAGCACACTAGCTATCTTAAAGCCAAGAATCTTAAAACAGTATAATTCATATAGTGGCAGTAGCCAATGTTCCCAGTAGGTGATCTTTTCTGGTTTGGGAAAGAACAGAAAAAAAAAAAAAAAAACTTTCCTAACAAATTATTGTATGTGTCTGTTCTAATTGGTCTAGTGGTGACCAGAAGGAATGATGCAAAGGGATTATCTCTGACCAGACTCTGAACACAGACTGGAAAAGTGGAATTCAGTTCAGTTCAGTCACTCAGTCGTGTTCCTCTCTTTGTGACCCCATGGACTGCAGCATGCCAGGCTTCCCTATCCATCACCAACTCCTACAGCTTGCTCAAACTCATGTCCATCGAGTTGGTGATGCCATCCAACCACTTCATCATGGCTCAAAAATGCTATAAGGTAAACTAATAAACCACAGATGCCTTTGCACAGGGCAAAAGATGACTGGTTATGATATACAATAGGATGCCTAAGTCATGGGACTAAATGTTGTGGGAAATTCTTTGGGAAATTAAGACATTCAAAAAAAACCCTTTCACATGGGAGAGTTTATAAGTCCACACATATCTCCAGAGAAAGATGCATATTCACAAAATCCAGAGGCACTTTACTTGGGGATAACCCCTGAGCTCAATGCAAGTCTGGGTAAGTATTAAAGGAATGTTCTATTAGAGAGCCAATCTATAAGGTCTGGGAAAGGAACTTGTTTTGAACCTGTGTATGTGATTTTTTTTCTTTTTGTTTGTATTTTCATTTTAGCTGTTGGCAGTCAAGGTGAAATTCGGTCACAAAAAGAGTAGACTAAAGCTAAAGGACAGAGATTTTAATGACTATATACAGTAAAGAATAAACACCTTATAAAAGTAAACCAAAGCACTAAACAAAGACTACCATAGCCTTCAGCAGTTAAGAAAGCAGCAAAGTCTTGGGAAGGGGTACGATCTTATTTCTAGCTTTATCATATATTTGTTATCACAAATGCCCAACTTTCAACAACAAGAAAAGGTTACAAAGCATACAAAGAAACAGGACAATATGGCGTATTCAAAGGAACACAAAATTAACAGAAACAATTCCTGAGGAAACTCAGATATCAGATCTACAAGGCAAAACTTTAAAACTATCTCAAGTATACTTAAAGAAAAATATGTAAAAGAATTAAGGAAATCAGAAAAACAATGTATTAATATAAACCAAACAAATATCAATAAAGAGCCTGAGGTTATAAACATGAATCAAATTCTAGAGGTAAAAATTAAAATAACCAAAATGAGTAATTCACCAGAGGGGTCAACCAATGTGAGCAAACTAAAAGATAGAACTAGTGAATTTATTGACTCTGAGAAACAGAAAGACGAATGAAGAAAATTGAATACAGCCTAAGAGAACAGTGGGACACTATTAACAGACAAAAATGTACGTTATGGGAATCCAAAAAGAGAAGAGACAGAAGGGGTGGGCAGACACAACAATGAAGAAATAAGGGCCCAAAACTTCTCAATTCTGATGAAATACATGTATCTATAAAGCCAAAGACCACAACAAACTCCAAGTGAGATCAACAGAAAGAGACCCACACTAAGATACACTACAATTAAACTTTTCAAAATCAGCCAAAAACAAAAAGAGAATCATGAAAGTAACAAAAGAGAATGACTAGTCACAAGGGCTCATTAATGAAATTAACACCTGATTTCTCATCAGAAATCATGGAAGTCAGAAGGCAATGATATATATTTAAATGATATATTTAAAGTTTTAAGAGAAAAAATGTCAATGTTGAATTCTATACCCAGCAAAACTGTCCTTCAAAATCAGAGCATAATTAAGACATTCACGGATAAACAAAAGCTGAGGGAGTTCATTATGAAATCTAACCTATAAGAAATGCTAATGGAAATACCTCAGACAGAACGTAAAATGGTAACTCAAAGCCATCTGAAAAAATGAAGGCTCCAGTAAAGGTAAATACATGGGCAAATATAAAATGCAGTATTGTTGTATATTTGGTTTTAACTCTAATTTTTATCCTATATATAATTTCAGAGCCAAAAATAAAAAGTTGTAAATCTATATTACAGAGCACACATTTTATAAAGATGTAACTGGTGACAAAAACAACTTGAAATAGAGGGGAAAAGCAACAAAGCAGAAGAGTTTTCTATGTTATTGAAAATAAGTTAGTATCAATTCAAATTATATTGTTATAAGTTTAGGATGATAAATATAATCTTGATGGTAACCACAAAAAAAATCAACAGAACATATACCCAAAAATGAGAAGGGAATCAAAATGTGCCACTACAAAAAAATCAACTAAACACAAAGGAAGACAGTAATAGAGGAAATGAGGAACAAAAAAAATCTAGAAGACATAGAGCAAACAAGCAATAAAGTGGCAGAAGTTAATCTTTTTTTACTAGTAGCTACTTTAAGTGCACACAGATTAAATTCTATCAAAAGGCAGAGACAGAATGAAGAAAATATTATACAACTACAAGTTTTTAGAAGAGACTATCAGATCCAAAGACACACAAAAAAAAATGAAAATGAAAGAATGAGAAAAAGTACTTCATGAAAATAAAAACCAAACAGAACTAGGATGAATGTAAGAATACTGGACAAAAAAGACTAAGTCAAAAACAGTTATAAGAGGCAAAAGAGGGCATTATATGTTAATCAATGAGTCAATTCATCAAGATGTAAGCACTGTAAACATACATGCACCAAAACCAAAGCCCTAATTTATATAAAGGACAGAACTGAAAGAAGAAATAGTTTTTTATTAATAGTTGGGTAATTCAATAGTCCACTTTAAATAATGGTAGAACATCTAGATAGATGAGCACCAAGGATAAAAAAGACCCTTAAAACACTATGAACCAAGTATATTTAACAGATGTATATGGTTCACTCTACCCCCAAACAGCAGAATACACATTTTTCTTAGTTACAAATAGAACATTCAACATATCAGACCATATGCCAAGTCATAAAACATCTCTCAATAAATTTTAGAACATTAAAATCATACAAAGCATCTTCTCCCAGCACAGTAGATGGAGCTAAAACTCAATTAACAGAAGGAAAACTGAAAAATTCAAAACACATGGAAATTAAACAATACACTCTTGAAGAGCCAATCGATCAAAAAAGAAACCACAAGAAAATCCGAAAATATCCAGATACAAATGAAGACAAAAACATAACATGCCAAAACTCACAGGATGTAACAAAGTTCAGAAGGAAACTTAAAGCTGTAAATGCCTATACTAAAAATGGTGACACATCTAAAACCAACAATGCAATTTTACAGCTTAGGGATACAGAAAAGTATAGCCGAGTGATCCAAAAGGAGAAGGAAGGAGTGAAATAATCAAGATTATTGTTGAAATACTTTTAAGGGCATAACTAAACAATATATTCAACTAACTCTAAAGCTGACTCTTTTGAAGACAGCAACAGACTTGTAAAGACAGTACTACAAACCATACAGAAATTTAAAAGATGACTAGAGAATACTATAAACAATTGTTCAACAAATTAGATAACCAAGATGAAAAGTACAAATTCTGAAATATACAAAATACCTAAACTGACTCAAGAATAAATAAAAAATCTCAACCCATGATAAATGAATTTAATCAGCTATTAAAATCTCCCAACACAGAAAATTCCCAGATCAGATGGTTTCACTGGTGAATTCTACCAAACCTTTTAAAAGATTTCATACTAATTCTGTTCAAATTATTCCAAAAAATGTAAGGGAGGGAACACTTCTGAACTCATTCTTTAAGGCTATCATTATCATTTTAAGGTCAGATAAAAATAGTACACTTATTACACTAACGTCAGATGAAAATAAAGATACCCCAGCAGCATAAGGTTGGTATAACATCCAAAAAACAAGGTAATATGCCACACCAATAAAATGAAAGACAAATACCACATAACCATTTCACCAGATACATAAAAAGCATTTATTTGCCAAAACCCAACACCATTTCATGATTAAAAATAAAAATTCAACACACTAGGAAAAGAAGGGAATTTTCTTAACTGATAAAGTATATCAACAAAAAGCTCATTGCTAATACCATGCCTAAGGATGAAAGAGCAAATCCTTTCCTCCTGAGATCAGGAAGAAGATATAGATTTCCACTCTCTTTTTTTCTATTTAACTTCATACTAGAGATTCTAGCTAGGGTGACAGGCAATAAAAGGAGATAAAAGACATACAAATTAGAAAGGAAGAAGACAATTTCTACTTACAGATGACATGATCTTACACACAGAAAGTCCTACAGAAACAATCTTCTTTAGGTAGTTTGCAAGATATAAGACTAATATACAAAAATTAATTGAATACATACATTAGCAATGAACCATACAAAAAGGAAATTAAGAAACAATTCCATTTAGAATAACAGAAAAAAATAATTAAATATTTTAAAATGTATGCACTCAAAGAAGTGCAAAGTTATAATCTGAAAACTGTAACGCATTACTGAAAGAAATTAAAGAAGTTTCTATATAAATGAAATCTCCTATTGATGAATTGGAGTTACAATACTGTTAAGATGGTAACACTCACCATATTGATCTGATTCAACAGAATCTCTATCAAAATCATATTAGCTTGCTTTTTTTTCCAGAAGAAATGGAAAAGCTGATTCTAAAACTCATATAGAAATATAAATGATAGAGAAAAGCTAACCTTGAAAAAAGAAGACTAAATATTGAGGACACACAAGTCCTAATTGCAAAATTCATTACAAATCTACAATAATCAATATAGTGTGATATAGGCATAAGGATAAATTATAGATCAAAGGAACAGAATTGAGGTCCAGAAATACACCTTTATATTTACAGTCAATTGATTTTCAATAAATATGCTAGGATAAATTCAGTGGGAAGAATAGTCTTTTTTTTTTTATCAAATGGAGCTGTGACAATGGAATAACACATGCAAAAGAATGGAAGTGGATTCCTATCAAACATCATATTTAAAAATTAACTCAAAATGGATTAAAGAACAAAATGTAAGAAATAAAAATCTTAGAAGAAAACATAAAGATCATTTTCATGATCTTGGATTAAGCAATGGTTTCTCAGATGCACATCTGAGATACATCTGAGAATGCCCAAAAGCATGGACAACAAAAGAAAAAGTAGATAAATTAAATATAAAAGTTTTACACTTTCTGTTCAAATAATACCATTAAGGATGTAAGAAACAACTCAGAGAACTAAAAAAAACAGTTTGAAATTATGTAAATAAAAAGAGACTTGTATCTAGAATATGCACAAAAGAAATTACACATTTCTGAAAGATATGCAAATGGCCAATAACATATAAGAAGATGACCAAAATTATTTACCTTCAGGGAAATGAAAATAAAAACAACAATGAGGTCACTCACATCCACAAAGATGGCTAAAAGTCAAAAGACAATAATAAGTGTTGACAAGGACCGAGAGAAATCAGAACCCTCAGACAGGGCTGTTCAGAATGTAAAATAATATAGCTGCTTTTGAAAACAGTCTGACAGTTCCTCAGAAGCTTAAAAACAAAATTATCACATGACCTTGTAATCTCACTCCTTGGTATACACCTATGAGAAATAAAAATATATGTATATACAAAATCTTGAACACAAATATTTATAACACAAATGTCCATCTACTTGAGATAAATAAAATACAGATTATCTATATAATAGAATATTATTCAACTACAAAAATAATAAAGTACTGATATATACTACAACATGGACAAACCCTTTGAAAACATTATTCTAAGTGGAGGAAGTTAGTCACAAAAGATTTTATAATTCATTAAAATTCATTTCATTAATATGAAATGGTTAGAACAGATAAATCTATACAGCAAGAAAGCCCATGGGTGGTGATCTTGGGTGCAAAGCTAAAGATAAATGAGGAATGACTATTAAAAGTTATGGGGCTTCTTTTGGAGTTGATGAAAATGTTCTAAAAGTAATTTTGGTAATAGTTGCAAAACTCTACATAAACTAAATATTATTGGCCTGTACACTTTAAATGGATTAAATGTATGGTATGAGAATTATATGCCAAAAGAAAAAAAAGAGGCAGCCTTCTTACTGACAGTGTAACTGTATAATAGAAAATATACACATTTTTAGAACTAATAAGATATTTGGGAAAAATTGTTGAAAATAAGTTCAAGATAATTTAGTAACACTGCTAATGTCCATAAATAATTAATTAAAATATAATTTAAATTTTTTAGCATAAAACAATATTTTCACAATAATGTGAATAGCTAGTAATAAACATAATAAAAGTAAACAACCATTTTAAGAAAATTAAAAATCTTTATTCCAAATTCTTAAATAGTAGATCACAATTCCTCCCAAATTAATTCATAAAGTAGATAATGTTCCAATATGCCTTCTAATAGAATTTTTCAGTAAAACTAATGAAATGATCCTTAAATATTACTAGAGAAGAGGTTCATGTAGGGTTCATGACTTACAAAAAGGGGAATAAATAAGTAGGTCACTCTAGCAAATAATGAGTAAAATTATGAAACTACAATACTTGAACCCATGAAAATATTAGAAAGTCCAGAAATAAGTCCATATACACATGGCAACTTAAAGATGTGAGAGAAACTGCATCACAAATCAATACTGAATATATGGTGTGGAACACCATATTCCAATATGAATTCTAAATAGATTAAAGACTTCAGGGTATGGAAAACTTGATACTATTAAGACTTCTAGAACAAAAACATTAGAAACAAAAATATTTTAACAAAAATGACTATAGAAATTTATATATTTTGAATATCTAATTTACATTATTCAAGATTCATGGGACAGAAGGTATTTGCAATACATATGTAAAACAAAGCACTGCTATCTAGAATAAAGAATGCTTACAAATTAATAAGAAAATGCAAACACTCTAATAGAAAAAAAGACTAAAAATCACAGTAGACTATCTGAATGGCAAAAAAAGGAAATGAAAATCATCATCAAAAACTCATGTAGCTATGAATTTACACAAGGAAGTGCCGTGAACTCTTATCACACAAACAAACAGCTTAAAAGTTGCAGGGAAGCAGAAACTGATACAAAAATAAGTTCAAGATAATTCAGAAACATTGCTAACACTGCTAATTGAATTGCCGGAATTCAGTTCTCTCAAAACTCAATCATTCCCTGATTGTACACTAATAGATTTAATGTATGTATTTCCTTAAAATAATTCGCAATGAATAGATTCACACACTCAGAAAGACTTATCTTTTCTTCTCTAACTTAAATAATCAGGCACACTGGCATACACTCACACAAACCTTTGGATAAACATATCCATATTTATTATATTTAAATTGCTATATATATACATATATACACACACATGTATGTTATAAATTCTTCTTAAGCATGCATACACATAGAGAGGCTATCATATTTACTAGAACCAAAATTTTAGATGTGAGCCTTTTCAACAAAATCTATGGTTAAGAAGAAAACTGAAATTCAATGGGGAAAAATGAACAAAAACATTCTCAAACCCAAGAGAAAGCTACAAAAAATTATTTTGAAAAGTATTTATCAGAAAAGACATAAGAAGATTATGAAGACTGATTGTAACTTTTATCTTCTATATTTTACTATGAATAAGGTCCTCTCAAGCCAAAGAAATACATATAAAACACATGTATTTTTAACTGCTTTATTTTTTTTATGTATTTTTAAAGGACTTGAAAAATACAATCTTAAAACTACACTGCAATGAATTCTAGTTATATCTATAAATTTAAGCCCTAATTACAAAAAGTCAAAATTCATAATTCTAAATGTGTTTTTTCAAAACATGTTTTATTTCAAAATCCAATAGCCTTTATTTTTTAATGATTACATTTTAGATAAGTATTTGAAGTCAGTTTCCTGCTTTGCGACATCAATTTTTAAAAAGCTATGGGTCTTAAGTGAAGGAATATAAATTAATGCTAGTCCCCACTGGTGGATTTGAATATATAACTCGCTATTTAAAGAAAATAACATGTAATAAACTTCCTAAGAAGATAGATGCAAAATAACAGCACGAATTCCATTCTCATTCCATACCTTTACTTTTGCATCAATGCTAAATTTTTCTTTTCTCCAATGTGCTTCCTGCTTCCTCAGTTTCTCCAGGTCATTTAGCAGGTCAGCGCAGTGGGTACTTAATTTCTCATTTTCCTCCTTCAGAGTTTTTATAACCAGCCTGTTTTGCTCTTCCTTATTCTGCACACACTCCTTAGTGTCCCATAGAACAGTACCACAAGGGCCAATACACAAAACAACAACAACAAAAAAAAAAAGCTGAGAACTAATCAGCAAATACAAACTGTGCAATTTTATCCTCCCAGCAGCTTCTTTTATATTTGATGGCCAAGGTCACCTGTATACTTTTATTGGCCTCTTTTCATGCAGGTGGATGGGTCATATTTTTTCACTGGATGACAGCTTTGATGAGTACACATTTGCAAAGAGCCCATTAATTGATCAAGCTGCCTTTGATGCTGTCCCCAGCTATTTTTGTGACCCACACAGACATAGCCTCCCAGACCTGGGTTTTATCAATTAATAATGCCAGTCCCATCAGAATCTAATTACAAGAAGCCACATATTCACACTCCTACTTTCTTAGCTCCATTTCCATCATTAACTATTTATCGGAAAGTTATAAAGCTTAGAGTCTGAGCTTTAAAGTATCTTAGAGTTTTTGCATGTGAGAAAACTGTATGGCACAGCAGGGCCTAAGGCAATTTTTCCTCCCAGCTTGTCACTTTCTGGGCCACAAAGGCTGGCAAAGCTTAAAGTAGGACTTCAAAGAAACAGTAGCATAAAACTGTGTACAAGTCAACACACCTTAACTTCTTGACTTTTATCTTTAAATTTCTTCTGCAAGTCACTGAATTCTTTCCTTAAGAAAGCATTTTCTTCATCTACTGCCATCTTCCGTTTTACAAGGTCATTTATTTCCTGGGTTAGTCCTGATTCTCTCTGGAAAAAAAGCAAAATTACTGATTAATTGGTATTTCTAAGAAAAAATAATTTCATATGAAAAGTTTGAGACTTTGATTGGTAATATTAGAATTAACTAGCTTTCATAACAACATCCATTATCATAATTTCTCATTTCCTATGACATGCCCAGAAATTATCAAGTAAAACATGCAAACATGTGCCAAGTTACTAGTTTAAAAATGAAGTACACATAAAAACAGGACACCAAATATTCAGCCTCATACAGAAAGCAAACTTTCTGGATTTAGTTGTGCAACATGGAAAAAAAACCCAAAATTTTACAAAATATTCTAATTAAAGAAAATGCTTATGTAGCTAAAATAAGAATTACATTCTATCTAAAACATTTTTTTAGAAAAACAGTTCTGTGAAAGCATGAGCAATTTTAAAGAATGATAAACAGCAAGTCTGTTTTCGTACCCAAAATATCTTGCTGTGTAGAAAGATATTCAAAATACTAAAACTGCCATAATTGTTAACCAAATATTCTTCTCACCTACCAGAAATACCTAAATCTAATTGAAGGATGTATCCATGACTCATGTCTTAGTTTCCCTCTTTTCAAATCTTTATAGCTTTTCCCTCAGAAAACTTACCCACTCTCCTGGCTTCTAGTCTCGTCTCTGTCTAAAAGACTACCCGATCCATAATCTGGCCCTAACTCTCTTCCAAGTACCAATCTCAGATTTCCAGTTTTCTATAAAAATACCTCCATTTTAACTATCTGCTGCCATCTCAAACCAACATGCTAAAACTGATATCCATGCCATAATACTGACTCTTTGCCAAACTTACTCAACTTTTGTCAACCCACTTATTTTTCCAACTAATATTTGAAACTATTATTCCTATGTTTTCTTGCAAATGTTTAATTTAGGATTTCCATTTCATTTAAATATTATCAAATTCATATTTGATATGTGCTTTGTTATATTTTATCTTTATTTTATATAAAAAGAACAACTATATTGTTTTGATAATTTGTATTAGAGTATAGTTGATTTACAATGTATTGTTAGCTTCTGCTGTACAGTAAAGTGAATTACTTAAATATATATATGTGTGTATATATATATATATATATATATATATATATACATACTGTTTTTTAGGTTCTTTTCCAATATAGGTCATTACAGAGTATTGAGTTCCCTGTGCTATACTATAAGTCCTTATTAGGTAGTCAATTTTATATATAGTAGTGTGATTATGACACTTCTACTTTATCTGTGTGTATACTGGGTTATGAAGTAAAATGTATTTTTCTCAGTGTAGGGATCATATTAATGAAACATTGCTCTTGATTTATACTTAGAGGTGACATTACTCATTCATAGGCCAACTGAACTTCAGGAGTTCTCATAACTCCATATCTGTACCAATAAAACACTCAGGCTTGGTAATGTTTTACAAATTAAATATAAATGGTACCTCAATATAGTTTTAATTTTTATTGCTTATTTTAATTACTAGGGCATATAAAATTATGTTTGACATCAATCAAACAGCACAAAAATAGATGCATAAACATCTACAATTCATAACCTATTTTTCTATTCTCATCTAAGTCTCAGCCTCTTTCAAGGTTCAATTTTTACCTCCTCCATGAAGCCTTTCCTAACTATCACAGAAATTTCTATTCCCAAGTTTCTGTATTGCCTACATTATTCATTTGGCACATATTACATAGAGCTGCTAATTATTGATGTACTCATACTATCTCCCAAACTAAATTATAGTAAATGTTTATGAATGAGATTGACACTGATAAATTCAATCATATGAACACTAAGACAGTGAAATATCTACAGGCCTATCCTTTGAAAGGAGAATTAACAAAAATTAAGCACCCTCATCTATCCTTGAGATTATTTAGACTTTAGAAAGGTGAGATACTAGACCAAATAATTTAACGTTTAGAAACATTTGCCCATTAATGAGAGCTAAACTTAACAGGAATAAACAACATGCGGCTGCTGCTGCTAAGTCGCTTCAGTCGTGTCCGACTCTGTGCGACCCCATAGACGGCAGCCCACCAGGCTCCCCCATCCCTGGGATTCTCCAGGCAAGAACACTGGAGTGGGTTGCCATTTCCTTCTCCAATGCATGAAAGTGAAAAGTGAAAGTGAAGTCGCTCAGTCGCGTCCGACTCTTCACAACCCCATGGACTGTAGCCTACCAGGCTCCTCTGTCCATGGGATTTTCCAGGCAAGAGTACTGGAGTGGGGTGCCATTGCCTTCTCTGAATAAACAACATAAATGACAGCAATAACAAGTCCTTTCATGAAAATTATTTAATAATTGAAAAGTTAGCATTTGAGTGAATTTAGTAATCTACAGGACAAATGTAGACTTAATCTTTAAATAAAAACACAGAATACAGTAGGAACTTAGCTAACCAAAACCATAATACTTTTAGGGCTTCTCTGGTGGCTCACCTGGTAAAGAGCCTGCCTGGGCCAGGAGACCCAGGTTCATATTCTGATAATTAGTTTGATAAATGATCTTATATATCATAAATCATTAAAGTAATAAGTTAGACACAGATGTATTCCCAATGGAAGAGAACTGATAAACTCTCAAAGATCTGTTAAATTTTACATAACTCAAAATATTTTCCTAATAAAATGTACCCTCAATGATATAGTTTTTATAATGGAAGTGACAGTCACTTAGTTGTGTTGGACTCTTGCAACCCCATAGACTATGCACTCCATGGAATTCTCCATGCCAGAATACAGGAGTGGATAGCCGTTCGCTTCTCCAGGGGATACTTCCAACACAGGGATCAAACCCAGGTCTCCCACACTGCATGCAAATTCTTTACCACCTAAGCCACCAGGGAAGCCCAAGAATACTGGAGTGGGTAGCCTATCCCTTCTCCAGCGGATCTTCACAAACCAGGAATCAAACCGAGGTCTCCTGCATTGTAGGCAGATTCTTTTCCAACTGAACTACCAGGGAAGCCTTAGCACAAGTATATATAGTTACAATTCATTTTTTTTCTTTTCCTTTTTAGAGAAGTATAGTTGATTTATAATAAATTCTATAAGTTTTAGATATATGACATGATTTCACAATTTTAAAGGTTATATTCCACTTACAGTTATTTGAAATGCTATATTCCCTCTGCTATATAATATATCCTTGTAGCTTATTTACTTTATACATAGTAGCTTGTACCTCTTAATCCCCTTCTCCTATCTCGTCCCTTCCCGCTTTGCTCTCCCCACTGGTAACTACTGGTTTGCTCTCCATATTTGTGACTCTGCCTCCTTTTTGTTATATTCACTAGTTTGTTTTATTGTTCAGATTCCACATATAAGTGACACTGTACAGTATTTATCTTTCTCTGACTTCTTTCACTAAACATTAATAACCCTCCAAGTCCTAAATTTAGCTTCATGAAACCTTTTCAACAAACTTTTCTGGATAGAGTAAAATACATTCTTAATGGTCTGGCTTGAGTTAATATTAAAATAGCAAATTGAACTCAGAGGAACCATAAAGCATAAAGGGTGACAAGAGAAAGTATGGCTGGAACAAATTATTTATTATGGTTAAGCCATGAAATGAATAATTCAAATCATGGTCAAAAGAAGTCTGTAGAGTAAGAAGAGAATGATAGTGGGTATGAATTAGGAAAAAAGTGGGGTGTGATGGCAGCAGTTCAAAAGACCTAAAACTCTATAAAACAATACTTGAGCATAGTTAATATATTATTTATATGACCTACTTTAAAATGCATAAAAAGAGTTTAATGAAAAACAGAGAAGTAATGATATCAGTACAACTAAAACAAAGGTAAATGGATAAAGGGAAGGGGTGAGAGAATTAAATGTAACTGAGAACTGAAAGTTATTTCTGAGCTTCCTAGAAGGTAAGAAAAAAGGGAAATTCAATGTTTAAAAATCATCTCATTAAATATAGCAAGTTATTAGTAGACTCGAGTTATCTAATGCAATACTTGAAGGAAAATTTATTACAAGATTTACTTTATAACTAGCGGTGACAAAGCTAAAGCACAGTCTTACCAAAAGAAGTTACATGGCATTTTTTTACACTATTATCAATAAAGCATGTAATAGTATTAGATTGTTCTATGAAAGTTTTTCAGCAACGAGCTAAAAAATTGTGTGTATAACTTTCTAGTAGTTTGACTAGATATGTGGTTAAGGAATCAACATTCTTGTTACTCTATTCCATAGACTACAAGTTTGGAAAAGTAAGAACTATTTAACATTACTTGATGGAACAACAAACACATGATGAAGGAACTTCTGGCTTCCAGCACAGGATGCAGTAACTTGGAGGTTGTCTCTCCTATTCATACAACATGAAAAAAGTTGAACAAACTGAAAATCAGCAACTCTTCTCAGAATCATCAGAGAACTGAAGGTCATAGGGCAAATTGCTGTTCCCCAAACTAGAGAGACAGGCAATACAGAGAATCACAATACAGCAGAGCAAAGTCCCTGAGACAAGAAAACTCCATGGAAACCAGTACCAAGAGCAGAAAAACCAAATCTGCAATTAACAAATCATTGGGGGTTAAGTGTGGACATGCATGAGAGTTAAAAATGTCCTGGAGGGAAAAAAAAAATGTCCTGGAGGGCCCAGTCTTAGAGGAGTTCCTATACTTTCATGAGTTTTATATATAGAACACTATTAGGTTGTCACAGTGAGGATCAGAGAAAAATCTCTTCCTGCTCTCTGCAGGAGGAGAGGGAACACAGACATTTTAAAATATGACCTAAGCATTTCTTAATTGAGATATCTGACATGCTGGACTGGATGAAGCACAAGCTAGAATCAAGATTTCCAGAAGAAATACAAATAACCTCAGATATGCAGATGACACCACATTTATAGCAGAAAGCAAAGAACTAAAGAGCCTCTTGATGAAAGTGAAAGAGGAGAGTGAGAAAGTTGGTTTAAATCTCAACATTCAGAAAACTAAGATCATGGCATCCTGTCCCATCACTTCATGGCAAATAGATGGGGAAATAGTGGGAACAGTAACAGACTTTATTTTGGGGGGCTCCAAAATTACTGCAGATGATAACTGCAGCCATGAAATTAAAAGACTCTTGCTCCTTGGAAGAAAAGCTATGACCAACCTAGACAGCATATTAAAAAGCAGAGACATTACTTTGCCAACAGAGGTCTATCTAGTCAAAGCTATGGTTTTTCCAGTAGTCGTGCATGGATGTGAGAATTGGACTAGGAACAAATCTGAGCGCTGAAGAACTGATGCTTTTGAACTGTGGAGTTGGAGAAGACTCTTGAGAGTCCCTTGGACTGCAAGGTGATCCAACCATTTCGTCCTAAAGGAAATCAGTCCTGAATATTTATTGGAAGGACTGATGCTCAAGATGAAACTCCAATCCTTTGGCCACCTGATGCAAAGAGCTGACTCATTGGAAAAGACCCTTACGCTGGGAAAGATCAAAGGCAGGAGGAGAAGGGGACGACAGAGCATGACATGGTTGGATGGCGTCACCAACTCAATGGATATGTTTGAGCAAACTCTGAGAGCTGATGATGGACAGGGAAACCTGGCGTGCTGCAGTCCATGGGGTTGCAAACAGTCCAACACGACTGAGCAACTGAACTGACTGACCATCTAGATCTGCTAAACTGAGTATTTCCTAAAGCATTGGAAATTTATTGCCAGAGGTTATCTAAAAGAATGCCAAAATCCATTCTCTTCCATAGAGTAAACCTGTATGTGAGGAAGAGATTGCTCAGCCTGGAAGTAACTTTTCCCAAATTTGCTGAATCTTGGGTTAACCATATTAGTAGTTTCTCTCAATGAAATGTGAGTATAAATGATGTTTGCCACTTCCAAGTCTTAATTTTGTATCTATTAGGCAGCTTAGAGTCAGACACAACTGAGCAACTGAACTGAACTGAACTGATTAGGTAGCTTGTTATTATTTAGTCGCTAAGTCCGTTTGACTTTTTGTGACCCCATGGACTGCAGGCAGGCTCTTCTGCCATGGGATTTACCAGGCAAGAAAACTAGCGTGGGTTGCCACACCCTCCTCC
This sequence comes from Cervus canadensis, assembly GCF_019320065.1. NCBI lineage: Eukaryota > Metazoa > Chordata > Mammalia > Artiodactyla > Cervidae > Cervus > Cervus canadensis. The sequence goes on along the minus strand of NC_057399.1, from coordinate 44,215,139 downwards.
AGGGGATCTTCCCAACTAATTAATATACAAGGCATATGGCAGTATTTTTCTATATTAGAATTCATTTTGATATTGTTTGACATTCAAGTCACAAATACAACTATTTTTCCCCAAAACAAACTAAAAAGTTTTAAAATTTTATCATTATAGCAATAATTATTACATTTTCTATCCTGAAGAAGGAAATGGCAACCCACTCCAGTACTCTTGCCTGGAAAATTCCATGGATGGAGGAGTTGGTAGGCTACAGTCCATTGGGTCTCAAAGGGTCAGACACGACTAAGTGACTTCACTCACTCACTTATTACCTTTTCTATAAGGGAAAATACAATTCTGGAGAAGGTATAAATTTCAAATTTATATGTCAGATAGGAATATATATCCAACTTTACAACAAACTTATATAGAGAGAATTTTAAAAAATTAATTTTTATCCACATTAACTTCCATTTTTAGTCCTTTAATAAAACAACCTAATAACAATAACCAATCTTAGATGAAAATTATCCTGACTGTTTAATTCGCTAGGAAGGAAAATAGAGTCAGAACTTGGAAAAGCAGAGTTACCAGAAAAAATTTTCATTTAATCTAGAAAATAAAGATAATTTAGCCTATAATGGGCAATTGGGCATAAAATGAATTTAAATATATCATGATATAGACAATTCTTAAGATAAATTTATTTCACCTTTATTTTGAAGATGTTACTACCTCCAAACTGATTCTTGGGAATCAACGGCCTATGTGGATTTTTGTAGTGATAATATACTGAGGATATAATTATCTATAATTTTTAATATTTACCATTACATATAATTGTATTAACTATAATTATAGGATTGCATCATTTGAAAGTGAAAGTTGAAAACATCAAATAGAATCATCCCAGTTATTGTTAACCTTTTGTACAAATTAAAGCATTAAAAAATTTGTAGGATTCAGAAGCAAATGATAATTGTTAAAAATAAATAGCAATTTCAACAAAAAGTGAGTGACAGTTATTACTATAAAATTAAAACACCATCTTAAGAGTTTTAATGTATAAATAACATAGTCTATAAGCCAAAAACATAAAGAAGAAAAACAGGCTAAGGTAGTAACTTGACTATAGTAGTAGGACAACATAATGACCCTGATATTCTTGTGAATATTACTGCAAAAAAACTTAAAATGTTTGTAAAGACCTACTATATGAAACAAATATCATAAATTTAGTATTTTCTGTTATACCACCAACCTGTTCCAATTCTTGTATTTTAGCATCCTTGACTTGCAGAATTTCTAAAACTTTTCTGTCTTTAGCTTCAGATTTCAGTTTTTCTCTAGAAATAAAAAATATCTATACTGAAAATTTATTAGTCATTATTTTTTAAAGTTTATTAGACATTATTTGTAGCCAATTCTTTCAATTTCCACATCCTAATAATGAGTTTCACATTAAACTATAGAAAATTAAATTATCTGATGTTAACAGCCCTTTCGGATTTAATCAGAAGCCATATGGCAAGTGATAATTTATAACTGCTGCCAACTAAGACATCTTCATACAAAAAAGGTTCTACATTTATATGCATTACAAAACATACTTAAAACACATTTAATCTTGACTGCAACAATCACTGTATCAATAAATTTAAAATAATTATTAAGTATATTAATATCTTCATGTTAATATACTTTATATTGCAATTATTAATATTAACTAATATTAATATAATAAAATTATATTATAACATGATTAATATTAATAATTAAGAATACAATACTTACCATTTTTTAAGTAAAAGAATTAAAAGAGAGAAAGCTTGAGATTTACTAACAATCAACATTAAATAAATAACGGAGATATTTATTGGATGCTCATATTTTAAATTTTAAAAATAGGTAAGAGAAATAAAAATCTGTACCTAAATCACTGATGAATCACAAAGTGTACAGGTAGGAAGAAATTAAGAACCCTCACCTAAGAAAAAATTAGATGAAGCAAAGGGCTTTAGAAGGCAAAAGTGGGTATTAGAATTAAGAGATACATACGACATAAAAGCATACCACTGCTGGTGACCAAGATGGCAGAGTAGGAAGACCCTAAACTCACCTCTTTCCAGAGACAACACCAAAATTACAACTAGTTATGAAGCAGCTATTTATGGGAAAATAACTGAAAATTAGCAGAAAAGATACACTACAAATAAAGATATGAAGAAACCACACTATCATGGTTGGGAGGAATGGAGATGCAATATAGTCAGTATCCCCAACCTCGGATCAGTGGCCCCTAAATGGGAGGATAATCACAAATATAGAGATCTTCTCCAAGGAGCAAGTCAAGCTCTCCAGCCTGGATATCCCACACCAAGTAGATGAGACCACAGAACAATGGGTTTTGAAAACCAGTGGTGTACATGCTGCTTCCCAGGTTGCTAAGTGGTAAAGAATCCGCCCAGTGCAGGAGACACAGGAGACATGAGTTTGATCCTTGGGTCAGGAAGATCCCCTGGAGGAGGAAATGGCAATCCATTCCAGTATTCTTGCCTGGGAAATCCAGTAGATAGAGGAGCCTGGTGAGTGACAGTCCATAGGGTCAAAAAGAGTAGGACATGACTGAGCACACATGTATGGGTCTCATGTTCGGAAGAGCTAGAGAGCTGCAGGAAACAGAGATTCCACTTTTAAAGAACGTGCACAAAATCTCACACAGTCCGAATTCCAGTGGAGATACAGTAGTATGACAGGAGCCTGGATCAGATACTCCTGCTTGTCTTGTAACACCTCCTGGAAAGGCAAGAGGCAATTGGGAACACCTTGGGCATAGAGATGTTGGAGACAGCCATTCTAGGGGAGCTGTTCTACTGCAATAACACCAGCACTGGCAAGTGCTATTTTGGAACCCTCCCTCTATCCTATTAGCATGAGAGGATGTCCCACACATCTGCGGTCTAGTACCAGCTGCAAATCACCCCAGGCTGCATAGACAGTCATGCAGGGACCTAGCCCTAGGTCCCCCTGGGACATACAGCCAATGACACAGGAATCCTACCTTTTCCTCCAGCAAGCTCACAGCCACTGCATGTGGCACAGTCTCACAGCCAACTGGGCCAGAGGCCAGCTCTGCCTAACAACACATTGACAGTGGTCAGACCCACAGGAGTGGAAGGGTACATGCTGCCAACGTAAGACCCCTAAGGCACACAGCTCTGGTGATCAGAGTGTGCTGCCAGACCCCATGTAATGACTACTTCTCCTGACTGACTTAATACAGAAAAATAAACATAGAGAATACAGAAAAATGAGGAGACAGAGAAATATGTTCCAAACAAATAACACACAACCTCAGAAACAGAAAAAACAAAGTGGAGATAAACAATCCACCTGAAAAGAGTTCAGTAATAGTCAAAAAGAGGTTCAATGAACTGGAGAGAAAACCGAATGAACATAGTCAAAATTTCAAAGAGTTTAAAAATATAAATAAAAATCAGAGCTGAAAAATACAATGACTTCAATGTTAATAAAAAATACAGTAGAAGGATTCAACAGTAGATTTGATGATACAGAGTAATGGATGAGCATCTGGAAGACAGAGTAGTAGAAATCTCCCAAGGAGAAAAGAAAAAAATAAGTTTTAAAAAGGAAAATATTTTAAGAGACCTCTGAAACAACATCAAGCATACTAACATTTGCATATAGGGGTGCCAGAGAAGAGAAAGATAAAGTAGAAGGGAACTTATTTAAAAAAATAATACCCCAAATTTTCTTAACCTGGGAAATGAAACAGATATCCAAAGCCAGGAATCACAGTGACAACTCAGAACCATGACCCCAAAGAGGTCCACTCGAAGACATATCATAATTAAAATGGCAAAAAAATAAAGCAAGAGTCTTAGAAGCAGCAAGGGTAAAGCAACCAGTTAAGTATACAGAAACTAACATAAGGTGATTAGCTAGCTGACTTTTCAGCAAAAACTCTGCAGGCCAGAAGGAAGTTACACAATATATTTGAAGTGATGAAAGGAAAAAATCTACAACAAAGAATACTAGCAAAGATATTATTCAGATTTGAAGGAAAAGATAGAGTTTTACAGACAAGCAAAAGTTAAAAAGAGTTTGGCAGCACTAAACTGGCTTTACAGGAAATGTTAAAGGGACTTCCATAAGCAAAAAAACAAAGAAGACTACAACTAGAAATATGAAAATTATGGAAGGAAAAATCTCATTGGTAAAGACAAATACACAGTAAAGGTAGTAGGTTAGTCACTGATAAATCTAGTAGGAAGGTTAAAAGACAAAAGTAGTAAAATCATCTATTTCCACACTAAGCAATTATTACAATAAGTAAAGGATACAAGATTTAAAAGAAGTTTTAAAAAAAAAGACATCAAAAACATTAAATATGTGGATGGGTGGAGTAAAAATGCAGGGTTATTAGAAGGCATTGAACTGGCTTCTGGTTCAAGATGGCGGAAGAGAAGGATCTGCACTCATCTCCTCCTGACAGAGCACCAAAATTGCAACTAGCTGTTGAATAACCATCAACAGGAGAGCACTAGAACCACCAAAAAAAGACATTCCATGTCCAGTGACAAAGAGGAAGCCACAGCAATCACAATAAAATCAAATCCCATAACTACCAGGTGGGTGACCCACAAACTGGAGAACAATAATAATAAAGATCTCTCACTGTTGTGGAGATTCTGAACCCCACGTTAGGCTTCCCAGCCTGGGGACTGGACAAAGGGACTGGAAATCCCCATGGAATCTGACCTTGAAGGCCAGCAGCATTTGATTACAGGATTTCCACAGGACTGGGGGAAACAGAGACTCCAGTCTTGCAGGGCACAAACAAAATTTTGCATGCCCAAGAAACAGAGCAAATGAGCACTGATCCCACAGAAGACTGAACCAAAACTACTTACTTGCTAGTGCTGGAGGGTATTATGTGGAGGTCTGGGTTGGCAGGGGCTTGCCACAGGGATAGCGGCTCTGGCAGCAGCAATCCTGGAAGCCCCCCTTGATGTAAGCCCTCTTAGAGGTCACCATTAAGCCTACCACAGAGCCCATAGATCCCAGGGCTGGGTAACCTCAGGCCAAATAACTAACAGAGAGGTAGTGCAACCCCATCCATCAGCAGATAATTGGATTAAAGTTTTACTGAGCAAGGCCCTGCTGACCAGAGCAAGGCCCAGTTTTTCCCATGGCCAGTCCCTCCCATCAAGATGCTTACACAAGCCTCTTAGCCTCCTCCATCAGATGGCAGGAAGAAGCAAAAAGAACCACAATCCCACAGCAGCTAGAACAAAACCACATTACAGAAAGTAAATCAGGATGAAAAAAGCAGGTTACATCCCAGATGATAGGACAAGATAAAATCCCAGGAAAGCAACTAACTGAAGTGGATATAGGTAATCTTCCAGAGAAAGAATTCATAACAAAGATAGTGAAGATGATCCAGGATCTCAGAAAAACAATGGAGAATATACAAGAAATGTTTACCAAAGACCTACAAGAACTAAAGAACAAACAAACAGAGTGAATAATACACTAGAAAGAATCAATAGCAGAATACCTAAGGGAGAAGAACAAATAAATGACATGGAGGACAGAATGGTGGAAATCACTGCCACAGAACAGAAAATAGAAAAAGAATGGAAAAAAAAAAATGAAGACAGCCTAAGAGACCTCTGGGACAACAATGAATGCACTAACATTCACATTATAGGGGTCCCAGGAGGAGAAGAAAGACAGAAAGAAAGGACCTGAGAAAATATTTAAAGAGATAACAGCTGGAAATTTCCCTAAGATGGGAAATGAAATGGTCAACCAAGTCCAGGAAGCACAGAGAGTTCCAGGAAGGATAAACCCAAGAAGGAACACACAGAGACAAACAGTAATCAAACTGACATAAATTAAAGACAAAGATAAAATATTAAAAGCAACTAGGGAAAAAGGACAAACAACATACAAGGGAACACCCATCAGGTTACCAGCTGATTTCTCAACAGAAAATCTACAAACCAGAGGGAATGGCACCATATATTTAAAGTGAAGAAAGGGAAGAAACTACAACCAAGAATACTGTATTCAGTAAGACTCTCATTTAGATTTAATAGAGAAATCAAAAGTTTTCCAGAGAAGCAACAGTTAAGAGAATTCAGCACCACCAAATCAGTTTTACAACAAATGCTAAAAGGACTTCTCTAGACAGGAAACACAAGAGAAAGAAAAGACCTACAGAAAATAAACCCAAAACAGTTAAGTAAATGGTAATGGATTAAACGCACCAATCAAAAGACACAGACTGGCTGGGCAGATGAAAACAAGTGCATATATGCACTTCCACTTATCACATCATTCTTCTTGACCCCTCAAACTGTATGTAATTATTTTATACTGTTAAGTTTAATCATATTCCCATTATGGCTTGCAATTGTAATTATCTTTTCTTTTGGGTCTCACTATTGATTGTGAAAACTGATAAATATATATTACTATTGTGATTATGTAACTACCAATCACTTCATACAATTGTATCATAATTGGTCAACAGAAAAATAATAGAATTCTATATTACCAAGACTACCATTTAATAGAAAAACCTATAATCACTCTCTAAAATCCAGATGCATATCGAATTATCTTGAAATTTTTTGAAAAATATAAATGTCCAATATTTCTTTTTTTCTTCAAAGCTCCAGATATGTCTCTAATGAACAGACGTGTTTAAAAACAACTTGACTATATGATGATCTTTTACTAGTTTAACTTTTCCTATTTCATATTCAGTGATCCCATTTCATCTAGTTTATGTTTTCCAATTTCTCCATCTCTTCTCTTTTTGATGTTTTTCTCAAGCCTTTCCAAGCATAGTAGAAAAGTTTTTGTATGCATATATATAAGTAGTATGCATAATATATATATTTTAGAAGACTTATGAATTCTTGCCTAACTAAAATTTTTTATTTCACTTGTTTGATTCCACAAGTTAAACTCCACTTGTTTGACTTTCATATGAATAGAATGCTAGATTTCTAATTAGAAAAAAATAGATAAGCAACAAGCAACAAAGATTTACTTTATAGCACAGAGATCTATAGTCAGTATCTTATAATAACTTATAATGAAAAATAATCTGAAAAATAGTATTTGTATATGTATAATGAATCACCTTGTTGTGCACCTGAAACACTGTAAGTCAACTATGCCTCAAATATATATACATACAGACATATATATATATATATATATATATATCTTAAGAAAAAAAGAATGCATTGAACTTAAAGAGATCAAGTTAAATTAATCACATATACGTACGTTGTTATATATAAACCTCATGGTAAACACAAATCAAAAGCCTAAAATAGATACACAAAGGGAAAAGAGAAAGGAACCCAAACATACACTAGAGATAGCCATCAAATCACAAGGAAGGACAGCAAAAGAACAAGAAAAGAATGAACAAAAAAGAACTACAAAAACAACACCAAAGCAATGAACAAAATGGCAATAAATACTTGGCTATTAAATAATCACTTTAAATGTAAATGGACTAAATGCTCCAGTCAAAAGACAAAGAATGGCTGAATGGATACAAAAACAAGTCCTATAGCTATGCTGCCTATGAGAGACTCACTATAGATCTAGACATACACAGAACACAAGTGAGGGGATGGAAAAAATAATTTCACAAAAATAAAAAGAAAGGTGGGATAGCAATGACATTAAACACTAACAAGAGACAAGAAAGGACATTACATAATGACCAAGGAATCAAAAAGATATAATTGTAAATATATATACGCTAAACTTAAGAGCACCTACATACATAAAGCAATTATTAAGAAACATAAAGGGAGAGATTGAAAGTAACATGATAATAGTGGAGGATTTTTAACACAGCATTTATATATCAATAGAGAGGTCATACAGGCATAAATCAATAAAGAAACACTGGCCTTAAATGACACATTAGAATTAGATGTTATCAATCAATGCATATAGAACATTTTATTCAAAACAATCATTAAAAAAGGGCTTAAATAAATAAAATCAGAAATAAGTAAGGACAAGTTAAAAACAGCACTACAAAAATACAAAGGACCATAAATGTTATTGAGAACAATTATATGTATAAGAGAATGAAAAACTTAGAAGAAACAGACAAATTCCCAGAAATATACAAACTCCTAAGACTGAATCAGAAATAAATAGGAAATATAAACAAACAAATTAATAGTAATGGAATTCAATCAGTAATCAAAAAACTCCCCACAAATAAAGTCCAGGCCCAGGCAGATTTACAGGTGAATTCTACCAAGTATTTAAAGAACAGTTAACACCCATGCTTCTCAAACTATTTCAAAAAACTGCTCCTGCACCGTCACAGCCACCACACTCCCACGTCCAAGGTCAAGGGCAGCAGCCTAGAGGAGCTACCCCACGTCCAAGGAAAGGAGCAGTGGCTACGCTTTGCTGGAGCAGCCGTGAAGAGATACCCCACGTCCAAGGTAAGAGAAACCCCAGTAAGACGGTAGGAGCTGAGAGAGGGCATCAGAGGGCAGACAGACTGAAACCACAATCACAGACAACTAGCCAATCTGATCGCATGGACCACAGCCTTGTCTAACTCAATGAAACTAAGCCACGCCATGTGGGGCCACCCAAGACGAACAGGTCATGGTGGAGAGGTCTGACAGAATGTGATCCACTGGAGAAGGGAATGGCAAACCACTTCAGTATTCTTGCCTTGAGAACCCCATGAGCAGTATGAAAAGGCAAAAAGGACATGGAAAGATGAACTCCTCAGATCAGTAGGTGCCCAATAGGCTACTGGAGATCAGTGGAGAAATAACTGAAGTGATGGAGCCAAAGCAAAAACAACACCGAGTTGTGGATGGGACTGGTGATAGAAGCAAGGTTCGATGCTGTAAAGAGCACTATTGCATAGGAACCTGGAATGTTAGGTCCATGAATTAAGGCAAATTGGAAGTGGTCAAACAGGAGATGGCAAGAGTGAACATCAACATTCCAGGAATCAGCGAACTAAGATGGACTGGAATGAGTGAACTTAACTCAGATGACCATTATATCTACTACTGTGGGCAGGAATTACTTAGAAGAAATGGAGTGGCACTCATAGTCAACAAAAGAGTCCAAAATGCAGTACTTGGATGCAAACTCAAAAACGACAGAATGATCTCTGTTCGTTTCCAAGGCAAACGATTCAATATCACGGTAATCCGAGTATAATCCCTGACCAGTAACGCTGAAGAAGGTGAAGTTGAACAGTTCTATGAAGACCTACAAGACCTTCTAGAACTAACATCAAAAAAAGATGTCCTTTTCATTATAGGGGACTGGAATGCAAAAGTAGGAAGTCAAGAAACACCTGGAGTAACAGGCAAATTTGGCCTTGGAGTACAGAATGAAGCAGGGAAAAGGCTAACGGAGTTCTATCAAGAGAACGCACTTGTCACAGCAAACACCTTCTTCCAACAATACAAGAGAAGACTCTTCTCATGGACATCACCAGATGGTCAACACTGAAATCAGATTGATTATATCCTTTGCAGCCAAAGATGGTGAAGCTCTATCCAGTCAGCAAAAACAAGACCAGGAGCTGATTGTGGCTCAGATCATGAACTCCTTATTGCCAAATTCAGACTTAAACTGAATAAAGTGGAGAAAATCACTAGACCATTCAGGTATAACCTAAATCAAATCCCTTATGACTATACAGTGGAAGTGAGTAAAAGATTGAAGGGACTAGATCTGACAGACACAGTGCCTGATGAACTATGCACGGAGGTTTGTGACATTGTACAGGTGACAGGGAGCAAGAAAAAGAAAAAGAAATGCAAAAAAGTAAAATGGCTGTCTGAGGAGGCCTTACAAATAGCTGTGAAAAGAAGAGGCGAAAGGCAAAAAAGAAAAGGAAAGATATACTCGTTTGAATGCAGAGTTCCAAAGAACAGCAAGGAGACATAAGAAAGACATCCTCAAAAAAAAAAAAAGAAAGAAAGACATCCTCAGCATTCAATGCAAAGAAATAGAGGAAAGCAATAGAATGGGAAAGACTAGAGATCACTTCAAGAAAATTACAGATACCAAGGGAACATTTCATGCAAAGATTAGCTCAATAAAGGACAGAAATGCCATGGACCTAACATAAGCAGAAGATATAAAGAAGAGATGGCAAGAATACACAGAACTGTACAAAACAGATCTTCATGACCCAGATAGTCATGATGGTGTGATCACTCACACTCACCTAAAGCCAGGAATCCTGGAATGTGATTCAGGTGGGCCTTAGTAAGCATCTCTACGAACAAAGCTAGTAGAGGTGATGGAATTCCAGTTGAGCTATTTCAAATCCTGAAAGATGATGCTGTGAAAGTGCTGCATTCAATATGCCAGCAAATTTGGAAAACTCAGCAGTGGCCACAGGACTGGAAAAGGTCAGTTTTCATTCCAGTCCCAAAGAAAGGGAATGCCAAAGAATGCTCAAATTACCACACAATTGCATTCATTTCACACGCTAGTAATGTAATGCTCAAAATTCTCCAAGCCAGGCTTCAGCAATACGTGAACTGTGAACTTCCAGATATTCAAGCTGGTTTTAGAAAAGGCAGAGGAACCAGAGATCAAATTGCCAACATCCGCTGGATCATCGAAAAAGCAAGAGAGTTCCAGAAAAACATCTATTTCTGCTTTATTGACTATGCCAAAGCCTTTGACTGTGTGGATCACAATAAACTGTGGAAAGTTCTGAAGGAGATGGGAATACCAGACCACCTGACCTGCCTCTTGAGAAACCTGTATGCAGGTCAGGAAGCAACAGTTAGAACTGGACATGGAACAACAGACTGGTTCCAAATAGGAAAAGGAGTACATCAAGGCTGTATATTGTCACCCTGCTTATTTAACTTAAATGGAGAATATATCATGAGAAACACTGGGCTGAAAGAAGCACAAGCTGGAATCAAGATTGCCGGGAGAAATATCAATCACCTCAGATATGCAGATGACACCACCCTAATGGCAGAAAGTGAAGAACTAAACATCCTCTTATTGAAGGTGAAAGAGGACAATGAAAAAGTTGGCTTAAAGCTCGACATTCAGAAAACTAAGATCATGGCATCGGGTCCCATCACTTCATGGCAAATAGATGGGTAAACAGTGAAAAACTTTATTTTTCTGGGCTCCATAATCACTGCAAATGGTTAATTGCAGCCATGAAATTAAAAGATGCTTAATCCTTGGAAGGAAAGTTATGACCAACCTAGGCAGCATATTAAAAAGCAGAGACATTACTTTGTCAACAAAGTCAAGGCTATGGTTTTTCCGGTGGTCATGAATGGATGTGAGAGTTGGACTATAAAGAAAGCTGAGCGCAGAAGAATTGATGCTTTGAACTGTGGTGTTGGAGAAGACTTGAGAATCCCTTGGATTGCAAGGAGATCCAACCAGTCCATCCTAAAGGAGATCAGTCCTTCGTGTTCATTGAAAGGACTGATGTTGAAGCTGAAACTCCAATCCTTTGGCCACCTGATGCGAAGAGCTGACTCATTTGAAAAGACCCTGATGCTGGGAAAGATTGAGGGCAGGAGGAGGAGGAGACATTGAAAAATGAGATGGTTGGAGGGTATCACTGACACAATGGATATGGGTTTGGGTGGACTCTGGGAGTTGGTGACGGACAGGGAGGCCTGGTGTGCTGTGGTTCATGGGGTCGCAAAGAGTCAGACATGACTGAGCGACTGAACTGAACTGAACTAACACTCATGCTTCTCAAACTAGTCTAAAAAACTGCACAGGAAGAAATGCTTCCAAACTCATTTTACGAGGTCAGGATTACCCTGATACCAAAACCAGACAAAGAATTTAAAAATATAAAATTACAGGTTAATGTCACTGATGAACATAGATGCAAAAATACTCAACAAAATATTAGTAAAACAAATTCTACAATACATTAAAAGGATCATGAAAAGTGAAAGCTGCTCATTCATATCCGACTTTGTGACCCTATGGACTATACAGTCCATGAAATTCTCCAGGCCAGAATACAGGAGTGTGTAGCCTTTCCCTTCTCCAGGGGATTTTTCCAACCCAGGGATTGAACCCAGGTCTCCTACATTGCAGGTGGATTCAGGTCTCCCACATTGCAGGTGGATTATTTACCAGCTGAGCCACAAGGAAACCCCCATGATCAAGTGAGATTTATCCCAGGGATGCAAGGATGGTCAATATCCACAAATCAATGTAATACACCACATTAAAAGAACTGAAGAACAAAAATCATATGATCATCTGAGTAGATGCAGAAAAAGCTTTTGACAAAAATTCAACAACCATGTACAATAAAAACTCTCCAGAGAGTGGATATAGAGGTAAATTACCTCAACATAATAAGAGCCATATATGACAAACCAACAGCCAACATAATACTCAAAGTTAAAAAGTTGAAAGCATTTTCTCTAAGATAGGGAACAAGACAAAGATGCCAACTCTCACCACTGTATTCAAAAAACTATTAGAATTTCTAGCCACAGCAATCAGACCTGGAAAATAAATAAACCCAAATTGAAAAGAAAAAAGTAAAACTGTCACTGTTTGCACTTGACATGATAATACAGATAATGCTAAAAGAACTACCAAAAAACTACTAGAACTAATATATGAATTCAATTAAGTGAAGGATACAAAATTAATAAATCAAAATCTGTTATATTTCTATATATTAACAATGAACTATCACAAAGGGAAATTAAGAAACAAAAGCAAAATAAATAAATGGTACTACATCAAATTAAAACACTTCTGCACACTGAAGAAAATAATTAACAAAAAGAAAAGGCAACATACTACATGGGAGAAGATATTTATACACAGTATAACTGATGACAAGGGGTTAATATCCAAAATATACAAAGAATTCATACAACTCAATATCAAAAAACTAATTTAAAAGTGGGCAGATGATCTGAATAGATATTTTTCATAAGAAGACAAACAGATGGTCAATAGAAACATAAAAAGGGGCTCAACATCACTATATAAGGGAAATGAAATTAGGTACCACCTCTTACCTGTCAGAATGCCAATCATCAAAAAGACAACAAATAAAAAGTATTGGAGAGTGGGTAGCCTATGCCTTCTCCGGTGGATCTTCCCCACCCAGGAATCGAATCTGGGTCTCCTGTATTGCAGGTGGATTCTTTACCAACTGAGCTATCAGGGAATTTGGGACATATACAAAAATAAACTAAAAATGGATTAAAGACCTCAATTTAAGCCTAGAAACCATGAAACTTCTAGAAGAAAACCTAGGCTGAAAGGTTTTACCAAGAGTATTGTTTTGTCAAATACCCCTTCTATGATGATTGATGTGACCTGTTCATGTGATTTTCTTTCTTAACTTGTTAATATGCTAATTGTTTACTTGATTTTCAAATATTAAACTAGACTTGCATCCTTGGGGTGGGGGGAAGTATTGGAAAGGATGTGCACTGTTGGTGGGGTGTAAATTGGTGCAGACATTATGAAAAACAGTACAGAGGTTCCTCAAAAAGTTTAAAATATAACTGCCATAATGATCCAGCAATTTCTCTTCTGGGTATTTAACCCAAAGAAAACAAAAACACTAGTTTAAAAAGATAAAAGCATACTAATGGTCACTGTAGCATTATTTATAATAGGTGAGTTATGGAAGCAACCTAACTGCCCATCAATAGATGAATGGGTAAAGATGTGATACACACACACACACACACACACAATGGCATATTTCTCAGGTATAAAAAATGAAATCTTGCAATTTGCAAGACCATGAATGGATCTAGGAGGAATTATGCTAAATGAAAAGTCATACGGACAAAGACAAATATCATATGAGCTCACTTAAATGTGGCATCAGAAAAACAACAACAAACAGAACACTCACAGATACAGAAAACAAATGGGTACTGCCCGAGAAGGAAGGGAGAGAAACAGGTGAAGTGGATTAAAAATACAAATCTCTAGTTCTAAAACAAACTACAGGGATGCAACACACAGGATAAGGAATAGGGTCAATAAGAGTGTAATAAGTTTACATGGGGACAATTGGTTTACTAGACTTACCATATCATTCCATAATGTATATAAATGCCAAATCACTATGTAGTTCACCTGAAACTAATATTATATATCAAGTATATTTCAATTTAAAAAAAGAAGCAAAAGCATATCAATAGTTAAAGAAGACAAATGCAGATGGCAATAATAATACATAAAAATTTTTAAACCAGACTTCCAATAATTTAGCATAGTAAGTTTGATTTTAAGTATAAGAAGGACAATGAACTAGGGTAAAGAGAAAGAGATGCTTTGTGTTAAGGAACTGGGCAGCAAAAGGAAGGTTGTTTGTTGTTATGGAATAATTAATAAATAAGTCCATAAAGGTGTATTTGGGTGGAGACTTAAAGGAAGGAAGTGAGAATCATGGAGCTTCTGGTGCATGCATGTGTGATCAGTTGTGTCCAACTCCTTGCGACCCCACGGACTGTAGCCCGACAGGCTCCTCTGTCCATGGGATTCTCCAGGCAAGAATACTGGAGTGGGTTGCCATTTCCTATTCCAGGGGATCTTCCCCATCCAGGGATCAAACCCACATCTCTTGCATCTCCTGCACTGGCAGGCAGATTCTTTACACGAAGCCACCTGGGAAGCTCTCATCAGTTTTTTAGGCCACAGGACCTGTACCAAGTGCAAAGCACTGAGGCAAGAGCGTAACTCAAAGAACAGCAAGCGTAAACTGACACTAGTCCCTCAGGAAAGCTCATGCCTGACTTAGCAGCCTGCAGTCACAAGGACATTTAAGTTTCTGATACGCATTCCCCAGTAGCCCTTGTGATCAACAGTCTCCCCTGCCTTCCAACACTTCTCCCTCTTGTGTGCCCCTTAGATAAGACTCTCTGTGGGGCTGATCTGAAAGCATTCCAACCACAAACATTAATAAAGGCATATGCCCCAGGTCTGTCCTTCTCTAGAGCACGCTGCCTTGACCTCCCTTGCTGTCCCTTGAAGCAGGCTAAGTACTTCCTCCAGGATCTGTAAGATAATTTTTCTATTCCAACTTTTCTTGGTCTGCTGTTGAATCATGGTTCACTATCCACCACTCTGTGCTCTACTTAACACAGGGTTAAGTGTTAGTTTGACAAATTCATAACAGCTACCAGTTAGGTAGGAGTAAGAATGGGAAACAAAGTTTTAGAAGTTGGGAATTCCTTGGCAGTCCATTAGTTAGGAGTTGGTGCTCTCACTGCCAAAGTGAGTCTGATCCCTGGTCAGGTACCTAAAATCTCATAAGCTGCTCACATGGCCAAAACTCTAAAAACAAAACAAAAAAAAAGCTGACAATTGAGTTAGCATAAAATAGTATTCCAGGATACTGGACAGTAAGTGAGGCAGAGGAAAAAAAAAAAATGGGATTACTACCAATTAGTATTAAGCACTGAGGTTAGTGGTCCTCAATTTAAATTTTCGTAAGACCAGTCATCATGTTTTAGAGTTTTTCTCTAGCCATGTTGAGCCCTCTGGATGTAGGCAGACAGTAGATGCAGAGAGTTGGAATAAAAATTTGAAAATTTTGTAAACATGCTATGACTACTATTTTTACTATCTTGCTAATTTTCTCTTTACTAGGCATTAACAACATGTTTAGTGCATGATCACGATACACTGTCTTCAACCAGGCTTTTCTTTTACTTGGGCTTCTTTCATTAATAGATATTCAGAGTGCCTGATGAACTATGGACAGAGGCTCGTGACACTGTATAAGAGACAGGAATCAAGACCATCCCCAAGAAAAAGAAATGCAAAAAAGCAAAATGGCTGTCTGAGGAGGCCACACAAATAGCTGTGAAAAGAAGGGAAGTGAAAAGCAAAGGAGAAAAGGAAAGATATTCCCATTTGAATACAGAGTTCCAAAGAATAGCAAGGAGAGATAAAAAGCCTTCCTCAGCAATCAATGCAAAGAAATAGAGGAAAACAATAGAATGGGAAAGACTAGAGATCTCTTCAAGAAAATTAAGAGATACCAAGGGAACATTTGATGCAAAGATGGGCTCAATAAAGGACAGAAATGATAGGGACCTAACAGAAGCAGAAGATATTAAGAAGAGGTGGCAAGAATACACAGAAGAACTGTACAAAACAGATCTTCATGACCCAGATAACCACGATGGTGTGATCACTCACCTAGAGCCAGACATCCTGGAATGTGAAGTCAAGTGGGCCTCAGGAAGCATCTCTACGAACAAAGCTAGTAGAGGTGATGGAATTCCAGTTGAGCTATTTCAAATCCTGAAAGATGATGCTGTGAAAGTGCTGCATTCAATATGCCAGCAAATTTGGAAAACTCAGCAGTGGCCACAGGACTGGAAAAGGTCAGTTTTCATTTCCAATCCCAAAGAAAGGAATGCCAAAGAATGCTCAAATTACCACACAATTGCAATTCATCACCTACTAAATCTTCTCCAAGCTTTCAATATACGTTGCTGAACTTCCAGGGTTCAAGCTTTTTTTAAAAAGCAGAGGAACCAGAGATCAGATTGCCAACATCCGCTGGATCATTTGAAAAAGCAAGAGAAGTTCCAGAAAAACATCTATTTCTGCTTTATTGACTATGCCAAAGCCTTTGACTGTGTGGATCACAATAAACTGTGGAAAATTCTGAAAGAGATGGGAATACCAGACCACCTGACCTGCCTCTTGAGAAACCTGTATGCAGGTCAGGAAGCAACAGTTAGAACTGGACATGGAACAACAGACTGGTTCCAAATAGGAAAAGGAGTACATCAAGGCTGTATATTGTCACCCTGCTTATTGAACTTAAGTGGAGAATATATCATGAGAAACGCTGGGCTGGAAGAAGCACAAGCTGGAATCAAGATTGCCGGGGGAAATATCAATCACCTCAGATATGCAGATGACACCACCCTAATGGCAGAAAGTGAAGAATTAAAGATCTTCTTGATGAAGGTAAAAGAGGAGAGAGAAAAAGTGGGCTTAAAGCTCAACATTCAGAAAACTAAGATCATGGCATCAGGTCCCATCACTTCATGGCAAATAGAGGGGAAAACAGTGGCTGACTTTATTTTTCTGGGCTCCAAAATCACTGCAGATGGTAATTGCAGCCATGAAATTAAAAGATGCTTAATCCTTGGAAGGAAAGTTATGACCAACCTAGACAGCATATTAAAAAGCAGAGACATTACTTTGTCAATAAAGGTCTGTCTAGTCAAGGCTATGGTTTTTCCAGTAGTCGTGTATAGATGTGAGAGTTGGACTATAAAGAAAGCTGAGCGCAGAAGAATTGATGCTTTTGAACTGTGGTGTTGGAGAAGACTCTTGAGAGTTCCTTGGACTGCAAGGAGATCCAACTAGTCCATCCTAAAGGAGATCGTCCTGGGTGTTCATTGAAAGGACTGAAGTGGAAGCTGAAACTCCAATCCTTTGGCCACCTGATGCAAAGAGCTGACTCATTTGAAAAGACCCTGATTTTGGGAAAGACTGAGGGCAGGAGGAGAAGAGGACGATGGAGGACAAGATGGTTGGATGGCATTACCGACTCAATGGACATGGGTTTTCTTGAACTCCAGGGGATCGTGACACACGGGGAGGCCTGGCATGCTGCGGTTTATGGGGTCACAAAGAGTAGGACACGACTGAGTGACTGAATTGAACTTTTATTAATAACGAAACTAAACATACTTCTAGAAATTGAAATGCCTTTCCCCTGTAATTTTGCCATTGCCTGTCCATATACCTACTATTTTACATCTTACTGTTTTTATTGATTTATAAAACTATTTTATATATTAAAAATATATGCCCCTTGCCTATCACTTGTCACTAACCTATAATCTCAAAGTGTCACTTGAATGTGCAATTTCCCATTATAAATCCATAACTGTTGCAAAAGAATGCTACTTCTATTCAAGGTACAGTTGACTCATGAACAATGCAAGTTTGAACTGTCAGTGTCCACTTAGAGTGGATGTCTGTCAATAGTAAACACTGTAGAACCACAAGTCCATGGTTGGTTGAACTATGGATGCAGTGATACCAAGAACGTGGAGGCTGACTGTAAATTATACAAGGATTAACCCCCGGTGATTCCAAGGTCAACTGTATAAGGATCAAGAGAAAAACTGAGGGCTTTCCAGGTGGTGCTAGTGGTAAAGAACCTGCCTGCCAGTGAAGAGACGTAGAGATGTGGGTTCAGTCTTTGGATCAGGAAGATCCCCTGAAGAGGGCATAGCAACCTACTTCAGTATTCTTGCCTGGAGAATCCCATGGACAGAGGAAGCCAGGCGAGCTACAGTCCTCACCACTGCAAAAAGCTGGACACAACTGAAGCAGCTTAGCATGCACACACACACACAGGAAAAATATTAATAGCTTCAAATCCCAAACAGCAGGGCATGATAGGGTTTAGTCAGGGAGAAAGGCCCAGGTAGAGACGGTCAAGATATTAATTCCAGTCAGAAACTTCCTCTATAAATTCCTTCCTGAATATACTGTGAATCTATTTTTAACTTCTCAGGAATTAAACTTACACAGACAAATTCTTTCTAATTCACTCACTTCTAAAATGCCAACGTCAAAATAAATTCTGATGGTCCTTTTAAATGAGATAACAGAAAAGTAGACTACAAACCCCAACAAAGGCATTCCTACTGCTTCCAAATTAGCTTGGTACCAGAGCAGTTATCTCCTATGATACGTGTGTGTACATTAACTCACTCACACTCTAACTCAGTGCTATTCATAGTAGTGTGGGTCACCAAAGAAGAAGCATCAGTACCACCTAGGAGCTTGTTAGAAATGCACCATCCTCCGCCCACCCTGAGAGTAGAAGCTGTGAGGGAGGAGCCCAGCAATCTGTGTTTGACAAGAAGATGCTATGGGCTGAATGTTTCATATCCGTATGTTGAAGCTCTAATCCCCACTGAGAGGGTATTTGTAGGTAGGGCCTTTGGAAGGTCATGCGAGTAAGGCCCTCACGAATAGGATTAGTGGGAGAGATTAGAGAGAAAGATGATCTCTCCTATCATGTGAGCATACTTCAGGAAGGCAGCTGTCTGCAAGAGACCTCTCACAAGGAATGGAGTTAGCAGGCACTTTGATATTGGGTTTCCTCGCCTTCAGAACTACGAGAAATAAGTGTTTGTTGTTTAAGCCACCCATTCTATGGAATTCTGTTACAGCAACCCAAACTGACAAAGAGACAAAGCCTCAGATAATTGTAATACACACTAAAGTCTGAGAGTCACTGAAATAACAATAACTGACACATTTCTCAACCGATTAAGGTGAATAATACTGAAAGGATAGGTCATAAATGAAATATCAATCTTCACATAAACTTCCAAAATAGACCTCAATGATATATTTTATAACAAAAAATTTCAAAGACCACCGTGTTACAGTTTTGAAGTTGAAAAAAAAATCACAGTTTAAAATCTATATAGAGATTTGTCCAGCAACTCCTCCTGGTGGCATGGGATGTCTAATATTTTCCTAACAGGAAAATGCTCCCAAGAGAAAACAATGCTACAATATGAATACAATATTTTTTACTTGAAATAATATAATGAAAACAATTGCTTTGAGTTTAAAGATCATCAACCTATCTGGTCAATTCAATTAATATACAGTCTATGTATTTATAAGACATCAAAAAAAGGTTACTAAAAATAAAGACACTGTCAAGAAGCTGATGATGATCAATGACTGAAACAAACTCCTGTTTAGCTAATTAGAACCACTGATGTGCAATAATGATGTGAGCTAAGAATATTTGCAGACTTCTTTAGGATGAAAAATGAAGTGAAAAGAGGCTGTCAAATTTGTACGAGTTTAAAGCTCGAATCACTTTTCCCAAGAGTATGACCCATTTAAACATTTAACATTGCTGTACTTAGCCACATGAATTACCATGCTAACTTTTTTTCCATTTTTATAAACTCAAAAATCTGAGAAATTATTCTAAATCATTAAGAAACAAAATTTTACTGTGTTATAGACCATGCCATATATTATACAATATGACAGGATCATATTTTCTGGGTTTGAGCCCATTTTTAATGAGATGTCAAAAATGAAATATTAGAGTCTAAAAGAAACATTTAACTATAAATGAGGCAATGATATTGGTCTGAATGAGAAAACAAAGAAAATAAGAAAGCAAAACTCACTGATGTTGATTATTTTAATTAACATAATTATATGCTAATAATTTATAATTATATTAACATATAATTATTTAATAATTTTAATATTTAAACATTATTAATTAACAAATAACACTGATGCAATAAAATAAATACTGTATTAACATTTCCTTTGAGAACAGAATCTATTAAAATGTATATTTTATTCTTATTAAGGGCTTCCCATTTAAATGCATTCTTAATTTCTATTAAGCATTAAAATTCTAAAATAGTAACACTAATAAAAATGGAAGTTTAGGGAAATGAGAATTATACCATTACAAGTTAGTCTTGTTTTTTCATTTATTTTTATTAGTTGGAGGCTAATTACTTTACAATATCAAGTTATTTATTCTTTTAGCCACAAACTGCTTTATAACTATTTTCTATTTTGAATATGTATAGTAAATTATTAGAATGGTATTGATGAATAATATAATAGTAAGATAACTTGAAAAAGAGAAAAACTTTAAAACTTAATATGAATATTTTTCAAACACATTTATTCCACAGTAAAACCAACTCTACAAAAAAAAAAACTAATATTCTGAATGAAAATAAATTACTAAGTCCACAAATCCTAATCAACTCTGGTATAAAAATATTTTATAGCTCCCAGTATACTTGAAATATCTATTTTGTCTAAGATCAGAAGTTAATTGTTATTATATAATCCAGAATGCCTACTATATTTTGTTTGCATGTCTAATATAGCAGCACAAGTTCAATCACTGGTCAGGAAACTAAGATCCCACATGCTGCACGGCATGGACAAAAAAATAAAAACAAACTATATGTGAAAGCCAAAATTTGTTCTGGAAGAGTCAGCCTGAAACATGAAAAATTACTCTTTTTACCCTGTTCAATCAGGTAGCTCCAAACTAGAAAAAAGAATAAAATTAGGCTACAATATCTGAATCCGAATTTTTTAAATTATGGAGTATTGATGAACTCTTTAAACAAAGAAGTAATAACTTAACAGAATTAACAGATTAGATTTAATACATGACTAAACAGTATACCAGATAACATCATTCCTAAGTACACAAAGTTGATACTCAAAACAAAATCTTCTCTGAGTTATAACTGGAAATTAAATGACCTTATTTAGTTTCCGATTTTCTTGTTCCCTTTTTTAAATCACATGCCCAGTTACTTCTATATATACTCAACATTTATCTAAAATGCCCATAAAAGAATTAGAAAAGATTGTGTTATATGTCTTTAATAATTGTGCAAATATTTTTTTTTTACGCAGAATCAAGAAGTCTCTTATAGTGTTCAAAAATATCAGCAGTTCAGAACAGACTGTTTTAACATCTGCACATCACCAGGGCTGCCTCCAAGGATTTTTAAATGATGCCTGCCTGTGCTGAATAAAGTGCTAACTTGCACCTTGCATTTCAAACTGTGTCCTGAGCAGCCATCCAGTTGGTACAACACCAGCTGAATTCCCACAGGCCACTGTTCATTCAGGCTTGACTGCAATTATCATGTCAATATTTTGTGCTCCGATATGCAGATATGCACACATGCAAGCTGCGTAATACCTCCTCCTCCATGGAATGTTGACTTATGTTCAATGTTCTGGGAATTTTTAATGAAACTAGAAATAAACTTTCACCAAATGATGACAATCACAATTATTTTTCCTTAAAATCAAAAATTATATTTCTATGTCACCCTCTGCCATGCATAAAAAGAATAATTTTTAAGTAACTTTGCTTCACTAGAATTTCAAAATTCTTCAATTTAAAACTCTTCATAAAAGTTAACAGACTATTTGTCAGCTTCTTGCATTTATACTAAGAGTTCAAATGTATTTCTTCATACTTTAGTGGATGTTCTTTTACCTTAAACAGTAGAGTACTTCCAATTAAACACCCTTCTGTTAGTTCCTTTGACCATCTTTCCATCCATCCACATCATTGCCTAGGCATTCATGGCTGTTGCAACAAGAAAAGGGCTCAGCAAAAATATATTTATGTCCTGTGTGGAGCTGCCTAGCAGCACTGCTGCCAGATGGAAGAATTCTGGCAGCTACACTTCTGGGGTCTCCAACCAGCCATGCTACTACCATGCTCCAAAATGCAACCCTTTTGCAGGCTGTGTTGGCTTAAAACACAAGGGACAGTGTACAACCATACAGCAGCTGTGCAACCCATGTGTTTAGGAGTGGAATTGAGCATGAGGGAGGTTTTCTCAATCATGAGAATATATAATATAACCTTATAACAACAGCCTGCTTATTATTAAGCACCTAAACTTTAACTATAAACATAAATATGAGATAATCTCTCATCCTCTATGAGGTTAAATCTTTAAATAATAAAGTATTTCAAGGATACATCATGTATATCTTAAGCAAATATGCAATATATACTAAAAATCTTACTTCTTCAATTCCTTTTAATGGTTACCATTTTCAAGACAGTTTCCATTTTGAAAAAGTGAATTCTTAAAAATAGAAGACTACAAGAAAACAATTACTGAGAAGCCTATCAGACTGTAAGTGTAGAATGCTAAAAAGAAAGCAAAACATATTTTTAAAATTTATACAAATATAAGGTGTTGAATATAAAAACAAATAGGAAAATAAAGCAATATCTATAGGTTTCATTTGAAAGTATGTACGAAATGAATAAAAGTATTAACTTTGATAAACTCTAAACATCTTCAATTTGAGATTTAGATATATGTTTGAATTTGAGTATTTAACTTCAAGTACAATATACATTCTTTTAAGAATTAAAAATTTAATATTAATGAACTATTATAACATCAAAAAGGAGTTACTTTTGGAAGCCTATCATCTGGAAAATGCTAACTGGCTTTTCTCAAGCTTCTCCAAAAACAAACTTAAAAGATACTTAAACTATAACAAGGATGTGGAGATGATGATGATGATTATAATGCATTAACTCAAAACAACTCACTATTCTCATTTCACAAAAACTAACGTTAAAAAAAATGGAAAGAAAGGCAAGGCATATAAAAGTAATTATTTTGCCTCTATTCATACACAAGAAAGAGGTAGAGCTAACGTTCCAAATCAAGTAGTCCTGTCTCCATAGCTGTGTTCTTAACCATGAATCATTAAAAATAACTTCTTTACAGAAGTTCTAATGAAAGATGTGTAAATTCTTCCCTGTCTTTAAACCTGTTAAATATTGAATCTCAGATTTTTTTCATCCTTAAAGATAAAAATATTCACCTTTCTAGTTTAGAGTCTCTTCTGGAATGTCAGAATTGCCTGTGAATCTGTGTTAAAATGCAGATAGTCCAATCTCATCATAAACCTTGATAAATCACATAGAGGTCATGAGTAAATTATAGCTCAAAAAGCTCTTAAATGAATCTACTACTCAGTAAAGAAAATACTGATATAAATAAGTCTTTTTTCAATCTATAACTCCTCAATGATTAAAATTAAATGAGACATTCTTTACACATCCCTGATTAAAGTTTTAGCCACTTGAGAGAACTTTTAAGTATCAATGCCAATTTTGAGAACCTACTACTGGAAAAGTTTTTAACTAGATGCTTCTCTAATTCCTCAACAAACTCTTTTTAAAATCCTCTTAATAGATGTGGAAACTGAGGCCTAGAGAATTTAAGTAAGGAAGGGATGGAAATGATACAATTTAAATTCTGGTCTTCTAAGTCTATGATCTCAACCATCTGTCATAGACTGAAAGTTCGTGTCTTTCAGTGTCAGTCCCGAACATGATGGCATTTGGAGGTGCAGAACTGGGAAGTAATTAAGTTATAAAAGTAGAGTCTTCATGAATGGGATTGTGCTTACTCACTCAGTCGTGTCTGACTCTTTGCAGCCTCATGGATTGTAGCCTACCAGGCTCCTCTGTCCATGGGGATTCTCCAGGCAAGTATATTGGAGTGTGTTGCTATGCCCTCCTCCAGGGGATCTTCCCAGCCCAAGGATCGAACCCAGGTCTCTCACATTGTAGGAGGATTCTTTACCATCTGAGCCAGCAGGAATGCCCATGAATACTGCAGTGGGTAGCCTATCCCATCTCCAGGGAAACTTCCTGACCCAGGAATCAAACCAGGGTCTCCTTCATTGCAGGCAGATTCTTTACCAGCTTAGCAACCAGGGAAGCTGATGAATGAGATTGGTGCCCTTAAGTGGCAATGAAGAAATCAGAGCTCTCTCTTCTTGCCATATGAGGATATAAGAAGTTGCACCCTGCAACCCAGAATAGGACTTTCACCAGAATCTGACCAATCTGGTGGCACAGAACCTGATCTTGTGCTTCCAGTCTTCAGAGAGTGAGAAGTAAATATTTGTTGTGTAAGTCACAGAGTTTATCAGTCAGTTCAGTCGCTCAGTCGTGTCCGACTCTTTGCAAGCCCATAGACTGCAGCATGCCAGACATCCCTGTCCATCAACAACTCCCAGAGCTCGCTCAAACTCATGTCCAATGAGTCAGTGATACCGAGTTTATGGAATTTTGTTAAAATAGACTGAGCTGAGAGACCATGTTTTCCCACTGTCAATTTGAAAATTCCTGACATTAAAATTTAATCTTAAACAGATTTCCAGAAGTTCTGATTTTATGTAAGTCTTTAATTGATTCATGGGAGAATCACTCACAATTCATAAGTGAAAAATCTTTAATCACAGAAAAAATAATTTTTTTAATTTAACAAGCATGACAAAACAAAATTTAACACAAAATAAACGCAGGAAAGAGAGCTTGTTTAGTTAACAAAGGAGGTCAGGGAAGATATCTCTAAAATAATGATTACATTTTTTACTACCACTAGCTTCTGCTGCTGTTATGTCTGTCGTGTCCAACTCTGTGCGACCCCATAGACGGCAGCCCACCAGGCTCCCGTCCCTGGGATTCTCCAGGCAAGAATACTGGAGTGGGTTGCCATTTCCTTCTCCAATGCATGCAAGTGAAAAGTGAAAGTGAAGTCGCTCAGTCGTGTCCTACTCTTCAAGACCCCATGGACTGCAGCCTACCAGGCTCATCCCTCCATGGGATTTCTCAGGCAAGAGTACTGGAGTGGGTTGCCATTGCCTTCTCCCACCACTAGCTTCTAAGAGACACTAATGTTTTTTCTTTCCCTGACCTGCTCTCCCCTAACATAATAAGCAGAAATTTGAGCACATACTAGGCATTCAGGTAATAATTCTGAATTAAAAGTATTTATTAAGCATCAATAGGTACACAAACTCTAATACAATCTATATAAATCTAGAACTTGAAAGCTCATAAAAAACAGAAATTTCAAGAAAACTAAAGACAATAAAAACATCTATATTAATTGAATGCTTTGGTATTTTGTGCTGAGATGGGAGAGTATATTTTAAAAGAAAGAAACAATAGTCTTCATTAAGAAGCAAAAGATACGAGGAAAATACCATATTTCTGTGCTGGCCCAATAAACCAAATAGCTTTCATTTCTAGCATTATT
Source organism: Cervus canadensis (assembly GCF_019320065.1). Taxonomy (NCBI): domain Eukaryota; kingdom Metazoa; phylum Chordata; class Mammalia; order Artiodactyla; family Cervidae; genus Cervus; species Cervus canadensis. The sequence continues at coordinate 44,189,439 of NC_057399.1, read as the reverse complement.
ATAGTTCAAAATAATGATTAGGCATAGTTTTACTCCCCCATCAAATCATTGGCATGACCTGAGCAAAAGATTTATTAATAGCTTCCAGTAATTACCTGTTACAATACAATTTCTTGAGATCACCATGAAATATATTCAAATTTTAATCTTGAATTTAAGATTCCTAATTTAATCTTAAATGGGACAAAATATCACAAAATATCACAACATAAATGTACTTTATGTTTCAAAGTTTAAAGTCATTGTGGTTGTCTCCTTTTCCCTGACCTAACAACTGAGAAACAACTTTAAAGTCTAGGATCTTAAAATAAACGTAGATCACATTCACCTGTTTTCTTTTTTCTTAAGTGGCAAGTATTTTCCTTGTTAACACTCAGGAGTTAATTTTCTCTTCAGGGAGTAGTTAAAAACAAGAACTCTGGAACTATATTGCCTGATTTCAAACTCTGATTCCACCACTCATTAGCTCTATGAGCTTGAGCAAATTACTTAAACTTCACTGTGGTCCATTTCCTTGATATATAAAATTGGAATGATAGAGTATATCTCATAGGACTATTGTAGGAATTCAGTCAATACACGGAAATTACTAAGAACTGTGTGTGGCCCATGATAAACACTTGATAAATATAAACTATTATCATTATAGTTGTTCTATGATGTATTAAACTGTAAACACATGGAACTGGAAATATATACATAATAGTACACAAAAATAACACTTTGTACATAGTTCAGAATATATTTCTTTATAAATACACTGTTTTAAAAAATCATTTGAATCATAGTACAGTTCAGTTCAGTGGACAGTTATGTTTAAGAATCAACCAGTAATATTCTTTGTCTATTACAAGACAATAATTGACACCAATAGTTTGAATTATTTTCCCTTAAACCTCCCTGTAATAAGATTCATATTTTTCTTTTCTATTTATTCACACTACCTTGTAGAGTAATAATGTATCCATCTTAATCCCATTTATTATCACATTTTAATATTTTGTTCACTCACTACTTCTCTTTGTATTCCAGGTATTTGTAAATATGGTGCACAAAACCAATGTATTCAATCATTTTTCTATGAAGTCTCTGCTGTAAATACTTTTCTATCAAAGAAAAACACCAATTATACTATTCCTTTATTTCACCATTATTAAATCAATTTAAGAAATTTGCTAATCACAAAAGATAAAAAAATATTCTGTATTTTGAAATAGAAAAATTAGTTAGGACACTAATCATACTGAAATTCCATACAAAACATTAGAAGAGAATGATTTAATTCTAGCACCCAGACTGTGTGCCAAGGCTCCCATGGGTCCTACAGAGAACACAGGGGCACTGCTAGAAATTTTATATAAAGTGAAAACAGCATTAATTGATAGTTGTTGGACAATGCACAAACTACTAACTAAAGAAGTTCAGAGTTTCAATGTCAGATTGCACTGCATTCCTTTCAAGGCATCATGTCCTTATGAAGGTGGATTTTTGACAATGCTGTGATAAGAATCAAGTTGAGAGCAAAAAAGCAATGTGAAATAAGAAATTAGGATGTTAATGTCCAATCTGATGCCACAGTTTGAGAAATCTGTCTAGTACCCAAAAGTTTCACACATCTTGTAAGAAACACTTGTGGCTATTAAAGAATTAAATTAAGATATTATTTTAATCTATATGTACATTTTTAATGATTATTAAATTGTTAGGATATACATAGTTGACAGGATTCTCAGTTATTTCTCTTTAAGTGCCATGAAAATATTACTGAGATAATAAGGGCACTATGAACTGAGACAATTTGGAAAACTATCAATTAATATCTAAAGAAAACAAATCTATTATTTAAATGACTAAATATTATAATGTGTCAACAGTTATTAATTACAACACTTACAGTAACAGAGATCTTTACTAAAAAGTCTCTCAACTTCTTGGAAGTAGTTCCTAATTCTTATAATTCTACTCAGTCTCACTCAAATTTAATCTCACCTCACCCTATGATATCATAAGCATTTCAGCAGGTTCGTACATTTCTCTTCAACTCTAAAACTGAAGGAGTGTTAAGAATATAAAAACTCAGGTAATGAGAAATAAGTCACATGCTCTCAAGGTTAAACATGATATACTTCGGCACATATTTTTAACCACTAAGAGTTTCCAGGTAGAATCATTATCTACATCAGTCGATCAAGTTCACTGTAAGAGGGCTATTTGAAACTCTGAATATAACAACAGTTGAACTTTTTTATGTCTCATATTTTAATGGAAAATTTAACTTGCAATGTGGAAAAAAATAAGCTAATAAAATTAAGCTAATCAGATTTTTTAAAAACCTTTCTTGGTAGAACTTCAATTTTATGTTAAGTTACTATCTGTTCACAATGCATTATATATTTTAAATTTTCTGAACTTTCTGGGTCATTTCTCACCATAAAACTGAGTTAACTTCTGCTTCCAATCATAGAAGAGATACAGAGAAAAAATTACCCTGCTGCCTTAAAAAACTTACAAGCTGTACATAACATATAGAATATTTTCAGACACGGGCCACAGAGCAAAGGACCGTGAACCCTTAAGAAAGGAAACTAATGAAGTAAGCTGTATGATTGCTGTAGCTCACTATCTGAAGACAGTTTCCAAGCTACAATGAAGGAAGGGATACCCAGAGCTCAGGGTCTCATTAGGTGGAGCAGACATAGACTGGAATTCAGGAAAGCAACTGACTGAACAATTTCTAGAGGAGACAGAGGGCTAAAAATAATTCATGTTACCATCAGCCTGAGAGGAAGGACCTGGTAATCTACAGGGAATAAGTAGAGTTGCCACAATGGCCATGTCTTAAAAGTGGAACTAAATTCACCCTATACGGGAAGAAATGCTTCTCTGTATCTATGCTAGGAGCTTCCCAGGTGGCACAGTCAGTAAAAAATCTGCCTGCCAATGCAGGAGACGCAAAAGACACAGGCTTGATCCCTGGGTAGGAAAGATTCCCTGGAGTAGGAAATGGCAACCCACTTCAGTATTCTTACCTGGAAAATTCCATGGACAGATGAGCCTGGCAGGTTCACGGGACTGCAAAGAGTTGGTTGCAACTGAGCACCCATGCAATCAATCTATGCTAACAAAGTTGCAAAAGACCAAACTGAACAAGTAACTTAACTGCATACAAGAAAAAGTTCAATATTTTTAAAGGCATGTAACAATCATCAAACACACAAAAAATTCACACTGTCTGGAATTCAATAAAAAATTACCAGGAATGCAAAGATGAAACATACGATCCAAAATGTAGAAAAACATCAGTGACTCAGATAATAAAATTAGGAAATTAGAGCCTTAAAAGCCTATGATAAGCATAGTCAAGATTTTAAAGAAAACCATAACTATAAAAAACAAATGGAGTATGTATTGATTAAAAAAATGTAAGAACATTCAGAAGTGAACATTTTAGTATCTGAAATGAAAAACACATTAGAAGGGATTAACAGGAGATTAGATAGATAGGAAAATATTATAAAACTTGAAAAATAGGAATAGAAGTTATTTAAAATATAGCTGAAGATTTTTGTATCAATGACTAAGACCCTTTAGCTAAACTACTTGGTCTTATTCATGAGTATCACAGTATTTTCCAAACAACATTTTTAAAACAATATTGCTTATCTGGATACTTAACAATTTTCACCAATGAAGAAAACTAATTTAAAAGTAATGGCAAGTTGAAAAAAAATGTGTTTTTTAGAAACTATAAATGTATTCAACATAAATATAAAATATTTTTTTAATTATTAGATTTTAACTTCAACATGAAAAACATGCTCCATAATGCATGCCCTCAAAGTAGAAATGAATTAATCTTCAGAATTTCTCTTAGAAACACAAATAAAAAATCTATAGATATGATCATTTTTCTCCTATGCAACGTCACTTTTAATTGAAGTATAGGTGATTTTCCTGGAGGAGGATATGGCAACCCAATCCAGTATTCTTGCCTGGAGAATCCCATGGACAGAATAGCCTGGCAGGCTACAGTCCATAGGGTTGCACAGAGTTAGACATGACTGAAGCTACTTAGCAGGCACACACGCACAGATGATTTACAATATTGTGTTAGTTTCAAGTATACAGCAAAGTGATTCAGGTTTTTTAAAGATTATATTCCATTATAGGTTATTACAAGGTATTGAGTACAAGAACTTTTGCTATACAGTAAATCCTTCTTGCTTTCCTATTGCATGTATAATAGTGTGTATCTGTTAAACCCATATTCCAAATTTGTCACTCCCTCCTTTCCTATCCTTTTTGGTAACCATAAGTTATTTTCCTGTATTTGTGAGTCTATTTCTGTTTTGTATATAGATCAATTACATATTATATCACATAGTATTTGTCTTTCTCTGACTTACTTCACTAAATATAATATTTTCCAGGTCCAACCATGTTGTTGCAAATGGCAAAATTTCAATCATTTTTATGGTTGAGTAATATTTTATTTTGTGTATATACCACAACTTCCTAAACCATTTGTCCACTAATGGGTACTTGAGTTGTCTTGGTTACTGTAAACAGGGCTGCTATGAACACTGGGGGTGCATGTACCCTTCCAAATTGCAGCTTTCATGTTTTCAGATAGATGCCCAGAAGTAATATTGCTGGACTATATAGTAACTATATTTTTAGTTCATTAAGAAACCTCCATTACATGCCAGTCAGGATGGCTGCTATCCAAAAGTCTACAAGCAATAAATGCTGAAGAGGGTGTGAAGAAAAGGGAACCCTCTTACATTGTTGGTGGAAATGCAAACTAGTGCAGCCGCTATGGAGAACAGTGTGGCGATTCCTTAAAAAACTGGAAACAGAACTGCCATATTACCCAGCAATCCCACTCCTGGGCATACACACCGAGGAAACCAGATCTGAAACAGACACGTGTACCCCAATGTTCATCCCAGCTCTGTTTACAATTGCCAGGACATGGAAGCAACCTAGATGCCCATCAGCAGATGAATGGATAAGGAAGCTATGATACATATACACAATGGAATATTACTCGGCCATTAAAAAGAATTCATTTGAATCAGTTCTAATGTGATGGATGAAACTGGAGCCCATTATACAGAGTGAAGTAAGCCAGAAAGATAAACATCAATACAGTATACTAATGCATATATATGGAATTTAAAAAGATGGTAACGCTAACCCTATATGCAAAACAGAAAAAGAGACACAGATGTACAGAACAGACTTTTAGACTCTGTGGGAGAAGGCGAGGGTGGGATGTTCTGAGAGAAAAGCATTGAATCAAGTATACTATCAAGTGTGAAACAGATCACCAGCCCAGGTTGGATGCATGACACAAGTGCTCAGGGCTGGTGCACTGGGAAGACCCAGAGGGATGGGATGGGGAGGGAGGCAGGAGGGGGGATTGTTGTGGGGAACACATGTAGATCCATGGCTGATTCATGTCAATGTATGGCAAAAACCACTACAATATTGTAAAGTAATTAGCGTCCAACTAATAAAAATAAATGAAAAAGAAAAAAAACAAAAGAAACCTCCATACTGTTTTCCATCGCAGCTGTATCAATTTAAATTCCCACCAACAGTGTAGGAGAGTTCTCTTTTCTCCACACCTTCTTCAACTTTTACTATTTGCAGACTTTTTGGTAATACCCATTCTGATTAGAGTGAGGTGATACCCCATTTGATTTTCCTTTCTCTAATAATTAGCAATGTTGGGCATCTTTTCATTAGCCTGTTGGCCATCTGTATGTTTTCTTTGGAGAAATATCTGTTTAGAACTTCTACCTATATTTTTGATTGGGTTGTTTGATTTTTTCTTTTTTTGTATATGTTGAGTTCTATGAGCTCTTTATACATTTTGGAAATTAATTGTTTGTCAGTTACATCATTTGCAGATATTTACTCCCAGTCCACAGGCTGCCTTTTCATTCTGTTGATGATTTTCTTTACTGTGCAAAAGGTCATAAGTTTGATTATGTCCCATTTGTTTATTTTTGCTTTTATTTGTTTTCCCTTGTGAGACTGATACAAGAAAATATTGCTATGATTTATGTCAAAGACTGTTTTGCCTATATTCCCTTCTAGGAGTTTCATGGTGTCACGTCTTATATTTAAGTCTTTAAAACATTTTGAGTTTACTTTTGAACATGGTGTGAGGGAGCATTCTAACTACATTGATGTATGTGTGGCTGTCCAGTTTTCCCAACAACACTGGCTGAAAAGACTATCTTTTCTCCATTATATATACTTGCCTCCTTTGTCAAAGATTAATTGACCATAGGTGCATGGTTTATTTCCAGGATTTCTGTTCTTTTCCATTAGTATATATATCTCTTTTTGTGCCAATATCATGCTGTATTGATTACTATAGCTTTGTAGTATTGTCTGAAGTCTAGAAGGGTTATGCCTCCACATTGTTCTTTTTCCTCAGGACTGCCTTGACAATTCTGGGTCTTTTATGGTTCCATAATAAATCTTCAAATTATCTGTTCAACCTCTGTGAAAAAGTCAAGTGTTTCAATATGGATTACATTAAATGTGTAGGTTGTTTTGGATATTATGGCCACTTTAACAATATTAATTCTTCCAATACAAAATAATGGAATCAAAAAAATAATAATAATGGGACCTTTTTCCACTTCTTTAAATCAACTTCAATTTCCCTTACCAATGTTTTACAGTTTTCAGCATACAGCTCTTTCACCTCATTGGTTAAGATTATTCATATGCATTTTATTTTTTGAAGTGATTTTTAACAGGAATATTTACTTGCTCATTTTGATATTTTATTGCTTGTATAAAGAAATGCAATGTATTTCTGTATATTAATCTTGAATTCTGCTACTCTGCCCAACTCATTTATTAGTCCTAATACTTTGTTGTGGAGATTTTAGTATCTTCTACATAGAGTGTCAAGTCATCTGCAAATATGGACAATGTTATATCTTCCCTTCTGATCAGAATACTATTTTTTAATTTTCATTGGCTGAATACTATAGGTAGTTAAATACAAGTGGTAAGAGTAGAGATTCTTAGCTTATTCCTGAATTTAGCAGAGAGGCTTTCATCTTTTCCTCCTCTAGTATTATGTTGGCTATGGATTTGTCAAAAAATAGTTATATTAGGTTGAGATATGCTCCCTCTAAACTCATTTTGGTGATTTTTTTCCAACATGAAGAGAGATCCTATTTTGTCAAATACTTTTTCTTCATCTGTTGAGATGAACATGTAGCTTTTCTCTTTCCTGTTGTCAACATTGGTTAAGTTGCATATGTTGAACCATCCTTGAGACCTTGAAATGAATCCAACTTAATCATGGTGTATGATCCTTTTTATGTACTGTTGGATTTAGCTTCTAATATTTGGTTGAGAATTTTTTCATCTATATTCATCAGAGTTCTTGCCTGTAATTTTCTTTACAGTGGCTTTTTGTGGTTTTGATATCAGTATGATGGTGGCTTCATAGAACAAATTTGGAAATATTCACTCCACTTCAATTTCTAGGTATATTTTAAGAAAGACAGGTATAAATTCCTTACATGTTTGGTAGAAATTTCCAGTGAAGTCATTTGGTGTTGGACTTTTGTTTGTAGGTAGTTTTTTTTGTTTCTTAACAGATTCTCTTTCATACATAGTAATCAGTCCATTTGAATTGTCAGTTTTTTATTTACTCAGCTTTTACAGTTATGTATTCAGAAACTTAACCATTTCTTCTAGGTTGTCCATTTAATTGACATAACTGTTCATAGTAGACTCCTAGGATTTTTTTCCCCGCTGTGGTATCACTTCTTATGTCTCCTCTTTCACTTCTTATTATGTTCATTTTGGCCTTCTCTATTTTCTTCTTCATAAGGTCTGGCAGAGATTTGTTGACTTCGTTTTCAAAAAGTCAGCTCTTAGTTTTATTGATCAGAACTATTATTTACTTGATCTCTATTTTATTTCTTCTTTAATCTTTATTTCCCTCCCTCTGCTACCTCTTGGGTGAACTTTTCTCCCCCAACTCTTTTAGGTGGCAAGTTAAGTCATTTACTTGAGATTTTTGTTTCTTGAGGAAGGCCTTATCACTGTGAACTTCCCACTTAGAACTGCTATGTTGAATCCCCAAGATTTTATAAGACTGTATTTTTACTTTTGATTGTCTTGAGGTATTTTGATTTCTTCTTTGATTTTATTGTTGACCCACTGGTTTTTTTTAATAGTACAATGTTTAGTCTCAATGTGTTCATAATTTTCCCATTTTTCTTTCGTTGGTTGAATTCTAGTTTCATAGAGCTGTGGTCAGAAAATAGGCTTAAATAACTTCTACACTTTAAAGTCTGTTGAGGCTTGTTTTGTGACCTATTATATTGACTATCCTTGAGAACATTACATTACATGCATGGTAGAAAAGAATGTCTATTCTAATTTTTCTTGGATACAGTATCCTGTAAATATCAATTTAGTCCAACTGGTCTACAGTGTCACATAGGATTCTGTTGCCTTATTTAATTTTTTGTCTGGCTGGTATGTCCATTGATGTCAGTGGGATTCTGTAGTCTCATGTAATTATTGTATAGATCATACGCTGATCCATAATACAAGCTTTACAAGTTTAAGAAGACTGAAATCACATCAAATATCCACACAATCACAATGCCATGAAATCAGAAATCAGTAACAGGAGGAAATTGGGAGACTTGCCAGTATATGGAAATTAAATAACACATTTTCGGACACCAAAAAATAAAACATAACGATGCAAAAGAAAAAGTACTTTAAAACTCTGTGGAATAATAAGAACAATTCTAAGAGAAAAAACTGTAGCAAGAAATGCCTACATTAAGAAAAAGAAAGATCTCAAACAACCTAATTTTATACTTCAAAGAACTTAAAAAAAAAAAAAGACCACAGGCCAAAAATAGCAGAAGGAAGGAATTAATAAAAAATATATCAGAAATAAATGAAACAAGTAGGGACTAAAAGAAAGAAAAAATATCTATGAAATTGAGTTGATTTATTGATAAACAAAATTGACAAACCTTTAGCAAGAAGATGAGAGAAGACTAAAAGCTGTAGATGGAATAAGACATAGGACAAAAGGTACAACGAAATACAAAGCACAGTTAAGAGACTACTAAAAAGAATTATTTGCAAACAAATTGGAAAACATAGAAGAGATGAGATGGAATAAATTTGAGGAAAGAGACAACCTACCAAGACTTAATCAGGAAGAAACAGAAAATCTGAAAAGGAGGTTAAATTGAAACCAAACTATTCCCAAAAAACAAAGTTCATTTCCAATAGTTTATTGGTCATTTCTACTAAACATCTAAAAAAAATGAATTAACGCTGTCCTTCTTAAACTGTTCCAAAATAGTCAAGAAAAAAAAAATCACATTTTACACTCATTGTCCACACCCCCATTTTCTTGACAGCAAAACCCAGCAAGAGAACCACAAGAACACTGCAGAGCAAAATTCCTGATAAACACAAGGTGCAAAAGTCCTCAACATTCTGGCAAACTGAACTTAACAGCACATTTAAAGGACCAAACAACAAGATATAATGAGAATTATCCCAGGTACACAAGAATGGTTCAATATATTCAAACTAATAAATGTGAAACACCACATTAACAGAATTAAAGAATAAAACTCATATATGATCATCTCAGTAGAGGCAGAAAAGGAATTTCACAAAATAAAACATCCTTTTATGATAAAAAAAAAAACACTCAACAAATTGAGTATAAATAGAATATCCTTCAAAATAATAAAAGATATATATGATGAGTCCATAGCTAAAATAATACTAAACAACATTTGAAAGCTTTCCATCTAAGATCAGGAATAAGACAAAGTTATTCACTGTCATTACTTCTATTAATATTTAGCATGATACTAGTGGGCTTCTCAGGTGGTGCTAGTGTGCCACCCATGTGCCAAGGGGGGTTAGACATAAGAGACATGGGTTCAATCCCTGGTTCGTGAAGATCCCCTGTAGAAGAAAATGACAACCCACTCCAGTATTCTTGCCTGGAGAATCCCATGGACTAAGGAGCCTGGCAGGCTACAGTCCATTCACTTCAGTTCAGTTCAGTTCAGTCGCTCAATCGTGTCTGACTCTTTGCAGCCCCATAAATCGCAGCATGCCAGGCCTCTCTGTCCATCACCACCTCCCGGAGTTTACCCAAACTCATGTCCATCAAGTCGCTGATGCCATCCAACCATCTCATCTTCTGTCGTCCCCTTCTCCTCCTGCCCCCAATCCCTCCCAGCATCAGGGTCTTTTTCAATGTCAACTCTCCGCGTGAGGTGGCCAAAGTATTGCAGTTTCAGCTTCAACATCAGTCCTTCCAAGGAACACCCAGGACTGATCTCCTTTAGGATGGACTGGTTGGATTTCCTTGCAGTCGAAGGGACTCTCAAGAGTCTTCTCCAACACCACAGTTCAAAAGCATCAATTCTTCGGTGCTCAGCTTTCTTCACAGTCCAACTCTCACATCCATACATGACCACCGGAAAAACCATAGCCTTGACTAGATGGACTCTTATTGGCAAAGTACTGTCTCTGCTTTTTAATATGCTACCTAGGTTAATCACAGAAAACTAGCCAATCTGATCACAGGACCACAGTCGTGTCTAACTCAATGAAACTAAGCCATGCTGTGTGGGGCCACCCAAGATGGTCGGGTCATGG